>NC_136337.1:2459456-2539074 GCF_964198595.1 Lampetra fluviatilis | reverse complement strand
CCACAGCAGGAACATTTTTAAATATTAATCACCGCTTCAACGCCGTATCTGTCCGACCCACAATTACTGTTGGGCAGGAGCAGAGTCGATTGCATCTCATTTTGCTCCAGCAATTTGTAACGTTAGCACACAAACAAACAAAAACACACATCTCTCGTGTGTTTGTGTTGTTGTTGTTGTTGTTTGTTGACAGACACACACAGACAGACAGTTTCTCGAGGGCGTGTGCCGGACAGGAAAGTTTTCACTTACAAAAAAAAACCTACCCAAACCAACCCAAGGAAGAAAAATCATGAACGTGCACAGATTCTTTAAACGCTTTCCCACACACGGGCGGGGGGGGGTGATGGTTATTCAACAATGACGTCACATTCCAAATTCCCCACGACGAGATGACGTTGGGTTGTCTTTGATGATGATGTTGATGATGTCATAGCGCCTCGGCTGGACAGGGGTCACGTACTTTTAGCGCTGGATTTTTGTTGCGTTTGAGTCGTAGATGTTTTTGTCGTGTTTGAGAAACCCTTTTCAGATATCAATTTGGTCCCGGGTTTGTAGTTTTTTAAACGTTCTAGGGCTTTCGTGACCAATATCAGCCACGAGAGGTTTTTTTGTTGTTCGGTTAGATCGCGGAAATGTCAATGTGTCGTTAAACCCGTCACCACAGCCGACAGGAAGTGATGACATCACATTTATACCCTCTATTTAAGGAACGAAACAGGAGGATTTCTCCACAGATCTGGCTGTCGCCTGATGATGCTGGTCGTAATTACTGGCGAAACGTCGTGCTCGCATTGTAGATGTTGTTGTGGGTTTACTTTCTCATGGGGGGGGAGGGAGCTCAATAATGCATATATTTTTTGCACGGCAAGTGAGCTGTGACGTCAAATCCGTCACGTGACCCGGGCATGTGGAAGCATAACGCATTGTAGTGCAGTGGGTAGCGCTACGCTGCGCTACGAACCCGGCGACCCGAGTTCGATTCCCGCTCACGGCCACCACCGGTGACGATTATTTGAACCGGTCCTGAGCCTCCCCTAGGTCGACTCAACCTCAAACGAGTAACTGGTGTGTGAACATCGCCACTGGGGAGACAAAGGCGGCCGGGCGTGGTGAATCCAAGCCCCGGGCGAAGCCGGGTAGTCAGGCGAGTAATTAATAAGCAAGAAGAGGACCAGTGCGGATGATGGAGCGATGGAAATCAGCTCGCGTGCAGCCGCGAAGGGGATTGCGGATATCGCGTGATCGTGAGCTCACTGGCGACGGCATGGGGGGAGATCGTCATCCAGCAGTGGATGATGGGTCGTGACTGTTTGCTGCGACTAATGACGGATGATGAAGGTGACTGCTGGCATGTATGCCGATATTGCTGCTGCTGCTGCTGCTCATGATGAAGAATCTGCTGCTGATGCTGATATGTAACGGCCGTGCCTTCGCAAGACACCCGTGAAATGGAGCCTTTACAACAGCTTTAATCTTGACCTAAAGCTTTCGTGACTGCGGGAATTCATTCTCTTTGGGTCTTTCGGTAAAGCCACGTAAATAGAAAAATTAAATAAATAAAAATAAAAAATAAAAAAATAACGACGTTTCGATCGCAACACAAGCAATCGTCTTCAGGTGAAAAACTACAGCAGGCGAACTGAGGCAGGAGAAATATCATGATGGTGAGCGGCCCCGCGTCAAACTACGTGGCCGTCAGTCAGAGCCGTTCCCTCTACACCTTGGGGTGTGACAGGGATGTCCTCTGGCTCCACACATTATTTAACATCTCTTTTGACCGCGTAGTTCGTGAAGCCTTCAATGGCTGTACCGGAGGAATTACCATATGGTACAGATACAATGGGAGGCTGATCGATGCCCGGGTGCGGTCAAGGGATGGCTCCCTATTGCTCAACCACGTTACGCATGCCGATGCTCTGGTGATTGCTGCTCACTCAGAGGAGGAGTTGGAGGCACTGCTGCTGAATCTGGAGCATGCCACTAAGAGGTGGGGCCTTACCATCAACCACACCAAAACTAAACACCTGCCTGGGTATTTTGTACCATTGGACAATCCACCCCCACAACTCACAATTGGTGATGCGGCAGTTGTGGAGAGAGTGGAGAGTTTCCCATACCTGGCCAGTGTGCTCTTGACCGGCTCCGGTTTAACAGCAGAGGTCTCACTCCGACTCAGTCGAGCGCCATTATCTTTTCATCGGCTGCGTTACGCTGTGTGGAAGCTACCTGGTCTCTCGCTCCGCATGAAGTTCTAGGTCTTCTCGGCCACAATCATTCCCTTCTCTACGCTTGCGAAACGTGCATCCCCCTAATGAAGCATCTTCGCCGGTTAGAAACATTTAGGCTGGCCTGCTAACGATCCATCCTGGGTTTAACGATATGTGTGTGTGTGCGTCTAAGTCCCTGTGTTTCTATGTGTGTGGGTCGATGTCTGTGTGTAAGTCCATGTGTTTCTATGTGTGTGGGTCGATGTCTGTGTGTAAGTCCATGTGTGTCTATGTGTGTGGGTCGATGTCTGTGTGTAAGTCCATGTGTTTCTATGTGTGTGGGTCGATGTCTGTGTGTAAGTCCATGTGTTTCTATGTGTGTGGGTCGATGTCTGTGTGTAAGTCCATGTGTGTCTATGTGTGTGGGTCGATGTCTGTGTGTAAGTCCACGTGTTTCTATGTGTGTGGGTCGATGTCTGTGTGTAAGTCCATGTGTTTCTATGTGTGTGGGTCGATGTCTGTGTGTAAGTCCACGTGTTTCTATGTGTGTGGGTCGATGTCTGTGTGTAAGTCCATGTGTTTCTATGTGTGTGGGTCGATGTCTGTGTGTAAGTCCATGTGTTTCTATGTGTGTGGGTCGATGTCTGTGTGTCAGTCCATGTGTTTCTATGTGTGTGGGTCGATGTCTGTGTGTAAGTCCCTGTGTTTCTATGTGTGTGGGTCGATGTCTGTGTGTAAGTCCATGTGTTTCTATGTGTGTGGGTCGATGTCTGTGTGTAAGTCCACGTGTTTCTATGTGTGTGGGTCGATGTCTGTGTGTAAGTCCATGTGTTTCTATGTGTGTGGGTCGATGTCTGTGTTTAAGTCCATGTGTGTCTATGTGTGTGGGTCGATGTCTGTGTGTAAGTCCATGTGTTTCTATGTGTGTGGGTCGGTGTCTGTGTGTAAGTCCATGTGTTTCTATGTGTGTGGGTCGATGTCTGTGTGTAAGTCCATGTGTTTCTATGTGTGTGGGTCGATGTCTGTGTGTAAGTCCATGTGTGTCTATGTGTGTGGGTCGATGTCTGTGTGTAAGTCCACGTGTTTCTATGTGTGTGGGTCGATGTCTGTGTGTAAGTCCATGTGTTTCTATGTGTGTGGGTCGATGTCTGTGTGTAAGTCCACGTGTTTCTATGTGTGTGGGTCGATGTCTGTGTGTAAGTCCATGTGTTTCTATGTGTGTGGGTCGATGTCTGTGTGTAAGTCCATGTGTTTCTATGTGTGTGGGTCGATGTCTGTGTGTAAGTCCACGTGTTTCTATGTGTGTGGGTCGATGTCTGTGTGTAAGTCCCTGTGTTTCTATGTGTGTGAGTCGATGTCTGTGTGTAAGTCCACGTGTTTCTATGTGTGTGGGTCGATGTCTGTGTGTAAGTCCCTGTGTTTCTATGTGTGTGGGTCGATGTCTGTGTGTAAGTCCATGTGTTTCTATGTGTGTGGGTCGATGTCTGTGTGTAAGTCCATGTGTGTCTATGTGTGTGGGTCGATGTCTGTGTGTAAGTCCATGTGTTTCTATGTGTGTGGGTCGGTGTCTGTGTGTAAGTCCATGTGTTTCTATGTGTGTGGGTCGATGTCTGTGTGTAAGTCCATGTGTTTCTATGTGTGTGGGTCGATGTCTGTGTGTAAGTCCATGTGTGTCTATGTGTGTGGGTCGATGTCTGTGTGTAAGTCCACGTGTTTCTATGTGTGTGGGTCGATGTCTGTGTGTAAGTCCATGTGTTTCTATGTGTGTGGGTCGATGTCTGTGTGTAAGTCCACGTGTTTCTATGTGTGTGGGTCGATGTCTGTGTGTAAGTCCATGTGTTTCTATGTGTGTGGGTCGATGTCTGTGTGTAAGTCCATGTGTTTCTATGTGTGTGGGTCGATGTCTGTGTGTCAGTCTATGTGTTTCTATGTGTGTGGGTCGATGTCTGTGTGTAAGTCCATGTGTTTCTATGTGTGTGGGTCGATGTCTGTGTGTCAGTCCATGTGTTTCTATGTGTGTGGGTCGATGTCTGTGTGTAAGTCCATGTGTTTCTATGTGTGTGGGTCGATGTCTGTGTGTAAGTCCATGTGTGTCTATGTGTGTGGGTCGATGTCTGTGTGTAAGTCCACGTGTTTCTATGTGTGTGGGTCGATGTCTGTGTGTAAGTCCATGTGTTTCTATGTGTGTGGGTCGATGTCTGTGTGTAAGTCCACGTGTTTCTATGTGTGTGGGTCGATGTCTGTGTGTAAGTCCATGTGTTTCTATGTGTGTGGGTCGATGTCTGTGTGTAAGTCCATGTGTTTCTATGTGTGTGGGTCGATGTCTGTGTGTCAGTCCATGTGTTTCTATGTGTGTGGGTCGATGTCTGTGTGTAAGTCCATGTGTTTCTATGTGTGTGGGTCGATGTCTGTGTGTCAGTCCATGTGTTTCTATGTGTGTGGGTCGATGTCTGTGTGTAAGTCCCTGTGTTTCTATGTGTGTGGGTCGATGTCTGTGTGTAAGTCCATGTGTTTCTATGTGTGTGGGTCGATGTCTGTGTGTAAGTCCACGTGTTTCTATGTGTGTGGGTCGATGTCTGTGTGTAAGTCCATGTGTTTCTATGTGTGTGGGTCGATGTCTGTGTGTAAGTCCATGTGTGTCTATGTGTGTGGGTCGATGTCTGTGTGTAAGTCCATGTGTTTCTATGTGTGTGGGTCGGTGTCTGTGTGTAAGTCCATGTGTTTCTATGTGTGTGGGTCGATGTCTGTGTGTAAGTCCATGTGTTTCTATGTGTGTGGGTCGATGTCTGTGTGTAAGTCCATGTGTGTCTATGTGTGTGGGTCGATGTCTGTGTGTAAGTCCACGTGTTTCTATGTGTGTGGGTCGATGTCTGTTTGTAAGTCCATGTGTTTCTATGTGTGTGGGTCGATGTCTGTGTGTAAGTCCACGTGTTTCTATGTGTGTGGGTCGATGTCTGTGTGTAAGTCCCTGTGTTTCTATGTGTGTGGGTCGATGTCTGTGTGTAAGTCCACGTGTTTCTATGTGTGTGGGTCGATGTCTGTGTGTAAGTCCCTGTGTTTCTATGTGTGTGGGTCGATGTCTGTGTGTAAGTCCATGTGTTTCTATGTGTGTGGGTCGATGTCTGTGTGTAAGTCCATGTGTGTCTATGTGTGTGGGTCGATGTCTGTGTGTAAGTCCATGTGTTTCTATGTGTGTGGGTCGGTGTCTGTGTGTAAGTCCATGTGTTTCTATGTGTGTGGGTCGATGTCTGTGTGTAAGTCCATGTGTTTCTATGTGTGTGGGTCGATGTCTGTGTGTAAGTCCATGTGTGTCTATGTGTGTGGGTCGATGTCTGTGTGTAAGTCCACGTGTTTCTATGTGTGTGGGTCGATGTCTGTGTGTAAGTCCATGTGTTTCTATGTGTGTGGGTCGATGTCTGTGTGTAAGTCCACGTGTTTCTATGTGTGTGGGTCGATGTCTGTGTGTAAGTCCATGTGTTTCTATGTGTGTGGGTCGATGTCTGTGTGTAAGTCCATGTGTTTCTATGTGTGTGGGTCGATGTCTGTGTGTCAGTCTATGTGTTTCTATGTGTGTGGGTCGATGTCTGTGTGTAAGTCCATGTGTTTCTATGTGTGTGGGTCGATGTCTGTGTGTCAGTCCATGTGTTTCTATGTGTGTGGGACGATGTCTGTGTGTCAGTCCATGTGTTTCTATGTGTGTGGGTCGATGTCTGTGTGTAAGTCCACGTGTTTCTATGTGTGTGGGTCGATGTCTGTGTGTAAGTCCATGTGTTTCTATGTGTGTGGGTCGATGTCTGTGTGTAAGTCCATGTGTTTCTATGTGTGTGGGTCGATGTCTGTGTGTAAGTCCATGTGTTTCTATGTGTGTGGGTCGATGTCTGTGTGTAAGTCCATGTGTTTCTATGTGTGTGGGTCGATGTCTGTGTGTAAGTCCCTGTGTTTCTATGTGTGTGGGTCGATGTCTGTGTGTAAGTCCATGTGTTTCTATGTGTGTGGGTCGATGTCTGTGTGTAAGTCCATGTGTTTCTATGTGTGTGGGTCGATGTCTGTGTGTAAGTCCCTGTGTGTCTATGTGTGTGGGTCGATGTCTGTGTGTAAGTCCATGTGTGTGTCTGCCTTTTTCGCTCGGTCAACGCCTGGTACTTACCGCTAGTATGGTATAATAATGGACCATTCCCGCTGAAATTAATGAAATGTTAATAAATCTACGATCTAAACGGTGCTGGCGATGATGATGATGATGGTGACGATATCGTTTTCCAAGCAGCTGCATCCACCGCTCGCAACTTTAACGACCGGATCAGCATTTGTAAAAAAAGAAAATTATTCCCACCGCCGACTCTCGTTTGGCGAGGCTGCGTGAGCGGGGAGTGGAGCCAGCGGGCGATCGGGCACCCACCGACTCACGAGCCAGGCCAGGTGCCGTCATTGACGTGTGTGTGTGAGTCACCGTTGACTCACACACACACACACAAGGGGGGAGTGGTGGTGCAGTGGTTAGCGCGCTGCGCTGCGCTGCGCTACGAACCCCGGCGACTCAGTTCAGTTCATTTGTCGTTAACCCTGTGAGCCATTCGGCTCTTGGACCGGGGGCAACCGCAACAAACAAAAACATGAAAACATCTTAAAGTGACTACGTGCAACAGAAAAATCCAGGAAAAAACAGCAAAGTCTTCCAGAAAAAGCACCGTACACCAACGCTGTCAAACAATAACAACCATAAGACAATTTAGATTAAAGTTATCAGGCCAATATTCTTAGGTTTTTTCGGTAAAGTCACGTAGGTAAAACATTTAAATTAATACAAGTAAAATAAAATAAAAATCACGACGTTTTATTAATTTTAATGTTTTACCTACGTGACTTTACCGAAAAAACCTAAGAATATGAATCCTTGCAGTCACGAAAGCTTCAAATCTAGAATTATCAGGCCAACTCTGTACAACAACAAACAAATATGGCTTGTCACTTTGGACAACACCAAAGTGACGCTTATCTGAACCGGTAACCTGGGCCTCCCCTAGGTCGACTCAGCCTCAAAAGAGCACCTGGTTACGCGGTGTGTAAACATCGCCACTGGGGAGACAAAGGCGGCCCGGGCGTGGTGCTGGCCACCCACCCTCTCGTGTGCCGTGCCGGCCTTCATAGGTGCTACTCGCTAACAGCACTTGCCCCACCAGTCTGTTAAGGCTACACGGGGGATCTTTGTCTTTGTGTTTTCCGCGGGCACGGGTCGCTGATTGTGGGGAAGCCTCAATGTTGACTTATTTGTTTGTGGCAGCAAATGACAACTTCCGGTCCCCTTCTTTGGCCCACCCACAACAACAACAACAACAAGAACAACAACAACACAGACTTGAGCACGCGGCCCAATGTCACGAGCCATAATTGCCGGGTCTGATCGATAAAGTGAAGTGTGCGCCGTGAAGCCCTCCTCCACCCGACACAGGCAAGCGAGTAGAGCTGTCACGTGATGAGCAAATGTTAATCACGTGACACCGCTAATCTCCATCTGTTCCTTCTGTATGGGATAGTGTTCAAAACATCCTTTTTTATGTAAAAAACAACAACCATGAAATGCAGGATCCTCCTGAAAAAAGAGTCACTGGGCTAAGCGTAGCTTCCTGGGTAAAACACATTCCTGCGGAGGGAGCTGGTAGGAACGTTGGGTTGCTCGGTCAATGGCCAGGGTCAACGGCGGCGTGGTGTATTCCGCAAATATGCCCGACTGTGAGGGCGGGCACAAGCCGGCGTGAGTAGGTTAAACGTTGAGTTTTATAAGGGCACCACGGGGTGACCAACCCCTCCCCACCCAGCCCCACCCCTCCCACCCCCCACCCAGCCCCACCCTCCCCACCCAGCCCCTCCTCACTTTTCCCACCCAGCCCCTCCCCACCCTCCCCACCCAGCCCCACCCTCCCCACCCAGCCCCTCCCCACCCTCCCCACCCAGCCCCTCCCCACTCTCCCCTCCTCACCCAGCTTTTCCCCACCCAGCCCCTCCCTGCACGACGGACGGACGGACACGAGAATCCCCTGTGGGCTGGTGTAACCAGGAGGTTCCTACCAGTAAAAGTCATCGTTTTATTATGATCATTAGTAAGCAAGGCAACTCTGGATCAGTCGCGACATTCCTGGGGGGTCTCATGAGCAGTTCGGCTTGCTAAACCAACGCTGCTGCGTTGCCGAATGTTATTTGAGGCGAGGGGGGGGGGGCACGTGTAACCTGTTGGTAACAGTGGGCATAAGTTTCGATTTAAAGCTTTCGTGACTGCAGGGATTCATCTTCTTGGTTCTTTCGGTAAAGTCATCACGTAGAAGGGAAATAATAAAATAATAAAAATAAAACAAAACTAAATAATTCTCACGACGTTTCGGCCACAACGCAAGCAGCCGTCTTCAGGTGGAGAACAGGACTGTCGAGAAGGCAGAGTCTGAATGAGACTCTGTGGCCGAAACGTCGTGAGAATTATTTGATTATGTTTTATTTTTATTATTTTATTATTTTCCTTCTACGTGATGACTTTACCGAAAGAAACAAGAAGAGTGGGCATGAGGTTACGAGCTACGATCTACCTCCACAAACAACGCAACACACACACACATACACGCGCTTTAAGTCCATCACCATGTTGGCTTTCCGTACCAAATACGTTTGTATGCTCAACTTCGCTCGCGCCGCGCTAATCGGATGTGTTACCGTTTGATGTTGATGGGGGTAGGGACAGAATATTCATGACCCTTTGTAATGCAAGAGGAGGAGAGGGAGGGAGGGAGGGAATCAGTCGGAGAGAGGAGGCCCAATTATGGAACTGGTTTGCCCAGCTTTTTTCCCCGCAGCGGGTTCGAGCCCGGTTGAGTTTGTCGCACGGAGGAAGGGAGATTGTGCCCCTCCCCACCCCCTCGCGGGTTGCCGCTCGCTGTCGTTGCCGGGCGGGTTCGCGGTTCGGCTCCGACCAGGCCGCCCTGGTTAACGCCGCCGTGGTGCGGCGTTAATCGTAAATAAGGGAGCGTCCATAAATGACGTCACGCGATTTTGGACGATTTTTTTACCCCCCCCCTCCCCCCAAAACCATATTTTCATTTTGAAAATAAAACATGCTTTAAATCGCTTTAAACTATTGTCATTGTAGTGCGTATTTAATGTGGCGCTGCACTCTGATGTTGTAGGAGAAAACATTTATTAAAAAGTCTATTTAATTAAGTATAACGTGTTGTCTATATTCATTTAAAGTTGCGCGTTTTGATGTGACGTCACATTTCTCAACCCCCCCCCCCCTCATCACACATCGTCATAAATGTCTGACCCCCCCCCCCCCTAGGTGCGTGACGTCATTTATGGACGGCCCCTAAAGCCCCCGTGCCTGAATCCGGCCCTGCGTACCACTGTACCAGGCACCGTGCGCGTCATCAGCGATCCCGTGGCGTCGTCGCAGAGAGCATCACGCCGTGCCCCGGCGCAGCGTGACCAACTTGTGTCACACTGCACCCGCACGTCTACTCAACTCGAGATCACAGCAGCAGCAGCAGCAGGAGTGGAAACATCGCCCCACACACACAGCCCCCCCCCCACACACACAGCCCCCCCCCACACACACAGCCCCCCCCCACACACACACACAGCCCCCCCCCACACACACAGCCCCCCCCACACACACACACAGCCCCCCCCCCCACACACAGCCCCCCCCCACACACACAGCCCCCCCCTCACACACACAGCCCCCACCCACACACACACAGCCCCCCCCCCCACACACACAGCCCCCCCCCACACACACAGCCCCCCCCACACACACACAGCCCCCCCCCCACACACAGCCCCCCCCCCACACACACAGCCCCCCCCCACACACACACAGCCCCCCCCCCCACACACACAGCCCCCCCCCACACACACAGCCCCCCCCCACACACACACAGCCCCCCCCACACACACAGCCCCCCCCCCCACACACACAGCCCCCACCCACACACACACAGCCCCCCCCCCCCACACACACAGCCCCCCCCCACACACACAGCCCCCCCCCACACACACACAGCCCCCCCCCACACACAGCCCCCCCCCACACACACAGCCCCCCCCCACACACACACAGCCCCCCCCCCCACACACAGCCCCCCCACACACACAGCCCCCCCCACACACAGCCCCCCCCCACACACACAGCCCCCCACACACACAGCCCCCCCCACACACAGCCCCCCCCACACACAGCCCCCCCCAACACACAGCCCCCCCCACACACAGCCCCCCCCACACACAGCCCCCCCCCAACACACAGCCCCCCCCCCCACACACACAGCCCCCCCCACACACACAGCCCCCCCCCACACACAGCCCCCCCCACACACAGCCCCCCCCACACACACAGCCCCCCCCACACACAGCCCCTCCCCCCATACACAGCCCCCCCCAACACACAGCCCCCCCCATACACAGCCCCCCCCACACACAGAGCCCCCCCAACACACAGCCTCCCCCCACACACAGCCCCCCCCACACACAGCCCCCCCCCCCCCACACACACACACAGCCCCCCCACACACAGCCCCCCCCCCACACACAGCCCCCCCCCCCCCCCACACAGCCCCCCCCCGACCGTGGGGCGGGGCGCATTTCCCTTCGTGACGATCGCCAACCGCCACGTGCACTTTTCCTTCACAGTCAATTCAACGGCGGAGCAGATTTTGTTATTCATGAATGCGGCACAATAACACCGACGACTTGTGAAAATTAAGAAAACTGAGGGCGAAATGCACGCCGTGGAAAGACGTGGACAGCGAGGAACGACCGTGGAACACGTGGATGAGAGGAACCTCAAATCCATGTTAACGGAGCTGTAAGTGTGTTGAACCTCTTTCGCGCCGTACCTAGCCGACCATGCCAATCGGAGATGCAGGACAAGGACAACAGACGATGGGCCTGTGTGAGTCTACGGGTCTCTGTGTGAGTCTGTGTGTCTCTGTGTGAGTCTGTGTGTCTATGTGTGAGTCTGTGGGTCTCTGTGTGAGTCTGTGTGGCTATGTGTGAGTTTATGGGTCTCTGTGTGAGTCTGTGGGTTTCTGTGTGAGTCTGTGGGTCTCTGTGTGAGTCTATGGGTTTCTGTGTGAGTCTGTGGGTCTCTGTGTGAGTCTGTGTGGCTATGTGTGAGTTTATGGGTCTCTGTGTGAGTCTGTGGGTTTCTGTGCGAGTCTGTGGGTTTCTGTGTGAGTCTATGGGTTTCTGTGTGAGTCTGTGGGTCTCTGTGTGAGTCTATGGGTTTCTGTGTGAGTCTGTGGGTCTCTGTGTGAGTCTATGGGTCTCTGTGTGAGTCTATGGGTATCTGTGTGAGTCTATGGGTCTCTGTGTGAGTATATGGGTCTCTGTGTGAGTCTATGGGCCTCTGTGCAAATCTATGGGTCTCTGTGTGAGTCTATGGGTCTCTGTGTGAGTCTACGGTTCTCTGTGTGAGTCTACGCTTCTCTGTGTGAGTCTATGGGTCTCTGTGTGAGTCTATGGGTCTCTGTGTAAGTCTATGGGTCTCTGTGTGAGTATATGGGTCTCTGTGTGAGTCTATGGGTCTCTGTGTGAGTCTATGGGTCTCTGTGTGAGTTTATGGTTCTCTGTGCGAGTCTATGTGTCTCTGTGTGAGTCAATGGGTCTCTGTGTAAGTCTATGGGTCTATGTGTGAGTCTATGGGTCTCTGTGTGAGTCTTTGTGTCTCTGTGTGAGTCTGGGTTTCTGTGTGAGTCTGTGGGTTTCTGTGTGAGTCTATGGGTCTCTGTGTGAGTCTATGGGTCTCTGTGTGAGTCTATGGGTCTCTGTGTGGGTCTATGGGTCTCTGTGTGAGTCTATGGGTCTATGTGTGAGTCTATGGGTCTCTGTATGAGTCTATGTGTCTCTGTGTAAGTCTATAGGTCTCGATGCGAGTCTGTGTATGTATGTTGAACTTCTTTCGCACCGTACCTAGCGGGCCGTGCCAATGGGAGGTGCAGCAGGACACCAAATGCTGTGGACAGAGCACGTCGTTGCTAGGAGGCGGGGGTGATAGTCAAGACAATATGCCCGGAGTGGCAGCCAAGGAGTGGAACGCGTCTGTCGGGGGGGCATCTGTCTGGGAGATGGAGCGACCAAATCAATGCACGCGCTGGACAGACGGATCGTCGGGTTCGCGAGAGGTGGCAGCAGCTTGGGAGAGGCCTTCATCCAGCAGTGGATCGTATATGGCTGCTGCTGATGATGATGATGACCATAAACCCAACATCATCGCCACAAAAGCAGCAGCGGTTGTAAAAAAATTAACCCGTAAAAACAAAGTTTTTCACTATAAATCCTTTATATGCGTGGCATCGGTTTTATTTTATTATTCATTTATGTTTTTCTTGAGTAAGAGTTTCATTTTTATCACATTGGTATTTTAAATGAAATATGAAAAAAAACATTTTCCTAAAAAGTGGAAAATTTTTGAAAAATTTTTTCACGAAAATAAATTGTCACGCACGAGTCTGTGTGCAAAATGTCAGCTCGATTGGATCACGGTAAGTGGGTTAAAAAAACGACCGAAAGATTTGCACGGTCGTAAGCGCGCGCGCAAGCAAGCAAGCGAGTGAACTTAATATAAAGGATTTTAAAAAAGTCTTCTCTTCAAAAATCTTCAGCTCCGAGCAAATCTACACCGTCTCCACCACCATCACCACCACCGCAATTTCACCCCAGTGCATGCCGCTCCCACCCCGTCGCTGGCATCTTCTCACCGGATACGATGAGCCAAACAAACACTGATCCCTATCTCCTCTCGCCCACCCTGCTGCCCCTTATGTTAAGAGGGAGCCCTCGAAGATCCCGAGATAAAGCGCGGCCATATGCCAATCTTTTTTTTACATTCAGAGGGAACCTCCCTTTAACAAAGCTCTAAGCTTAACTGTGCGTGTGTGGTGTGGGGTTTTTTTGTTATATACATAAAGTAATTACATCGTTTGTTTGTTCAGCGCGGTTGCTTTTTTTTTCTTCCAAGCAGCGTAAAGAACAACAGAGGAGAAACAAATCGCCCGGAATGTACCCGATCCTGCCAGGGCACCGGCAAAGCTAAGCAGGTGCTGGAGCCTGGCAAGCGCTGGGGAGAGGGGGGGGAGGGAATGTGTCGATTGGTAAGGCGGAGCGTTGTGAGACAGGCCTGGGGCAGGAGTCCATCCCGAAACAGCCATCCACTGCACAAAGCCATGGCAGATACCCTGATGGTGCACGACATTGAAAATACAACAAAAAGATTAAGTCATTTTTTGGGTCTTTCGGTAAAGTCACGTAGATAGTTCTAGATTTGAAGCTTTCGTGACTGCAAGGATTCATACTGTTAGGTTTTTTCGGTAAAGTCACGTAGGTAAAAAATAAGATGAAAAGTTAATAAAAGTAATAATGGAAATAAAGTAAAATAATAAATCACGACGGCACACGAGGGGGTGGGGTGGCCAACGCCACGCCCGACCGCCTTTGTCTCCCCAGTGGCGATGTTTACACACCGCACTCGGTACGCATTTTGAGGCCGAGTCGACCTAGGAGAAGCCCAGGACCGGTTCAAATAATTATTTGGTTCCATTCCCGCTCATTCTGAACCTGCAGAACCTGACGTGAGTGACGTCTACTGGTGTTGGCCGTGAGTGGGGATCGAACTCGGTGAACGGGGTTCGTAGCACAGCGCGCTAACCACTACACCATCGCTCCCGCACGGAACATCGCTACTCCAACGACGCACACACAATGGGGGGAGCGATGTTGCCGAATCCAGAGTTTAAGCCCTGATGCTGGGCTAGTCTCTCGCTCTCTCTGTTTCTCGCACGCTCCCACAAGGGGTTCACAACGGACAGCGTGGGTCTGTGGCCCAAGTGAACGTTGGAGAGAGGCATTGTGTTGCTTATTTGCGGTTTACAGCCTTGCCAGAGCCAGTGATGAAAATGTCACGTTCGCATGGCGGGGGGCAGGGGTATCCACGGGGCAGCCGCTGTTGACTTCCCAACAAAGGGGTGCAAGCCGGATAATGACGCTCTCCTTACCGACTGTGTACCAACTTGGATGAGATGAATGTGACTCATCTGATAAAGATGACTCATCCCCTCTGGATGAATCAGTGGCGACCACATTTCCATTCTAGATTTGAAGCTTTCGTGACTGCCAGGATTCATACTCTTAGTTTTTTTCGGTAAAGTCACGTAGGTAAAAAATAAATATGAATAAATAATAAAAATAATAGAAGAAATTATAGAAATAAAAGATATATTTTATTTATATTATTTTTATTATCTATTTTTATTATTTATGTTTTACCTACGTGACTTTACCGAAAAAACCTAAGAGTATACATTTACATTCACAATGGGAGCCAGAAAGTTGAAACCGGCCGAGGGTAAACTAAACGAAGTTTTATCTTACCAGGTGAGGGCTCACTGGAGCTGTATAGATATTTTTCAAAAGCGAAACGGCTATCACAAGTGACAGCTCAACGAAGTGGCTCATCATGTGCCAAATTGTAGGTACGCCAAATTGTCTAAACGCGTGACGTTGATTATATTTGTGGAGGGGAAAGCCAGAAGTCCCACGCGACCACGGGGAGAAAGAGACACGCAAACTCCAAATATGAAGCGTCAGGGTCGTGGATTGAACCCACGACCTCCTGTACACCAGGCGAAGTAGTTAACATCTCGCCATCGTAAACAATGGTCGCAAAGGCTCATGGGCTGATGGGACTACCTCTACAATCACCTGGTTTGGTGTTCATGTGCGCACACTAATGAAAGAACGTTTATGATAAAAAAAAATTGTACCCACAATGCTCCAGCAGCCAGCAGTGCATTGTGGGCGCTTGTACAATCTGCCCCACGCACACAACGAGACAAAGGTCACCCGTGCGGGCCCACACACTGTTGGGGGCAAGTGCCGGTTAGCGAGGACCAATCAAAGGCCGGGAAAGGCGCACGAGGATGGAGATGGGGGGGGGGATCTGCGGATTGAACCCTGGGCACGCGCTCGCACACAGAGAGAGCCAGAGAGCTTCCTACACTGTGATCAATTACCCCATTATCAGCCTGGGTGGGGGGCAGCGTGGATGGGGGGTGGGGGGTGACCATGGTGGTGGGAGGTGGGGCCAGGGTGGGTGGGTGGGGGTGACCATTGTGGTGGACAGGGTGGGAGGGGGGGGCAGGGTGGGGGGTGACCATGGTGGTGGGCAGGGTGGGAGGTGGGGGGCAGGGTGGGTGGGGGCCAGGGTGGGTGGGTGGGGGTGACCATGGTGGTGGACAGGGTGAGAGGTGGGGGTGACCATGGTGGTGGGCAGGGTGGGAGGTGGGGGCCAGGGTGGGTGGGTGGGGGTGACCATGGTGGTGGGCAGGGTGGGAGGTGGGGGCCAGGGTGGGTGGGGGCCAGGGTGGGTGGGTGGGGGTGACCATGGGGGTGGACAGGGTGAGAGGTGGGGGCCAGGGTCGGGGTATCCTTTACACGCCCCGCTTCCGAGCACAGATGCGGTCACTGCTGGGGGCATGGCAGAGAGGTGGATGGGGCAGGGGGGGGGTGCCAGGGGTAACAGAGGGGGAGGTGTGACGAGGGGGGGGGGGCGATGGGGAGAGCGAGGGGAGGGGCGGTGGATTTTGCCTGGTCACAGTTGGTGGGTGTGGGGTGAGTGGTGAGTGGTGGAGAGTGGTGGTGGTAGTGAGTGGTGGTGGTGAGTGGTGAGTGATGGTGGTGAGTGGTGGTGGTGAGTGATGGTGGTGAGTGGTGGTGGTGAGTGGTGGTGGTGAGTGGTGGTGGTGGTGAGTGGTGGTGATGAGTGGTGGTGGTGACTGGTGGTGACTGGTGGTGACTGGTGGTGAGTGGTGAGTGGTGGTGAATGGTGGTGGTAAGTGGTGGTGGTGAGTGGTGGTGAGTGGTGGTGAGTGATGGTGGTGAGTGGTGGTGGTTAGTGGTGAGTGGTGGTGAGTGGTGATGGTGATGAGTGGTGGTAGTGAGTGGTGGTGAGTGGTGGTGGTGAGTGGTGGTGGTGAGTGGTGAGTGGTGGTGGTGAGTGGTGAGTGGTGGTGGTGAGTGGTGGTGGTGAGTGGTGGGTGGTGGTGAGTGGTGGTGAGTAGTGGCTATGGGTGGCTGGTTGATTATAGGTGGATGGTGGCTGGCAAGTTGTGGTGGTGATAAGTTGTGATAGATGGGTGCGTGTTGGTGGTTTATTCGTGAACATCATCCTTTTAATTCCTTGTAGCACCAATACGCATATCCATTAATCCAACCGTGAGATGGGGAGGGGGTGCAGCCCAGAAGCCACGGGGAGTTTGGCCCTCAGGGGAGGAAGGAGACGAGGCAGCCCGCATCACCACCAACAACAAAGACAAAGATCCCCCGTGTAGCCTGTGACAGACTGTTGGGGCAAGTGCTGTTAGCGAGCACCTATGAAGGCCGGCACGGCACACGAGGGAGGTGGGTGGCCATCACCACGCCCGACAGCCTTTGTCTCCCCAGTGGCCATGTTTACTACACACCGCATCGGGTACTCATTTGAGGCTGAGTCGACCTAGGGGAGGCCCAGGTTACCGGTTCAGATAATTGTCAGCGGTGTTGGCTGTTGAGCGGGAATCGAACCCGGGTCGCCGGGTTCGTAGCGCGGCGCTAACCGCTGCACCACCGCTCCCCACTAGGATGAGGCCCGACCCGCCTGAGGAGAGCCACCACCAACACCACCAACACCACCACCAACACCACCACCAACACCACCAACACCACCACCAACACCACCACCACCACCAACACCACCACCACCACCACCAACACCACCAACACCACCCCCACCACCACCAACACCACCACCAACACCACCACCACCAACACCACCAACACCACCAACACCACCAACACCACCACCAACACCACCCCCACCACCACCAACACCACCAACACCACCAACACCACCACCAACACCACCCCCACCACCACCAACACCACCACCAACACCACCAACACCAACACCACCAACACCACCAACACCACCACCAACACCACCAACACCACCCCCACCACCACCAACACCACCAACACCACCACCAACACCACCAACACCACCACCAACACCACCAACACCACCCCCACCACCACCAACACCACCACCACCACCAACACCGCCAACACCGCCAACACCGCCGCCACCACCGCCACCACCACCACCACCAACACCGCCACCACCACCACCAACACCACCACCACCACCAACACCGCCACCATCAACACCACCACCAACACCACCACCACCACCAACGCCACCACCACCACCAACACCACCAACACCACCACCACCAACACCGCCACCACCAACGCCACCAAAACCACCACCACCACCACCGCCACCACCGCCACCAAAACCGCCACCACCGCCACCACCACCACCGCCACCACCAACACCACCATCAACACCACCGCCACCACCACCGCCACCACCGCCACCACCACCACCGCCACCACCGCCACCACCGCCACCAAAACCACCACCGCCACCAAAACCACCACCGCCACCACCACCATCACCACCACCACCACCAGGGCAGCCCTCCCTCCCAGCATGGGTGGCCCGAGATGGCGAGGAGGAGGAGGTTCAGTGGCTCGTGCCCTCCCGCTGCGCGCGTGCTCGGCTTTAGAGACATTTTAACATTTCAATTGTGGACCCCCACCACTCGCCTCCTCCCCTTCCCCCCCCCCCACAACACTCCACGATCTTCTCCACCAGCGGTGAAAGAGAACGAGGGGGGCGGCGATTGTTCTCAGGGAAGTCTTTTTTGCTGGCAGAAGAAGCTCTTGATGGATGTGGATTAAAGGCGCCATTTTTTTTATTGTATTTATTTGTTTATTTTCCCGCCAAAACAATCGGGAGGAAATCTTCATTTTTGTACTGCGGGAGGAATCCGATGAGCTATCAAGCTCTTTAAAAATGTTTTAAAGATGTCGAGTATGGGGCGGGTCAGAACGTTACAACAATAAACGGTGCAAAAACACGATAGGAGTGTAAAGTATTGTAAAGGTAAACTAATCACCGAAAAAACGAAAAATGTTGTATCTTACCAGGTGAAGCCCATGGCACTATTAAGCCTCAAAGTGAACGGCTGCTTAAATGAGCGTTGAGGGATTGGTGCTCATGTCTGCTGTTGACAACCCTTCTGAGCCTCTCCAGAGGACACAGCCACGGTTTATTTCCTCCACAAAAGCGGTATTCGTTTTATCGACCCCAGAGGAAGGGATGATGGGTCGAGTCAAACACCCACTAATTCGCCGTCTTCAGATCACCATCGAGCAAACGACTTTAGCGTGTGCATTCTTACTGCTCCGACACAATCTTCATTCAAAAATAGTTCCTTTTGGCTGTAACTGTAACCCTCCGTCGGCCAGCGAGACCCAATCAAATCAATTCACGTCATAGGAAAATAAACTATTAAAACTATCCCTGAATCAAGATTGTGTAGAAGCAGTAATAAAACAACAACTCTATTATGGATATTAAGGACAGTGCATACATTATCAGAGTTATGTTTTTTGTTTGCATTCCGACTGCAGGTATTGTGGTCTATGCAAACATGACTCCTTTTAAAAAAGGTGTCAGTTTTGTTGCCAGATAAAAGGGTAAAAAAACAATTATCATATTTTTTACTGGTAAATGAGGTTCCAATGGTGTAAATGCTTACCCCGAGCTCTCATACTCTGATGGTGCATTGTCTTTGAGTTGTGCGCCTTTTGGCGTCATCTGATCCAACACCATGTGAGACTAGGCTCTAAGGAAAGCTGTCTCGGGTGTGGACCAATCAACTTCAAGGACAGTGCATACATTATCAGAGTTATGTTTTTTGTTTGCATTACGACTGCAGGTATTGTGGTCTATGCAAACATGACTCCTTGTAAAAAAGGTGTCAGTTTTGTTGCCAGATAGAAGGGTAAAAAACCAATTATCACTATATATTTTTTTTTGTTCATTTTACCAAGTAAGGCCCCCCCTGAGCTATGTAACTCTTTTTCAGAAGCGACCTGCTACAAATGATAGCTCAACGAAGTGGCTTATCATGTGGAAATGCACAGCAGCCAAATACTCTAAAATGCGTGATGTCGATTCTAAATGTGGATGGGGCAAAATCCACGCCACCCACAGGGAGAGAGACACCGCAAACTCCACATGTACAGGCGTCAGGGTTGGGATCGAACCCACGACCGCCTGTATACCAGGCGAGGCAGTTAACATCTCCTAGCCACCGTGTCGCCTATGATTTGGATGATCAGCAAAGGTGTTGAAAAGGCCAACACACACTTTTTGACTTCTGTATTTTTTTACTCACGACATTTCGCCGAAGATGACGGCTCGCAGCTACTCCTAGCGTGAAAGATCTTCCTGATCCGGGGTCGATTAATCAGAATGATTACACTGGTCAAAAAAAAAAAAATTCTGGCCTGGACTTTTGCAGCTGTTCTAGACTAATTTCAGGGTGCTGATTCCAAATCTGATCTCAGATTTGCTCTATCACATCTCATTTTATGCTATCGGCATACCCCATTTTCATTGATTTTACCCGAAATTAACTCTGTCACTTATGATTGCAAGTTTTTGCGAGTCAGTGACTGCTTTAGTGTTAAAATATGGTGCTGTATTTTTAGGATAGTGTGTTTATAATATCATTTTATGTAGATATCCACATTTATTTAATATTTTTCTTCTGCAGTTTTGATTGAAAATGCAATATTTGACATCTCAAAAATCTGATGTGATAGACAAAAACTGATGCCACATTTGGAATCAGCACCCCAAAATTACCTTAAAACCGTTGGAATACCTTATGCCAGAAAAAGTGTGTTGACCAGTGTTATTCATCGTGGAGAAATCCGATGAGCTATTTAGTTCTTGTTTTCCACACGTGTCCCAGTAAGGGCTGGGTCAGAAAGTTACAACAACAAACGGCTCGGCGTGAATGGATTTAAACGACATTGTGTGGATATACTCACCCCGCCTACCGCCACCATCCCCATCATAGGAATGTGGAATTTCCCACCCACTGCCCTCAAGGCTGGTGATGAGCACATCCGAGTAGCAGATGCAAGGGTGGGTGTTGCAAAAAAATCGTATTGATATTCACCAAGGATAACGATGGGTTGAATGTTTAATTATAATTGATCTTGGGCCCTATTTAAAAATCTTGACATATTGGGACCAGGTTGTCTCACTCGAACCATAACTCACTTTGTGACTTTGGACTTGTACGGCAGAAATCTAAATAAATAAAGACATTAATCTGTGTGTATGTATAGATAAGTCTGTCTCAAAGACTCGAGGGTACATCCCGACAAGGTAGAAAGCTGAAATATGCTTCACAGGTAGCTTTTAGGACACAAACAACAAACATCTGGAAATCCGAGATTTTTCATTTTAAGGCCCCCAAATCTCGATGATTAAGTGTGCCCATAGACACGTTTGTTCGTGGTGTCATTCAGAACCTATTCAACATATAAGATTTCGCGTTTTTTTTTATTTGGATAGAGCGTTAAATAGAAAATAAGATTAAGCGAGAACCATTGTTTTATCTTTTTTGTGTATTGAGATATTTACGGATTAAAGCGGATTTGAACGCAAAATATACGCATTTTATGATGTTTAAATCCGAGTTCTAAAACGTTAAACGTTAGGAGCTTCCCCTGAAATAGTATTAAGTTAATTAATTGTTGTTCTTTCTAGTAAAAAATGAAATTTTTTTAAGTAAAGTCACGTAGAAGGGAAATAATAAAATAATAAAAATAAAACATAATAGAACCAAGAGGATGAATCCCTGCAGTCACGAAAACTTTAAATCGAAAAATCTTTAAATTGAGCGGTTTCCGATGGGTACGTTTTTAAATGCGAGGTGAATCAAGTCGTCAACTATTTTTTTGTGGAAATATATCTTTTTTGGAAGAGTTGTTAGTGTCTGATCGTGGATAAAAATTGTAACAAAAATCACATCAGGTTCATTGTTTTATTTATTGAAAACTTTTGTCTGGCGAAGACAGGCTTTACGTACTAGGACATAGAACTCAACTCATCCTCAACAAAGATCCCCCATATAGCCTTAACAGATTCTTGGGGCAGGTGCTGTTAGCGAGCACCTATGAAGGCCGTCACTGCACACGCCGGGGTGGTGTGGCCAGCACCACGCCCGACCGCCTTTGTCTCCCCAGTGGCGATGTTTACACACCGCACCAGGTACTCATTGGAGGCTGAATCGACCTCGGAGGAGGTCCAGAACCGGTTTAGATAATCGTCACTGATGTTGGTGACCGTGGTCTGGACTCGAACTTGGGTCGCCGGGTTCGTAGCGCAGCGCGCAAACCGCTGTGCCTACCGCTGCCCACATCCTCAAACAAAGACAAAGATCCCCCCTGTAGCCTTCACTGACTGTAGGGGCAAGTGCTGTTAGCGAGCACCTTTCAAGGCCGGCACAGCACATGGGGGGTGGGTGGCCAGCACCACGCCCGGCCGCCTTTGTCTCCCCAGTGGCGATGTTTACACATCGCACCAGGTACTCATTTGAGGCTGAGCCGACCTAGGGAAGGCTCAAGACCGGTTCAGATAATCGTCACCGGTATTGGCCGTGAGCGGGAATCGAACCCGGGTCGCCAGGTTCATAGCGCAGCGCGCTAACCGCTACACCACCACTCCCCAATCCTCAAAGACAAAGATCCCCCGTGTAGCCTTAAAAAACTGTAGGGGCAAGTGCCGTTTAGAGCACCTATGAAGGCCAGAACTGTACACGAGGGGGTGGGTGGCCAACACCACGCCCGACCGCCTTTGTCTCCCCAGTGGCGATGTTTACACACCGCACCGTGTACTCATTTGAGGCTGAGTCGACCTCGGGGAGGCCCAGGACCGGAATCGAACTCGGGTCTCTGGGTTCGTAGCGCACCGCTCCCCACATCCTCAAACACACGCGCAGACACCCACACACACGCATGCACACGCGCGAAGAGCCAGTGTCTCGCTCGCTCGAGACGGCCCAAGGCGTTCCAGGTGGGGTTCCTGTTGTTTGTGTTGAGGAGCGACGGGGCGTGGGAGGCGCAGACCGGAAAACCCGGAGCTGTCGCTGAAAATGAACGCGGAATATCCCCGGCGATAGCCACCCCCCTGGGTCTCCGTGAACATCGCTCGCTCGCCCTCCACCATCACCACCATCATCATCATCACCACCATCACCACCACCATCACCATCATCACCACCACCATCACCATCATCACCATCATCACCACCACCATCACCACCGCCATCATCACCACCACCATCACCATCATCACCATCATCACCACCACCACCATCATCACCATCACCACCATCATCACCACCATCACCACCGCCATCACCATCACCACCATCACCACTGCCATCACCATCATCACCATCATCATCACCACCACCATCATCACCATCACCACCATCACCATCATCATCACGCGCGCGTCAGTCCTCGTCAGTGGCCTTGGCCTCACCCCGTCTCCTTTGTCTTCTCAGTCCCGATGCCGACTGCACTCAGCCGGGTGCTGGCTTTAGGCCGAGTTGACGTAGGGGAGGTCCAAATCAGGTGCAGTCACCGTTGCCTGTGTTGAGGACTCACCCACTCACTCACCCATCTACTCACTTACACTCACCCACCTATCTACTCACCCACTTACTCACCCACCCATCCACTCACTCACAACCCACTCACCCACCCATCCACTCACCCACCAACCCACTCACAACCCACTCACCCATCTATCTAGTCACCCATCCATCTACTCACTCACACTCAACCCACTCACCCACCTATCTACTCACCCACTCACTCACCCACCCATACACTCACTTACAACCCATCTATCTACTCACCCACTCACTCACCCATCCACCCACCCACCCACTCATCCACTCACTCACTCACCTACCCACCCATCCACTCACTCACTCACAACCCACTCACTCATCTATCTACTCACTCACCCACCCACTCACACTCAACTCACTAACCCATCTATTTACTCACCCACTCACCCACCCACCTACTCACTCACCCACCCACCCATCCACTCGCCACACTGCAGGTCACCTCGCTGTATCTTGCTGCATCTAACCTCACACTGCTCCGCTGTGGAATTGTCTCCCTCCCATCATCGCCCTCTTCCCCCCCAAGCTCTTAACAGCAACAACCTCGTTCACTTCAATACACGCGTTACCCTCCTCCATGTCCATGACGACTTCGAGAGTGCTGTTTGTTGCCGGCCGTCCGACGTTCTGCGCATTTGGGGGGCGGGCATCTCGCCAACTGTGTTAAAAAACAACAACACAAACAACAACAACAACGATGCCAATGAGGTCCATCCAGCAGTGGACAGAGGAAGGGACCTGCAGATGAGTGGGTTATTATTTATTTATTTTACTTTTATTAATTTTAATTTTTTACCTACGTGACTTTACCGAAAAAACCCAAGAATATGAATACTTGCAGTCACGAAAGCTTCAAATCTAGAATTATTATTTATTCCTTTTACTCTTAACATTAAATAACCTCCCTGTCTGTTTGCTGTCCTAATCCGGCTGGGCCCGGCTGGGCGAGATTAAAAGGAGGTGGGCACGGGGCCAGGCCACGCACAGACAAAGTTTCCCGTGTAGCCTCACGGACCGCTTGGGGCAAGTGCCGTTAGCGAGCGCCTATTAAAGCCGGTCGCGGCACGGCACCACGAGGCAGGTGATGTAGCCTGCAACAGACTGTTGGGGCAAGTGCTGTTAGCGAGCAGCACCTATGAAGGCCGGCGCGGCACACGAAGGGGTGGGTGGCCAATACCACGCCCGGCCGCCTTTGTCTCCCCCAGTGACGATGTTTTACACGCATCGCACCAGGTACTCATTTCAGGCCGAGTCGACCTAGGGGAGGCCCAGGAC
This sequence comes from Lampetra fluviatilis, assembly GCF_964198595.1. Classification (NCBI taxonomy): domain Eukaryota; kingdom Metazoa; phylum Chordata; class Hyperoartia; order Petromyzontiformes; family Petromyzontidae; genus Lampetra; species Lampetra fluviatilis. The sequence goes on along the minus strand of NC_136337.1, from coordinate 2,514,941 downwards.
CGGTTCGGATAATCGTCACCGGTGTTGATGGCCGTGCACGGGAGGCAGTGCCGGACTAAACTAGTGCGGGGCCTGTAGCATATGTTACTAAGGGGCACTAAATGAAAACAAATATTAAAAACACAAATTTTTAACTCTCATAGTCAAGTAATTGTATTTTTTCATTTGCTATGTAGCCAGTTAATACGACAAATCGCTAGCCTTAAACGCCCGGCCGTTCGTAAAAGTTAAAGGCGGTATAGTACTATAGTAATAGAGCAAGTGTAGAATCACCGAACCGGAATTGATAGCTTGAAAGCGTTTAGCGCGGGGGCCCTTGAAAGTGCGGGGCCCGTAGCTTCTACACATGTAGTAGTAGTAGCTACTACATGTGTAGTAGTAGCTACTACTACACATGTGTAGTAAGACCGAATTAGGTGCACACACACGCAACTTGGAGGCAACACTATTTATTAAACGGTAAATAATATAACACTCTACATGAGGTGGTGACCACCTTCCTCAACTCACTAACACTCTGGAACACGACACAGACTGGACCAGGCAGGCAACGGCCTGCCTGGCCCAGGACGACGACTCGGGACTTGACGACCGAAGATGTCTTCACCTTGGAGTACAGTACAACAGCAGCCTCGCTCTGCGTTCACACCACGCTTATATTTGGTTTGGCGTGGCTGGCTCCGCCCCGGCGTGGCTGGCTCTCTTCAGGCCACGCCTCCCTTCCCAGGACACGCCTCACTTCCCCCACCTCTGGGAGGGTCCGGATCCCTCCACCACGTGACCCCCCAGGCACCCCCTTGAGGCCCCCAGCCTTCGTACGGGCCGACACAGTAGTGACCTTTCTCTGTCACTACATCACCCCCCCCTGTATAAACACACAGCCGTCCCCGGCTGTAACACAACTGTGAAACATCGAAAAGGTGTGCCTCCGAACCAACAACATCAATAAATGACCGGCGACCGATAAGAAATACAATCACGTAATATATACAGAATCGACGAGGGTAAAAGGGAACCGCATAGAAAACGGGGAATTAACAACAATTATACATGAAAACTGGCTAACCCACTTACGCTCCAGCACAGCCCCCCCACCCGTTAGAATCACGCATGCAATGACAGTCACCCGTTAGCACCCCCCCGCCTTTCCGACGTGGCGTCACAACTAGTAGCACGCGTCGGCCATATCGGGGGGGGAATTTCCATGTTACCACCCCACCGCCTTTCCAACGCGGCGTCACAACCAGTAGCACGCGTCGGCCATATCGGGGGGGGGAATTTCCATGTTACCACCCCACCGCCTTTCCGACGCGGCGTCACAACCAGTAGCACACGTCGGCCATATCGGTGGGATTTTAACCCAGTCTCTCTAAGACTCGCATCGCAGCATATAGCTGTACCGACCGAGCTGAGACCCAGTCTCTCTCCAAGACTCGCATCGCAGCATATAGCTGTACCGACCGAGCTGAGACGACCCAGTCTCTCTCCAAGACTCGCATCGCAGCATATAGCTGTACCGACCGAGCTGAGACGAGCCAGTCTCTCTCGAAGACTCGCATCGCAGCATATAACTGTACCGACCGAGCTGAGACGACCCATCGTTCACTCATTGCACAACATGCACCCTAACAACTGAGGGATACAGTCCCAACGTAACAGGACAACTCCACCTGAACCTTACGAATCTCCAGCCCACTGTTTCAACGCACCTCCGAGTGTCTCACTCTCCGGGCCGTCAGGTCAAGCCATCAGACACAGCATGATGGGACCACACTCTCTGAGCCATGTGAGCGCACAGCCCACTTGGCTAGACAAGCCACGGAGTGTCTCGATCTCCGGGCTGTCAGGTCAAGCCGTCAGACACAGCATGATGGGACCACACTCTCTGAGCCATGTGAGCGCACAGCCCACTTGGCTAGACAAGCCACGGAGTGTCTCGATCTCCGGGCTGTCAGGTCAAGCCGTCAGACACAGCATGACGGGACCACACTCCCCGAGCCATGTGAGCGCACAGCCCACTAGGCTAGACAAGCCACGGAGTGTCTCGATCTCCGGGCTGTCAGGTCAAGCCATCAGCCATTGCATGACGGGACCACACTCTGAGCCCTGTGAGCGCACAGCCCACTAGGCTAGACATACCACGGAGTGTTTCAATCTCCGGGCTGTCAGGTCAAGCCGTCAGCCATTGCATGACGGGACCACACTCTCCGAGCCATGTGAGCGCACAGCCCACTAGGCTAGACATGCCACGGAGTGTTTCAATCTCCGGGCTGTCAGGTCAAGCCGTCAGCCATTGCATGACGGGACCACAACGTTCATGTTAGACACGCAACACTCACTGGGCCATCCTGGTTAGGACCTGCGCCCCAAGATAGGTGACAGCCAGCAGCACAATTCCAAATCCCTGGCCGCATGTCACCATCGCAATTTAACACCATCACAACACATACAATTTGAATTATGATCCCCCACAGAACTGATCCAATGCCGAACAGGTACGCACAATTTGTGACGATCCCGAATATTCAATGGGTCACAACAATACACCTCACATCCCGTATCCGTACACATCATCTCCGAGACTCGCATTGCAGCATGCAGCTGTACCAACCGAGTGGAGAGCAACGCAATTTGACGGCAATTAACGGAAACGGACCCCCGATCCATGTAGAACACAAGGAGCATTCTCGCACAAAAGACATCATCTGTGCAACAACGGACAGGAACCAACCAGTGAGTTTGAAACGAATCGAACCTGTCATTTCAAAATCTCCTTCAACATTAACCATGGGACTCAGGGCATTCGAATTTTGAGAGCAAAAAAACTATACACAAACCCCAAGAATCGCCAAATTGATTAATACAGTATATGCAGTATATGAAATTCGTACAGTGAATCATTTGGCGCAATGCTCCATCCAGTCCCCACATGGCAACACACACAATCAATACTCCAGACAATCCGTACATAGTAAATAATCACAAGCAAGTACCCAACAGTCCCTACACTGTTAACAATTCCAAGCAAAGCTCCATACGGTCTGTACCTTGGCAACAATGACGATCAAAGTTTCTTACAGTTACACGTGACAATCACGAGCGAAACTCCATACAGTATACACAATAACAATGGCGATTTCGCAACAAAACGATGTAACAACACGAGTCGTTAACACGGCAACCTACAGCATATCAACGGAGCTCGGGACACCAACAACGAATTAATCATTAACTACACCCAGAAGATACCGATCTCGACGCCGTATTTAACCGTCCGCGAGGAACACAAAACCGGAGAGTCAAACTGAAAAAGTCCCTCCCAGCAGTGTCTCCAACGTCGAAACCCTCTCTTCAATCACGGGCCCCTCTCGCTCTCACCACCGATGCCCTCCCCCGCTCTTCTTACTTCAATGTGGGGAGGGAGGCCCGTAATCACAGGGCTGCAGCGGCGCGCCGCCAGGCCGGCGCAGCACACAAGGCGCAAAAGGCGGGAACGCCGCCATCGCGAAAACACTGCCGCGGTGAAAATGGCGGGAACGCCGCTGTGGGAAGTGCGGGAACGCCCACACGTTGAAATGGCGGGAACGCCGGCACGTTGAAGTGGCGGGAAACCCCCGGCATGGTGCAAATGGCGGGAACGCCGGCGCTGTGAAACTGGCGGGAACGCCGCCGCAGTGAAATGCAGGAACGCCGGCACCGCCGAAACGGCGCGAACGCCACAGCTGCGTCATCTTGCAATTTCGCCATCACTCACCACACCCGGCCACTCCCTTGCCACCAGCAGCTGGTCGAGTTGACGAGCGACGTCGCTCCAACTCGCCGTCGATGGCGACCAGCCCGGGCTCGCAGCCTCCTCCCATGCAGGCTGCAGTCGCCCATCCCCCGGGGCACATCACCGGGGCCTCAGACTCCGTGGTCGTCGCAGGGAGAGGCCAGGTGCAACCCACACCCTCCATCCGCACCTCCGGTTGGGTCTTGCACTTCGCTGCCAGCTTTTACACCATGGCAGCGAAGGGTACAGCTTCTTCAAATTAATCAGCGAAAGTTCGATGACCACTTCTACACCAAATGTAGTAAGACCGAATTAGGTGCACACACACGCAACTTGGAGGCAACACTATTTATTAAACGGTAAATAATATAACACTCTACATGAGGTGGTGACCACCTTCCTCAACTCACTAACACTCTGGAACACGACACAGACTGGACCAGGCAGGCAACGGCCTGCCTGGCCCAGGACGACGACTCGGGACTTGACGACCGAAGATGTCTTCACCTTGGAGTACAGTACAACAGCAGCCTCGCTCTGCGTTCACACCACGCTTATATTTGGTTTGGCGTGGCTGGCTCCGCCCCGGCGTGGCTGGCTCTCTTCAGGCCACGCCTCCCTTCCCAGGACACGCCTCACTTCCCCCACCTCTGGGAGGGTCCGGATCCCTCCACCACGTGACCCCCCAGGCACCCCCTTGGGGCCCCCAGCCTTCGTACGGGCCGACACAGTAGTGACCTTTCTCTGTCACTACACATGTAGTAGTAGTAGCTACTACATGTGTAGCTACTTTTGCTACGAGGCTCATCCGCTGCTGATCGGCGCGTTCGTAACGCAGCGCGCCGACCACTGCGCCACCGCTCCCCCACAACACCGCCGCTCTCTCCGTGGACAAAGCGCTCCAGTCGCGACGGCCACCCCTCAAATCACCTTCCGTATTGGTCTGCCGACGTCGATGCGAAAGCAACGAGCACAGCACCACATTCAGGCGCGTCAAGCCAAGTGACCGCAATGGGTCAGGATCCAGCCCGCGGAGTGGCATCGTTGCGACGTCTCCTCCGTATTTGTTGTGCATCAGGGCGCATCGCGTCCTCGTTGTGAATGGCCACAGAGTCTCACACTCCCGGAGAACGTTTCGTTGCTGTTGTTGTTATTCTTAGGTTTTTTCGGTAAAGTCACGTAGGTAAATTTTTTTTATTAATAAAAGTAAAATAAAAAGAAAAATCACGACGTTTCGGAGGCAACACAAGCTTCCGTCTTCAGGTGGAACCGTCACAGCACGATAGCTGCATCAAGTGAGAGAGATTCCAAGAAAACCAGTATATATACAAGGACTGTTTTCTTGGAATCTCTCTCACTTGATACAGCTATCGTGCTGTGACGGTTTCACCTGAAGACTGAAGCTTGTGTTGCCTCCGAAACGTCGTGATTTTTATTTTATTTTTATTTTACTTTCATTAATTTAAATGTTTTACCTACGTGACTTTACCGAAAAAAACCTAAGAATATTAACCCTTGCAGTCACGAAAGCTTCAAATCTAGAAGTTGTTGTTGTTGTTGTTGTTTTAAAACTGTGTGCATCGTCAGGGTATCATCCGCATCTGCCGCTGTCACGTGGAAGATGAAACCCCCAGGGGAAGCGCTTCTGCGTTGGGTTATTCACAAATGAGTTTTGCAGCGCTGGGCAGTAAAAGTTCACACGGCGGGCGGGCTACGGGGCCTGGCTGCCCCCGTGAGGCCCGGCACCCGAGCCACGACCTCCCTCGGGGCAGCGACGAGCAGGTCAGCTACTCCGCAAAGTGACAGGGGCAACCAACAACTATCGCCACCAACGTCATCGCCACAGCCACCAACGCCACACAAAGACCCCCCCCCCTCTCCCGTTGTAGCCTTGACAGACTTATTTTGGGGGCAATTGCTGTTCGCGAGTGGCAGCGCCTACAAGGCTGGCACGGGGATATAAGAGGGTGGCTGGGTTTGGCAAGCACCACGCCCGGCCGCCTTTGTCTTCCTAGTTGCGATGTTTGCTACACACCGCACCGGGTACTCATTTGCAACTGAGTCGACCTCGGGGGAGCCCAGCACCGGTTCAGATAATCATCACTGGTGACCGCCAACACCAACAACAACAACAACGACATTTGATTCAAGGTGGAAGAACCCAACACGCTATGACAATCTGTTTCACAGGTGACCTCCAGCCCAAGCTCGTGCCAACGATAGCAGCAGCAGCAGCGACTCTGCGTAACTACTCCTAGCGGTGGGAGAAAGAGCTTCACAGATCTTCGGATTCCTCCTGCGGTTTAAAGTGAAGATTCTGGATTCACCGCGGGAGCTGGTTGCACAAATGAGCCTTATGGCAGGACCCCGGGGTTCCCGAATCAAACGAAATTCAAAATCGTAATTAATAATCTTCTTGGTTCTTTCGGTAAAGTCACGTAGAAGGGAAATAATACAAATTAAACATAATAAAATACAATTCTCACGACGTTTCTCACGACGTTTCGGCCACAACGCAAGCAGCCATCCTCAGGTGAAGAACAGGTCTGTCCTTTGTCAAGGCGCCCTTCCTCCTCTAACCCAGCTTAAATATACGCTGCCAAGCCTGGTGGTGCTCATTCAGACGCTGTCTTTCCGACAGACCTGTTCTTCACCTGAGGACGGCTGCTTGCGTTGTGGCCGAAACGTCGTGAGAATTGTATTTTATTATGTTTTATGTTTATTATTTTATTATTTCCCTTCTACGTGACTTTACCGAAAGAACCAAGAAGATGAATCCCTGCAGTCATGAAAGCTTTAAATCGAAACGTAATTAATTAGTTTCTTTTTGGCGACTCTGTCCCCCACCGCGCACACAAACGCCGCGACCCACCAGAAATCAATCCTTTCGTTTCTTCACCAAGCACCCGTCGTTGCCAAAATTGCCATAGTCACAAACAAAACGTTGAAACTTTGACCAGCGCATCGTGTAGAGCTCGTCGAGAGGGAGAGATCCCGGTGTCGCTCGCCTTCAACAGACGTGAAATGACGTCGCTACGATATTCTTTCGTTTTTTTCGGTAAAGTCACGTAGAAAAAAAATAAAATTAATGAAAGTCAAATAAAAATAAAATAAAAATCACGACGTTTCGGAGGCAACACAAGCTTCCGTCTTCAGGTGGAACCGTATCAAGTGATACAGCTATCGTGCTGTGACGGTTCCACCTGAAGACGGAAGCTTGCGTTGCCTCCAAAACGTCGTGATTTTTATTTTACTTTTATGAATAAAAAAAAAAATTTCTACGTGACTTTATCGAAAAAAACAAAGAATATGAATCCTTGCAGTCACGAAAGCTTCAAATCTAGAATTAATACGTCGCAACGCAGTTGATGCGAGAGCCGGGGGCTTACGGGTTTCGTCATTATTCATCTTGAGCGAGCACTGCTCATCATCCCACGAGTTCAGAGAACTCATCGACTGATCTGAAGCTGCTCGGTCGATCTCTGCCGAGCGAAGGGGGTGGGGGGGGGGGTCTTGGTGTTGTGTTAGTGGAGTGATATTCTTTAGTTCTTTCGATAAAGTCGCGTAGATAGAAAATTTAAATTAAAGCAAAAAACCCACGACGTTTTGACCGCTCGTGTTGCGATCGAAACGTCGTGGGGTTTTTTGCTTTTATTTAAAATGTTAATTTCATTTTTAGTTTATTTAAAATGTATTTAAAATTTGTTTTATTTAACATTTATTTTAATTGTATTCATATTTTCTGCGTGACTTTACCGAAAGAACCAAAGCATATTAATTCCTGCAATCACGAAAGTTAAGTCAAAATTTAGTGGGGGGAGCGGGGGGGGGTAAACGGGTCAAGGAGGGGGGCATGGTCCAGGACAGTGATGGGGGCTCGTGGGCTACGAGCGAGCGAGTGACCGAGAGCAGAGCGCTGGGTGCTTTTTGATCGCGCTAAATGGGACGGAACGCATCTTCTCAGAATGGAGGGGGGGTCAGAGGGGGGGGGGGGGGCATCTTCTTACGTCCATGACGGAAGCGTCGCTTGTGTTGCGGCTTTAAGACACAGACCCCCCCCCCCCCTACTTCCCAACAAAGTCCGTGCTCTCCCTTCGTACCAACAGCACTAACCCCTACAGCCGCCCACCACCACCAACCACCACCACCACCCTCCTCCTGCGCGTTGTCTTCTTCGTTGTCATAAAAAAAAAACTCCGGGACAAACAGCTCCCACTTGCCCGGGATCCGGAGCGCCATTCACAAAAGCAACTTCTACACCCCCCCCCCATCTCCCTCCCACTTTAAAGCTGGAATTTGCCATTTCCTTACCGCCCCCCCCCTGCTGCTCCCCCCCCCCCCTCTCACAAACCACACAAAACCCCGAACGGCCCATTCTGTTGCCAAACTGCCGATGCTCATGCGTCTTTCACGCCTCGGTATCCTTTATGGCAAACAGTTTCCACCTTTCACCTCTGACCGGAATTAAACGGCCGCGTCTATCCCTGTCTCTCGCTCGCTCGCTCCTTTCTATTCGCTGCCCCCCCCGAGAAATGTTTTCGTTTTGCGTTTAAACCGAGACCCCCCCCACCCACCCCGTCCCCTGCCCCGAAGATGACGGAGACTCCACCGGACATGTGAAAGAGAAAAAGCTTTATAGTTCATCGGATTTCTCCAGCGTAAAGACTCTGAAGATTCAGTGGCAGGAGTCACGAATCCCAGAAAGTCGCGAGCGACCCATTGGCTGAGTGAGGAATATTATTTTATTTATCTGTTAAACTCCATTGGAACCTCATTTGCCAGTAAAAAATATAATTGTTTTTTTTACCCTTCTATCTGGCAACACAACTGACACCTTTTTTACAAGGAGTCATGTTTACATAGACCACAATACCTGCAGTCGGAATGCAAACAAAAAACACAACTCTGATAATGTGCACTGTCCTTGAAGTTGATTGGTCCACACCCGAGACAGCTTTTCTTAAGAGCCCAGTCTCACATGGTGTTGGACCAGATGACGCCAAAAGGCGCACAACTCAAAGACAATGCACCATCAGAGTATGAGAGCTCGGGGTAAGCATTGTATGTAAACATGACTCCTTGTAAAAAAAAGGTGTCAGTTTTGTTGCCAGATAAAAGGGTAAAAAACACAATTATTATCTGTTAAACTGTCAAACTAAACTGTGAGACTGTTTTTTATTTTACCAGCTAAGGTCCACGGAGGTATACATCTCTTTTTCAGAAGCGACCTGGCCATCACAAGTGATAGCTCAACGAAGTGGCTTATCACGTGCAAATGTACAGCAGTAGTGAAATACTCTAAACTATCGATTCTAAATGTGGAGGGGAATACAGGAGGACCCAGAGAAAAATCCACGCGACCGCGGGGAGAGAGACACACACACCACAAACTCCAAATATACAGCAGATTTTTAATTTAAAGCTTTCGTGACTGCAGGGATTCATATTCTTGGTTCTTTCGGTAAAGTCGCGTAGAAGGGAAATAATAAAATAATTAAAATATAAAAACAATAAAATTCTCACGACGTTTCGACTGAAACACAAGCAATCATCTTACAGCAGACCTCAGGGTTGGGATCCAGCCGATGACCTCCTGTACACCAGGTGAGGGGAGTTCACATCTCGCCACCACGGCACCCAATTTATTGTGGAGAGACGGACATGGGAAGGAGGCGCATGCGTCTGCTCATCTGTTCGTTGTTGGAGCAGAGGTCTGGATGGCAATGTGTCACAATACACAAAAATAATAAGAATCAAAATAATAAAAAAAAAAAATTTTCACTTTTCAGCCTCCTCTCGGCGTGTTGGCTGTGGGGGTTGTTCAATTTGGTTGTTCGATTTGGTCACTGAAGGGAGTTGAAGGCTGGCATGGGAGGGATCGGACAGCGACCGGTACTCAGGTCGCAACTGAACTCGGGGGGGGGTCGAGCAAATGTTTGTCGCTGACGATAAACGCCACTGCCACCTGCTCCCCCCTCCACCGCCACCCAGGGGATTGACATCTACACCGAAGCAGTCACACACAGTGGCAGGACCCAGGCCCTCAAGACAGGCTGGACCCAAATACTGTAAAATAATAATAAGAATAATATATCATACGAGGAGTTTACGCAGGATGGGTGGGACAGGCGCGTGCAGGATGGAGGAGGATAGGGTAGGCAACTTGGAGGTCGGGGAATGAGGCTGCGATGGGTGGGACACGCACATGCAGGATGGAGGAGGAGGATAGGGTAGGCAACTTGGAGGTTGGGAATGAGGCTGCGATGGGTGGGACAGGCGCGTGCAGGATGGAGGATAGGGTAGGCAACTTGGAGGTGGGGAATGAGGCTGCGATGGGTGGGACACGCACGTGCAGGATGAAGGAGGATAGGGTAGGCAACTTGGAGGTCGGGAATGAGGCTGCGATGGGTGGGACAGGCGCATGCAGGATGGAGGACAGGGTAGGCAACTTGGAGGTGGGGAATGAGGCCGCGATGGGTGGGACGCGCATGCAGGATGGAGGAGGACAGGGTAGGCAACTTGGAGGTGGGGAATGAGGCCGCGATGGGTGGGACGCGCATGCAGGATGGAGGAGGACAGGGTAGGCAACTTGGAGGTGGGGAATGAGGCCGCGATGGGTGGGACAGGCGCGTGCAGGATGGAGGACTTGAGGCCAGGTTGCCGAGACTGGCAACGGAGTGACACCCAGAAGTTAGCGATCACGGGCAAGAGAAGACCGAAGGCAGACGCTCGTGGTGGTGGTGGTGGCGGTGGCGACAGAGGTCACTTTGACAAACGCCGAAGGATTTAGCGGGGGGGGGGGGGGGCGGGGGGGAAGGAAGCGATGGCGAGGCGTGGGGCGGCAGAGTAGCCGAGCCAATGTTCGGTAAAGCGACGGATCACTTGAACGGTCTCTCCGCCACCTGGGTCAGCCAGCACAGGGTGGGAATTCATCGCAGCCACGGACTCTGAACGCATGTTTCTAATGTGGAGGGAAAAACCGGAGAAAATCCACACCACCACGGGGAGAGAGAGAGGGAGAGAGGGAGACACGCAAACTCCAAATGTACAGGGGTCAAGATCGACCCCAAGACCTCCAGTGTACCAGGCGAGGTATTTAACATCACACCGCACCCGGTGCTGCTGCGCGGTGTGATGTTAAGTACCTCGCCTGGTATACAGGAGGTCTTGGGGTCGATCCTGACCCTGACCCTGACCCCTGTACATTTGGCGTTTGCTATGAATTTCCATTTTGCGGCAAACTCGCTTCTGAAAAAGAGCCATACAGATCGGTGGGCCTTACCTGGTAAAATACATTTTTTTTTGTTTAGTTTCTCTCCGCTGATCGTATCTGGAATTAACGACGTCCATTTCGCCAAACCTGGACGGCATAAAGGTTGCGCCTTTATAAGGTTGCACGAAAGCACAAAACCGGTGGAGTCGCCGCGAGGAGGCCACGGTGCCCCCCCCCCCCCCCACGCTGAATCTGCGCTCTGCGCTCCTTCTGCAGAGCAGCAAAACGTCACGAACTCTCCCCGTCTCTCCCTCCTGAAGAAGCCCTCTCTCTCTCTTCGCGGGCAGCCGCTCCCCAACAGATTGCCGCTGCCCACCGTGGGCGCGCAAGAGCAGAACGGCAGCGCGAGAAGAGCGGCATCGACGCTGGCGCTGTGCGGGTCGCCGACGAACCCCGAAAACTTGGCCATGTGGATCTGTGGAGAGAGCGCCAAGGACAGGCTCGATTCAAAACCACCGCCGCGGAGTTCGGCTCAAGAACGGCTTGGCGGACGCATTCATTCACTCGCTCGCTCACGTCGCCTGGCTCAATTCACTCCCCTCCTCAATTCATTTGTTTTTTTAAGAACCGCCATCGATTTCCACGACCCACACTCCCCAAAGCACTCACCCCCCCCCCTCCCACCCCAGCCCTTGCACTGGACATTTGTGTCCGGAGGAGAGCGTCCCATCAGTGCCATCAATTAACCTTTCACCCCTCGCCAAACAGAGACAGCCGTAAAGTGGGGGTGTTGGGGGGGGGAAGTCACCAGCTTGCAAACACACACACACACGTGTATGTGCGTGCGTGTGCGTGCATGTGTGTGTGTGGGAAGGAAGTGGCACGTGGGTGTCACGAATGCACCCCGTGCCGCCAGACTGGACCACCCCCCGCCACCCATCCCACCCATCCCACCCGCCTGCCCGCCCATCCGCCCGCATGCCACCCACCAGAGCTCATCAGCAGTGGCCCGGGCCCCTTTGAAGGCGTGTTTGTGGTTGACACTTCGCTGTCTGAGTTGGAGGGCAATTAACAACATTCGAAGAGACAAATAGAGACAAAGGTCCCCGTGTAAGTCGACACGGGCTGGTGGGGCAAGTGCCCTGAAGAGAGCACTGACGGTGGAGGAACGGTGGCACGACGGTTAGCGCACCCGCGCTACCAAATTCTGGCGCATCAAGTTCAATTCCAAGCCGTGGCTAGCATCAGTGGTGGATACCTGATCCGGTGCTGGGCCTTCGCTCCTAGGTTGACTCGGCCTTGAACGAGTACCTGGTGCGGTGCGTAACCATCAGGGCTGGGGAGACGAGGAAGGCTGGGAACAGTGCTGGCCACACCACCACCAAATCCTGTGCCGTGCCGGTCTTAAGAGGCACACACACACACAATCAACAGGCCGGAATTAAGTAGAAAGTCAAAGACAAGCCACATCAGCGCAATTGTGGCCATGCAGCCAAAATTATGGACCCATATATGAAACATAACATAGATACAGAGACCCATAGAGATATACATTCAAGGCAAGCCACAGCAGCGCAATTGTGGCCATGTAGTCAAAATTATGGACCCATATATGAACATAACAGAGATACAGAGACCCATAAAGATATACATTCAAGGCAATCCACAGCAGCGCAATTGTGGCCATGTAGCCAAAATTATGGACCCATATATGAAACATAACAGAGATACAGAGACCCATAGAGATATACATTCAAGGCAAGCCACAGCAGTGGAATTGTGGCCATGTAGCCAAAATTATGGACCCATATATGAAACATAACAGAGATACAGAGACCCATAGAGATATACATTCAAGGCAAGCCACAGCAGTGGAATTTTGGCCATGTAGCCAAAATTATGGACCCATATATGAAACATGACAGAGATATAGAGACCCATAGAGATATACATTCAAGGCAAGCCACAGCAGCGCAATTGTGGCCATGTAGTCAAAATTATGGACCCATATATGAACATAACAGAGATACAGAGACCCATAGAGATATACATTCAAGGCAAGCCACATCAGTGGAATTGTGGCCATGCAGCCAAAATTATGGACCCATATATGAAACATAACAGAGATACAGAGACCCATAGAGATATACATTCAAGGCAATCCACAGCAGCGCAATTGTGGCCATGTAGCCAAAATTATGGACCCATATATGAAACATAACAGAGATACAGAGACCCATAGAGATATACATTCAAAGCAAGCCACAGCAGTGGAATTATGGCCATGTAGCCAAAATAATGGACCCATATATGAGACATAACAGAGATACAGAGACCCATAGAGATATACATTCAAAGCAATCCACAGCAGCGCAATTGTGGCCATGTAGCCAAAATTATGGACCCATATATGAAACATAACAGAGATACAGAGACCCATAGAGATATACATTCAAAGCAAGCCACAGCAGTGGAATTATGGCCATATAGCCAAAATTATGGACCCATATATGAGACATAACAGAGATACAGAGACCCATAGAGATATACATTAAAGGCAATCCACAGCAGCGCAATTGTGGCCATGTAGCCAAAATTATGGACCCATATATGAAACATAACAGAGATACAGAGACCCATAGAGATATACATTCAAAGCAAGCCACAGCAGTGGAATTATGGCCATGTAGCCAAAATTATGGACCCATATATGAGACATAACAGAGATACAGAGACCCATAGAGATATACATTCAAGGCAAGCCACAGCAGCGCAATTATGGCGTGCAACCAAAACTAAGGACCCACACAGTAAACCCACTGCGGCCTGCGCCCCTTCAACGGAGGAGGAACAGCAAAACGACACGAACTCTCTCTCTCTCTCTATACTTTTTGGTTCTTTCGGTAAAGTCACGTGGGTAGAAAAATAATAGATCACGACGTTTGGATCGCAACACAAGCGCCCGTCATCAGGTGGGACAACCACAGCAAGTAAAAACTGCTTAAGTAGGCGCCTACTCAAGCAGTTTCTACCTACGTGGACTTTACCAAAAGAACCAAAGCGTATGGATTCCTGCAGTCACGAAAACTTCAAATCTAAATTGACTCTCTCCGCTTTATCCCTCTCGTCGACATTGGCATCGAGGCTCCTCAACACATTGCTACCGCCTTGCGCAAGAACAGAAACACACAAACGAGACAAAGATCCCCTGTATAGCCTCAACACACGTTTGGGTAAAGTTCTGTTGGCGAGCACCTATGAAGTTTGGCTCTGTGCACGAGTGGGTGGCCAGCACCACACCCGCCCGTCCTCCCAGTGGCGATGTTTATACATTGCGTAAGGTACTCATTTGAGGCCGAGTAGACCTAGGGGAGGACCAAAGCCCAATTCAGATAAATCGCCACTGGTGTAGACCGTGAGCGGAAATTGAACTCGAGTCTCTGCGCTAACCGCTACGCTGCCGCTCCCCCGCATGGTAAAGAGACACAGACAAAGCTCCCCCCCATCTATCGCCTGTAACAGACTGCTGGGGCAAGTTCTGTTAATAGGTGGTGGTGGCAGTGGGGGGGTGCTCAAGGGAGGGGGGTGACGCCTCTTGTCTGCTCAGCGGCTGAGATGTGGGGAGATTGGGGCGCGTTCCAGGGGGCCCATTTGGTCATGGACACACACTCACTCAGTCTCCGACGATGAGACTCCCACCACCTCGTATCCAACCCACCGTGCAGACCTCTCCATTTACGTGCCACTAAGAATGGCATTTGGCCCGCAAAGTCGCCTGTTATACTGGGTGCTGCAGAAAAAAAAAAAACACGTTCACACTTTTGGAGAATTTACAACGACACCACGGGAAATGTGCCGCCTTCGGGCTCTAGAGACCACCTGGAAAAAATTCTAGGGCACGCGAGAACAAGTGGAGACTGACTTTTTGAAGCGATGAACATCACACATTTGTTAGCATGTTACAGTGTAGTATCCGTTCTGTTTACATTAAAAACAACGGTCCCGTGTAAGTGTTAACATTTTTTTGAAGCAACCTGTACACACGGGGTGGCACAAAACGCCAGGGACACAGGCTTAACATGTTGGTTGATCTTCTTGGTTCTTTCGGTAAAGTCACGTAGAAGGAAAATAATACAAATGAAAAATTATAAAATAATTCTCACGACGTTTCGGCCACAACGCAAGCGGCCGTCTTCATGTGGACTCTGTCTCCTTGACAGCCCTGTTCTTCACCTGAAGACGGCTGCTTGCGTTGTGGCCGAAACGTCGTGAGAATTATTTTATTATGGTTTATTTTTATTATTTTCCTTCTACGTGACTTTACCGAAAGAACCAAGAAGATGAATCCCTGCAGTCACGAAAGCTTTAAATCGAAATGTTGGTTGATTTGAACAAATCACATCGGGTTACACCATTTTTACTTCAACAAATGTTCACAACGACATCCGTTAACATTCACGCACGCTGCGCGAACTATATTATCTTTAGAAATTAATTTAGAACGACAGGGGCCGTCCATAAATGACGTCACGCACCTCGGGGAGGGGGGGGGGGGTCAGACATTTGTGACGATGTGTGACGAGGGGGGGGGGGTTTGAGAAATGTGACGTCACATCAAAATGCGCAACTTTAAATAAATATAGACAACACGTTCTGCTTAATTAAATAGACTTTTTAATAAATGGTTTCTCCTACAACATCAGAGTGCAGCGCCACATTAAATACGCACTACAATGACAATAGTTGAAAGCGATTTGAAGCATGTTTTATATTTTTTTTGGGGGGGGGGGGGGGCAGAGCTTTGTGAGGTCATATTTGAGGGGGGGGGGTCTGACTGTGACGCCGTGTGACGATGGGGGGGGGGGGGTAAAAAATCGTCCAAAATCGCGTGACGTCATTTATGGACGGTCTCAATGTTTTCAGGTTTCTTGGTCAATCTTTGTAAATGGCGTATTTGGAGGCGACCCCGCAGGAATGACAATAGATTAAATCCTAACTTTATAGATAATAAACATTTAAATTGTTTAATGCCAGTGTTAATACAAATGGCATAACCCAGTGTGTTCTAGCGTTTGGACGACCCTGTATTTTTATAATTTCTTGACCACAGTGTAATTGTCTAACACGAGTTTTTTTTTCCGGTTTATAAAAGCTGCAATATTAAACGCAAGTGTTACACATCCTTAAACAGGAAGAGCACGTTCTCGTGACAAGTGAAACTAGAGCTATACGAATGAAGGACAGGATGAACAAAATTAATACGACTTCGCATAGGAGAAGAAAACGACACAAATTGTCAAAAGGCAATGCAACATTAAGGCAGAATGTAAAAAAAAATTACAATAAAAAACATAAAATACCATAAGTCAAGTATCTGATGTAGGCAGAGATATAAAGGCCCAGGAATGAAGGCCCATGGATGGAGGCCCAGGCATGAGGGCCCATGAATGAAGGCCCATGAATGAAGGCCCATGAATGAAGGCCCATGAATGAAGGCACATGAATGAAGGCCCATGGATGGAGGCCCATGAATGAAGGCCCATGAATGAAGGCCCATGGATGGAGGCCCATGAATTAAGGCCCATGGATGAAGGCCCATGAATGAAGGCCCATGAATGAAGGCCCATGGATGGAGGCCCATGGATGAAGGCCCATGGATGGAGGCACATGAATGAAGGCCCATGGATGGAGGCCCATGAATGAAGGCCCATGAATGAAGGCCCATGGATGGAGGCCCATGAATTAAGGCCCATGGATGAAGGCCCATGGATGGAGGCACATGAATGAAGGCCCATGAATTAAGGCCCATGGATGGAGGCCCATGAATGAAGGCCCATGGATGAAGGCCCATGGATGGAGGCACATGGATGGAGACCCAGGCATGAGGGCCCATGAATGAGGGCCCATGAATGAAGGCCCATGAATGAAGGCCCATGAATGAAGGCCCATGAATGAAGGCCCATGGATGGAGGCCCATGAATGAAGGCCCATGAATGAAGGCCCATGAATTAAGGCACATGAATTAAGGCCCATGAATGAAGGCCCATGGATGGAGGCCCATGAATTAAGGCCCATGAATTAAGGCACATGAATGAAGGCCCATGGATGAAGGCCCATGAATGAAGGCACATGAATTAAGGCCCATGAATGAAGGCCCATGAATGAAGGCACATGAATTAAGGCCCATGGATGAAGGCCCATGAATGAAGGCACATGAATTAAGGCCCATGGATGAAGGCCCATGAATGAAGGCACATGAATTAAGGCCCATGAATGAAGGCCCATGAATGAAGGCACATGAATTAAGGCCCATGAATGAAGGCCCATGAATGAAGGCACGTGAATTAAGGCCCATGAATGAAGGCCCATGGATGAAGGCCCATGAATGAAGGCCCATGGATGGAGGCCCAAGGATGATGGACCCAGGGATGTGGATGTTGTGTTGGGGTGGGTGGAGGGCTCGGGGCGTGGTCAATGATGAGCAGTGGAGGGAATGTGAGGAATTAAGAGGATGGAATGTAAGGAATTTTAGTGGCATCACCAGACACCTCTCCCCTGCGTGCATTCCCACCGCACATCTTACCCCCCCCCCCTCCTTTATCAGCAGCCAGCAGCTGCAGCAGCATCAATGGCATCTGCCCAGAGGGCCGAGTCTTCCCAAGGACTGTGGAGGGGAGAGATGGGGGAAAAAAAAACAATGTGGTGTCACCCAAAGCCACTGAACGAACCTCTTCACAATTTTATTTGGCGGTTGCTGCCGAGTTAGCCAGGCGGTGGACAAGCACAATTCATACAAAACAACAAACACTCCAACACATTTGTCAACAACAGTGCGTGGCCTTGAAAGGAAAAAAAGATAGGCAACACCATTGGAACCTCATTTGCCAGTAAAAAATATGATAATTGTTTTTTTACCCTTCTATCTGGCAACAAAACCGACACCTTTTTTACAAGGAGTCATGTTTGCATAGACCACAATACCTGCAGTCATAATGCAAACAAAAAACATAACTCTGATAATGTATGCACTGTCCTTGAAGTTGATTGATCCACACCCGAGATAGTTTTCCTTAGAGCCTAGTCTCACATGGTGTTGGACCAGATGACGCCAACACCATGTGAGACTAGGCTCTAAGGAAAGCTGTCTCGGGTGTGGACCAATCAACTTCAAGGACAGTGCACATTATCAGAGTTATGTTTTTTGTTTGCATTATGACTGCAGGTATTGTGGTCTATGCAAACATGACTCCTTGTAAAAAAGGTGTCAGTTTTGTTGCCAGATAGAAGGGTAAAAAAACAATTATCAAGATAGGCAACGTTTCAGACAATGACGATTATTCATAGAACATAAATATGGCCATTTCATGTGCTCTGAGGAAGTCACCCATTTATGATTATCAATGATATTTAAAGTTAAAAAGTGTTATTTTAATAATTATTTACAATAGTATATATTTCTCTCACTCAATTGTCATTCTTAAATATCATATTGTTCATATTCTTGGTTCTTTCGGTAAAGTCACGTAGAAGGGAAACAATAAAATAATAAAAATAAAACAATAAAATTCTCACCACGTTTTATTTTTATTATTTCCCTTCTACGTGACTTTACCGAAAGAACCAAGAACACAAAAACTTTACTACGAATTATAAATAACAAATCGTAATCTCCTCCAAGAATACGAATCCCTGCAGTCACGAAAGCTTTAAATCGAAAAATCAGATCGTTCGTTTTGTGATGCGAAGATAGAAACACTTTAGTCTGTGCTCTCTAATCGCCTGGGTGAAAACTTGGATACGTTTTGCGAAATTCTGGGCCGGCTTGGCTGAGTTTTTTACCAATTATTTTCCCTCTATAAAGCAAGTGTTGTTAACCTTTGTCAGATAAAATAAATAAGCTGGTTTGCTTGACTGTTTAAAAAAAAATCAGAGCTCTTAAACTCCAGTTCCACATCAGCCTGGGTAGCGTCTGGGATCCCACACAGATGGTCCTCCAGCTACATCGGTGTCGCTACATTGGGATGTTTCAACAATTCCATTATTAACAAAAGCCTGGCTTCGTATGTACGTACAACTTCTTTCGCACCGTACGTAGCCAACCGTGATAATCGGAGGCGAGAGAAAAACAACAAACTATGGATCTGTGCGAGTCTATGGGTCTCTGTGCGAGTCTATGGGTCTCTGTGCGAGTCTATGGGTCTCTGTGCGAGTCTATGGGTCTCTGTGCGAGTCTATGGGTCTCTGTGCGAGTCTATGGGTCTCTGTGCGAGTCTATGGGTCTCTGTGCGAGTCTATGGGTCTCTGTGCGAGTCTATGGGTCTCTGTGCGAGTCTATGGGTTTATATGCGAGTCTATGCTATGGGTCTCTGTGCGAGTCTGTGGGTCTCTGTGCGAGTCTGTGGGTCTCTGTGCGAGTCTGTGGGTCTCTGTGCGAGTCTGTGGGTCTCTGTGCGAGTCTGTGGGTCTCTGTGCGAGTCTGTGGGTCTCTGTGCGAGTCTGTGGGTCTCTGTGCGAGTCTGTGGGTCTCTGTGCGAGTCTGTGGGTCTCTGTGCGAGTCTGTGGGTCTCTGTGCGAGTCTGTGGGTCTCTGTGCGAGTCTGTGGGTCTCTGTGCGAGTCTGTGGGTCTCTGTGCGAGTCTGTGGGTCTCTGTGCGAGTCTGTGGGTCTCTGTGCGAGTCTGTGGGTCTCTGTGCGAGTCTGTGGGTCTCTGTGCGAGTCTGTGGGTCTCTGTGCGAGTCTGTGGGTCTCTGTGCGAGTCTGTGGGTCTCTGTGCGAGTCTGTGGGTCTCTGTGCGAGTCTGTGGGTCTCTGTGCGAGTCTGTGGGTCTCTGTGCGAGTCTGTGGGTCTCTGTGCGAGTCTGTGGGTCTCTGTGCGAGTCTGTGGGTCTCTGTGCGAGTCTGTGGGTCTCTGTGCGAGTCTGTGGGTCTCTGTGCGAGTCTGTGGGTCTCTGTGCGAGTCTGTGGGTCTCTGTGCGAGTCTGTGGGTCTCTGTGCGAGTCTGTGGGTCTCTGTGCGAGTCTGTGGGTCTCTGTGCGAGTCTGTGGGTCTCTGTGCGAGTCTGTGGGTCTCTGTGCGAGTCTGTGGGTCTCTGTGCGAGTCTGTGGGTCTCTGTGCGAGTCTGTGGGTCTCTGTGCGAGTCTGTGGGTCTCTGTGCGAGTCTGTGGGTCTCTGTGCGAGTCTGTGGGTCTCTGTGCGAGTCTGTGGGTCTCTGTGCGAGTCTGTGGGTCTCTGTGCGAGTCTGTGGGTCTCTGTGCGAGTCTGTGGGTCTCTGTGCGAGTCTGTGGGTCTCTGTGCGAGTCTGTGGGTCTCTGTGCGAGTCTGTGGGTCTCTGTGCGAGTCTGTGGGTCTCTGTGCGAGTCTGTGGGTCTCTGTGCGAGTCTGTGGGTCTCTGTGCGAGTCTGTGGGTCTCTGTGCGAGTCTGTGGGTCTCTGTGCGAGTCTGTGGGTCTCTGTGCGAGTCTGTGGGTCTCTGTGCGAGTCTGTGGGTCTCTGTGCGAGTCTGTGGGTCTCTGTGCGAGTCTGTGGGTCTCTGTGCGAGTCTGTGGGTCTCTGTGCGAGTCTGTGGGTCTCTGTGCGAGTCTGTGGGTCTCTGTGCGAGTCTGTGGGTCTCTGTGCGAGTCTGTGGGTCTCTGTGCGAGTCTGTGGGTCTCTGTGCGAGTCTGTGGGTCTCTGTGCGAGTCTGTGGGTCTCTGTGCGAGTCTGTGGGTCTCTGTGCGAGTCTGTGGGTCTCTGTGCGAGTCTGTGGGTCTCTGTGCGAGTCTGTGGGTCTCTGTGCGAGTCTGTGGGTCTCTGTGCGAGTCTGTGGGTCTCTGTGCGAGTCTGTGGGTCTCTGTGCGAGTCTGTGGGTCTCTGTGCGAGTCTGTGGGTCTCTGTGCGAGTCTGTGGGTCTCTGTGCGAGTCTGTGGGTCTCTGTGCGAGTCTGTGGGTCTCTGTGCGAGTCTGTGGGTCTCTGTGCGAGTCTGTGGGTCTCTGTGCGAGTCTGTGGGTCTCTGTGCGAGTCTGTGGGTCTCTGTGCGAGTCTGTGGGTCTCTGTGCGAGTCTGTGGGTCTCTGTGCGAGTCTGTGGGTCTCTGTGCGAGTCTGTGGGTCTCTGTGCGAGTCTGTGGGTCTCTGTGCGAGTCTGTGGGTCTCTGTGCGAGTCTGTGGGTCTCTGTGCGAGTCTGTGGGTCTCTGTGCGAGTCTGTGGGTCTCTGTGCGAGTCTGTGGGTCTCTGTGCGAGTCTGTGGGTCTCTGTGCGAGTCTGTGGGTCTCTGTGCGAGTCTGTGGGTCTCTGTGCGAGTCTGTGGGTCTCTGTGCGAGTCTGTGGGTCTCTGTGCGAGTCTGTGGGTCTCTGTGCGAGTCTGTGGGTCTCTGTGCGAGTCTGTGGGTCTCTGTGCGAGTCTGTTGGTCTCTGTGCGAGTCTATGGGTCTCTGTGCGAGTCTATGGGTCTCTGTGCGAGTCTATGGGTCTCTGTGCGAGTCTATGGGTCTCTGTGCGAGTCTATGGGTCTCTGTGCGAGTCTATGGGTCTCTGTGCGAGTCTATGGGTCTCTGTGCGAGTCTATGGGTCTCTCTGCGAGTCTATGGGTCTCTGTGCGAGTCTATGGGTCTCTGTGCGAGTCTATGGGTCTCTGCGAGTCTATGGGTCTCTGTGCGAGTCTATGGGTCTCTGTGCGAGTCTGTACGTGCGTTGAACTTCTTCTGCACCGTACGTAGCCAACCGTGCTAATCGGAGGTGCGGGGGAGGGACAACAAACTGGACACAAAGGGAAGTTCTCAAGAATTTCCTTCTCAATCAAGATCTTAGAGAGGAGATCCCCCCACCCCCACGTGAGAGGGCGGTAACAACACTCCCAACCTCCGCACGGATAGATAGATTTATTTATTTTTGACCCTGTTTGTTATCCCCTTTGTTTTAACTCGGCTAGTGGGCAGGAGGGGGGGGGGGTGCTCCGTCACGTGGACTGGTTCGGGGGGGGGGGTCAGGGCTGCTGCTGCTGCTGCGGTGCTTTAATGCCTCCAAGCTGGGTGGTGAACCCCGCTGTTCGTGAGTCAGCGCTGAGTCACAATAGAAAAAAAATCAACATCACCCGGACATTCCTCTCCCCTCCACCATCGCCGCCACCACCACCAGCACCAAACGATTCGCACAATAGATGGGGGGGGGCAGGCTACATGACCACCCGGGTCACTCTTAACGAAGACAAAGACCTCCCATATAGCCTTCACAGACTGTCGGGGCAAGTGCCGTCAGCGGACACCTATGAAGGCCGGCACGGCACACGAGACGGGGGGTGGGTGGCCAACACCACGCCCGGCCGCCTTTGTCCCCCCAGTGGCGACGTTTCCTACGCAAGCCCCAGGTACTCATTTGAGGCTGAGTCGACCTAGGGGAGGCCCAGGTACCGGTTCAGATGATCGTCACCGGTGTTGGCCGTGAGCGGGAATCGAACTCGGGTCGCCGGGTTCGTAGCGCGGCGTAGCGCTAACCGCTACCCACACACAGACGCGCAAGTTCAGGTGATTGACAACGATCATGAAATCAGTTCGTGTGTGCGGTGCTGCTGCTGCTGCTGCGTGGATAGTTACATCGCTGGGCTGTGAAGGCAGCAGCGGCTTGAGGGGCTTCATCCAGCAGTGGATGGAGCGTGGCCGCCGCCGCTGCCGCTCCTTGAGGACGACTTCACGTTCCGGCAATGTTGGACTTTTGGCTGTTGGGGGGGGAAGAGAGAAAAACAACCTTTTGACTCGATTCATCCTCTGCAATTTCACCCCCCCCCCACACCACCACCACCACCCTCTCTCAACGTTAAGTGGCCACATCTGTGGGGTTGGTGGTGGCGTGGGTGCGTGGGTGGGTGGGGGAGGGAGTGAGCGAGCTTCCTCGGGTTTATTTCCAACTGCTGGTGCCCCGATGTAACAGATTAACAGGGGACAGAGCTCCCCAGCAGGAGTAATCCCCTCTCCTGCCAGCCCCCCCCCGAGTTGCCTTTACATTTAAATGAATGAGATCGCGGATTAAGGGCCATTTGCATGGGCGTATGCAAGTACAAAGATCACCCGTATAGCCCGCGCAGAATGTTGGGGCAAGTGCCGTTAGCGAGCAGCACCTATGAAGGCCGGCACGGCACACAAGTGGGTGGCCAGCACCACGCCCCCGGCCGCCTTTGTCTCCCCTAGTAGCAACGTTTTACACACCGCGCCAGGTACTCATTTTAGGCTTAATTAACCTATTACACACACACACAGGAGGCAAAGGCAGACTAAGATTAAAATCTTTATTCTTTTTAAGAAAAACAAACGCACAAAAAACCTTTAAAAAAGAAACTGCTTAATATATATAGACCTCACGAACAATTAAGTCAGGTTTCACGACTAGTTCACAAAGGGCACTTGTAATGTGTTCACTTGCAGTTACATAAAAATTGCTCAACAATGACAGCCTCGTGAAATGCAAACAGAGGGGGCCACTTTCCAAAGCATTGCCCCCAACTCGATTCCAAGCGGCGTTCCCTTCGGGCACACAGAGAGAGCCTGCGATTATAAATACCAAGTTAAAAAGTAATACCCCTAAAAAACAACCACGAACAGCATTCGGTCAATTGTAAAAAATACTGGACGAGAGTTGGAGAAGGCGAAGAGGGGGGGGGGGTAAAGAGAGATGTCGTGGAATGGAGGAGGCTGGGTGGGTGGGGGGAACGTTTCCGTCAATGAGGGTTGTAACGCTTCTGGCTTCGCGAATCCGGGAAGAGCATCCGATGGGGCGGAATGACGGGAACGCGCCATCGAGCGCGCGGGTTTGGACCCCCGCGCTTTAACAACCAACCCGGCATGCGCGCAAGGACGCCACTTGCGCACCCAAGCGCAGACTACCACGCGAACAGCTTGAGTTTGCAACCCAAGTTTAATTTATGAACCATTCCCCCCCTATCAGCCAGTCGCTCCCCCCCCCTCTCCCTAGTTCCGTGAAAGCCCACAGGCCGGATTAACGCGCTTCTTGGCAAGTTAAAACGCTTTCATAGGTGCAGATGTGGCAACATCTCCCCTATTAACCCTCCCGCCCACCTCGGCAAAACGCCGAGGTGCGGGGGGGGGGGTTATGCGTTTCCCCGCAACGATGTGGATGTTGGTCGGTGCAATTTGGTGGTGCGGGGGGCGGTGGGTTGGGTGCACGACGCTGCCATCGTTCCGGAAGGACGCTCCGGAGAAAACCGCTCCCATCACTTCCCGTGCGTGTCGACAGTGTGGTGGCAGTCGGCACGCGCAAAAAGGGGGGCCCGCGGACGGGGGGGGGGGGGGTGCACCGACACCAAACGGATGAACGAGAACGGATTTTAACGGTACACGCGATTAATCACGAGAGGCTTTAAAAGCGCCAATAAGAAGCGTCGCACTTTAAGCGAGAATTAAATCTCGGGCAGATCTCGACGCGGGGGACTGCGTTTGTGGAAGCACGTGCGGCAATAGATGTGAGCAGTCGAGGTTTGCCGGGACAGACCGATTTGCTGAGAGTTCATTTAACAGGCCGGTCACAGTGTCCACGCGCTGACGACGATGATGATGATGAGACAAAAATAGGAGAGTTTGAGAGGGAAATTGAGAGATGAGCGCGCACGCCGTTTAAAAATATCTCTACTCGCTTTGAGTGTTGCTTTGTTAGAGCCTTGGTTTGTAACCCTTCGAGAGAAAAAGTTGAATAAAATGGCGAGCAGAGTACAATTGTTGGCTTTTAGTCTTAACTTAAAAAAAACACACGCACAAAGTCATTTAATGCAGCATTGGGGGGGGGTCATTAAATTATCTTCAAGATACACACAAACCTTTTAAGTTAAATCATTAAGTTGTTATAATAAAAATGGGAAGAACACTTTGGTATGTTTTGACAAACACTCTCGCTGCCTAACTCTCAAAATAATCTACTGGCGATTACGCCGTTATTATTATTATCATCATCATATAAAAACACAACCCACCGAGACACATTCCCTCCTTTGGTCTAAAAACATTTCGATATATTCCTTAA
The DNA here is from genome assembly GCF_964198595.1 of Lampetra fluviatilis. NCBI lineage: Eukaryota > Metazoa > Chordata > Hyperoartia > Petromyzontiformes > Petromyzontidae > Lampetra > Lampetra fluviatilis. Next base: position 2,489,958 of record NC_136337.1, on the reverse strand, counting down.
AAACTATTTAACTTACAACGACCACGACGTTTCCCTGTGCCCTTCCGAGCAGGGGGCATTGATCAGTTCTGCACAAAGTAACCCACACCCCACCCCCGGCTGCCGTTTGCAGCTAACGCGCGCTTTGGCAATTTCATCAACATTTGTAGTTTTTTTTAAAACGTATCGGCCATGGAAATAAAGCCGCCGACTTGAACTCGCCGGCAGGAAGCACGAGCCGACGCCGCCGTTTTCCTGCCCGAGCAGATTTAGATTCGTTCTCGCCGCACTCGATGCACGCTCCCCCCCTACGCCCTCCACCTTGTGCAGATGCCACGTTGCCGCCTACTTGACCGCGAGTCACAGCCCGAGTCGCGAGTCCACAGCCGGGAGATCGAGCCGCAGCCGAGTCGTGAACGATGGCTACCCCCCATTCTAGATTTGAAGCTTTCGTGACTGCAAGGGATTCATATTCTTAGGTTTTTTCGGTAAAGTCACCTAGGTAAGAAATTAAAATTAATAAAAGTAAAATAAAAATCACGACGTTTCGGAGGCAACACAAGCTTCCGTCTTCAGGTGGTGGGACGGTTCCACCTGAAGAGGGAAGCTTGTGTTGCCTCCGAAACGCCGTGATTTTTATTTTACTTTTATTAATTAAAATTTTTTTTTACCTACGTGACTTCACCGAAAAAAACCTAAGAAGATGGCTACCCCACCCAATACGAGAGCGCGTGCGCGAGGTCACACCGCGTGGGTAAACACCGACAGAGCCCCAAGGGGTCACACGGGTTGAATCGATCACATCAGCCGGACGCGTGCCCGCTACTCAAGATGCGACCCCCCCCACTTTGTGCTTTCTCGCCAACCTCCGGCCTAGTTAGGGTGTATTGACCGGGACGGGGCCGCGCACACTGTGAACGCGAGCTGGGTGGCTAGGCCCACAGCCAACCAAAGGCCTGGTTAGGCCCACGAACCCCGCTCGTCACACCAACGGCGACAAACTCAAATTGCGATTCCGGCAACGCTCGGCCAAACAACAGCGGGGGCGACGCAGGCGGACGTCCAACGTGACTCGCGGCTGCATCTTGGCAGCGTCTGTGGCTGTGGAAGCACGACGACACGAGAGAGAACTCAAGTCCCATCCCTCCTCCTCCTCCCTATTGCATATTTTGTCCACACCGCGACACGCTACATTCATTCACTGCGGAAGTTTTCGCTGCCCCTCGGGGAAAGTTTGGCAGCGACAGCAACAAATAACGACGACGACAACGACGACGACGACGGTTAACCGCGACGAGAAATCTACACGCGCGAGCTCGGCATGTGTAAATATTATTCCACAAGGTCAAACCTATTTTTGTGGGGTCGGGGTGGGTGGGTGACGAGGAGAGGGGATTTCATATTTATACAACGAAACGGTGAGGTATTTAGTTAAAAACAATTACAATTGCGCTTAAAAATTTCTATAATAAAAACATGAACAACAAGTGAGGTAGAGAAGAGGTAATAATGCCTTTTGGAATTACAGTAAAATAACCGCACTCAAGATGCCCTGGAAAAGCAAATTGCAGATTGCGCAGTGAGAATACGGGGGGGGCGGTTCCAATACTGCACCTCCCCCCCCTATGGCCGTGGCGCCATGTGGCCAAGCAGCCAATGGCGTGAGACCGGCAGCGAGGGCCATGTGGGCGAGCTGTAAACCAACGAGAAGGTGCCGCCCGTTCCCCCAGCTTGTAGCCGTGGAGGAGGAAGGGAACGGGAAAGAGGGCACCGCTGGCACCTCCGTTGCCGCCGCCGCCGGCGCCGTCCGTCAACGCGGCGACGCACGGCACTTCCCTGAGATGCTGCTGCTGTAGTTCGATACAGGCGAGTGACAAAAGTTCGATACCGGAGACCACCCAGCTGTGCTCAAGGATGTCCGGTACGCAACCGACAAATCGAATTTCTTAAGATCCGAAAGGAGACCGGCCCCGTCCCCCACGTGCCGTCTCGTCGTCCCCCCAGACGCCAACACAAGCCACACAGAGCGCCACGCAACGTACACACACACACAGAGCGTCACACACAACACACACAGCTCTCTCAACCCTCGTCTACATTGGCAACAATAGCATTGGGTGGCAATAAAAACGCGTTTTGTCCGCTTTGTTCTTTGGCTTTATCTCGTGAAATGTCTAAAGTCTCCAGTTTATAAAACGTAAGCGAGCAAAAGCGAGAGATTCTCTCGATCCCTCGAACAAAATCCACGTCCCTCTCCCCGCCCTTCAGTTAAGGACCGCGCGCCAGTCCACCAAACACGCCGCTGCCAAAGTGCTTACACCATCCTAAGTCCAAGGACGGAGAACAAATGCGACACTCGTCCGCTTTGCCCACCCCCAACGGGAACGGCACCCCCAGCGGGGCCGAGCGGGGGGGGGGCTGTACGATGCCTCCTCGCGCGCTCGAGAGAGAGGGAGCCGGCGTTTAAAGTGGACGTCGTCAACGTTGACGCCGGACACGCGGAGGGATTGTGGGTAACGAACACGCAGGACGGCGCACCCAGCCACGCAGGCTCAGCAATTTGCTTATTTTCGGGCAAAAGGAGCGTCGGATTACAGTTTATGAGTCTCACCGGCAGGGTACGGCCTCCGTTCAACGACGCTGCCGCGGGGGTGTGCCTGGTCGTTTACGCGGGCGGCGGCGGGGGGGGCACAGTGAGCGGGGAGGGGGGGGGAGCACTGCTCCACCAGAAGGCCCGGAGGCTTAACGACCAAAAGCTAATTTATGTTTTACGACGGGGAAAAGGACAACCGCGTCTATTCATCCGCCCGGCACCGCAAAGCCGACGGGAGCTCAAAATCTGACGCCTCCGACTGGCAAGTGAGCGAGCGGCGTTCAGCGTGGCGCGTTCAGCGCTGCAAATGCTTTATTAGAGTCTGGCGACGGGTGCTTGGCGGCGCCAGCCCCCGGCCACGCCAACACGCTGCTGGGAGCGGACGCTGGAAAACTCAACCTCCCCGGGGCACAACTCTCCGTCACCCGACGGGGGAATCGACGGAGGACATGGACGGAGAGAGAGAGGAATCGTGTCAAGGGATCAGACTCGTTATGCCGGTGGGGGGGGGGGTGGGGGGGGTTGCGAAGGCCTCCCCACGCACACCCTACACCCGTGACCGCCATCTGGGGCGCCCCGGTCGCGAGATGTTAACTTCCTCGCTGGCATGCAGGAGGTCTTTCGTGGGTTTTTTGGAAGCACATGACGACAGCGACGTCGTCACGCAGAGGTATGCCGAGCACTCCCCCCAAAGGGAGGAAAAGGGAGGAAAAGAGAGGACGCACACGCGCGCATTCCCTCGCTCGCTTTGGCGTCCACAAGCGAACGCGGCACGACACGCGTGCGCGGCAACATATTGGCGTCCGCCGTACAAACCCGTCGAGCGGTTTAAAGTTGAACCCAGTAGCGCGCCATCGACGCTTATTGCATTTGCGCCAGAGTTCACCGGTGGAGGGGGGCAATAACAAACGCTAAACATTGCTAATTATTAAAAACAACCCTGACCCCCGCTCTCTCCAAGCCACCCCCCACCCCCCCCTTCCACTAACGGAATCCCTGAGGAACGCGCGATAACGGGCGAGACAGCCCTGTTGGGTAACGGTGCCGTCAACTCGCTCCGCAGCGGCGATCAGCGCTGGATTTGTTGTGCGCCGCTCACGGAGGACATGGGTAGGAAGGGCGGGCGGGTAAACGCAATACCGACGCTCGTTCCCCGGCTGCTTGGGGCCACTAGGCTCTGGGCACGCTGCTTTCACCGTGACAATCGCCGCGACAGACGCCACCACCGATGCCGCCCAAGACAAAAAGTCCTTCGGAAAATTCCAGGAGGGGGGGGGGGGGGGGGTGTGAAAAAGCAGGAGCGTCGCGTGTACAACGGATGGTAAAAGACGGACGGACGGACGGACGGACGGGGGAGGCGTTGTTGTTTTGTCAAGTCAGACGACGCGGATGGCAAGGCAGCTTTAGGGAGTGAAGAAGCCCCGGGGGCACGCCACGAAACCGACGGTGAAAAGAAACGGTTGGGAGCGACGGTCGAGAGAAAAAAAAATTTGTTCTCTCGACGTTACTTCGACGTCGCCGTTAACCCGAGTAACGCGAGTCCATCCTCCTCGTTGGCGACACGCCGCGGGAATTTTAAAATAAATTTTTTTATCACTAAAAATGGAGCTACGGAGAAGGGGTGGGGACAAACCGGGCGACACGGCCCACCCCAGCCGAGCCTGTCACGTGGCGAGCGCCGATTCGGGGGTTTGTTACCAAAACCGGGAGCCGCGCGTCAACGGCGAGCTAGAACACCAGCACGCGGTTGTTCCCGAAGTCGACGACGGCGATGAGACCGTCGGGCGTGACCGCGATGCCCGACGGCCGGTCCATCTGGCCTAGGCCGCTGCCGGGCCCGCCGAACTGGCACAGGAAGCTGCCGTCCGGCTCGAAGATCTGCACGCGGTGGTTGCGCGAGTCGGCCACGATCACTCGGCCCTCGGCGTCCACGGCAACGCCCTGCGGCCGCAGGAACTGGCCGGGGGCCGAGCCCTCCGAGCCGAGGAAACGCGCCGAGCCGCAGTCGGGCCGCACCACGAGCAGCCGCTGGTTGTTGAAGTCGGTGACGAGGAGGTGGCCGTCGGGCATGAAGGCGACGCCGCGCGGCGAGTCGAAGTGCCGCCACAGGCCGCCCTCCAGGCCGTACTTGTTGACGAAGGTGCCGTCGGGAGAGAAGAGCTGCACCCGGTGGTTGCGCGTGTCCGACACGAGGATGAGGCCGCCGCCGGCCGACTCGGGGCTCACCGCGACATCCCACGGGTAGCAGAACTGGCCGCTCAGGTGGCCGCGCTCGCCGATCGCCAACAGGAAGCGCCCTCGCGAGCTGAACACCTGCACCCGGTGGTTGTCCTTGTCGGCGACGACGATGCGGTCGCGGCGGTCGTCGCAGGCCACGCCGGCGGGCCGGTCGAACTGGGGCCGGGCCGCGCCCCGGGCGCGCCGAAGCGGAAGAGGAACTGCCCGGCGGGGCCGAACACCTGCACGCGGTTGTTGCTGCGGTCGGCGACGACGAAGCGGCCCTCGCGGTCCACGCTCACGCCCCAGGGCCGGCACAGCCGCCCGTCCGCGTCGCCCTCGCCGCCGAAGCAGCGGAGGGGGATGCCGACGCCGGCGTAGCTGCGGCCCGCGCGCAGCGGCACGGTGAAGGGGGAGCCGGGAAGGTGGCGGCGGGGCACGGGGCCGGCGCCGCCGGGGGTCGCGGTGGCCGAGGAGGAGGCGGCGGCCACGGTGACGCTCACGCGGTGCTCCTTGTCCTGGTCCGAGCGGTAGCGCACGCGAAACGTGCCGTCCTGCAGCTCCACCACCTGCGCGGAGGGCGGGCGGGGCGGGCGGGTTAAGCGCGGAGATTTAACTTATACAGCAGACCTCCTGCATACCGGGCGAGGTCGCTAACATTTTGCGACAACGGCACCTCACCATGAGACCTCCTTTACCAGTGGCAAAATATAGTAGTAGGTTTTTACCCTTTAAACTGGTACAAAACTGACACCTTTATACAAGGGATCATGTTTGCAATAACCGCAACACAAGCAGTCAAAATGCAAACAAAAAGAAACAACTCTGATAATGGTAATGATATAATACATCAGAGTTGTTTCTTTTTGTTTGCATTTTGACTCTCGCCTCAGATAGTGGGCACTGGGGGTGGGGCGGGGTGGCGAAGGGCCCCCCCCCACCCATGCCCCCCACCACCCCCCCCCCCTCAACCACCCCACCAACCACCCCACCACCCACCCCCCCCCCCAACCACCCCACCCACCCCCCCCCCCCAACCACCCCACCCACCCCCCCCCCCAACCACCCCGCCCACCACCCCCCCCAACCACCCCGCCCACCACCCCCCCCAACCACCCCGCCCACCACCCCCCCCAACCACCCCGCCCACCACCCCCCCCAACCACCCCGCCCACCACCCCCCCCAACCACCCCGCCCACCACCCCCCCCAACCACCCCGCCCACCACCCCCCCCAACCACCCCGCCCACCACCCCCCCCAACCACCCCGCCCACCACCCCCCCCAACCACCCCGCCCACCACCCCCCCCAACCACCCCGCCCACCACCCCCCCCAACCACCCCGCCCACCACCCCCCCCAACCACCCCACCCACCCCCCCCTAACCACCCCACCACCCCCCCCACCCCCACCCAACCACCCCCCCCCAACCCCCCCCCCCCCAACCACAACCCCCCCCTACCCCCCCCCACCCACCACCCACCCCCTACCTCGGTCCAGCAGGGGCTCCCGTCGGGCGCGGTGACGGCGACGGAGAGGGCCTCCCCTCCCCCGCAGCAGGGGTCCCCGCCGTGATCCTGCAGGGCCACGGCGAAGGTAGCGACGCGGCCCCGCACGGCTCGCTGCAGCCCCTCGCCCACCGCCGTGGAGAGCAGCGCGCACGCCCCGCTGCTCACGCTGCCCAGAGCACTGCACGCACGCACACAGGCAAAGGTTTCCACTAACTCCACCCCGCGGGCAAGTGCAGTAAAGGCGAGTAGTGACGTCTCGAAGGTCGGAACTGCGCGCATGGAAAGGGGGTGGTGGCCCAAACCACGCTCGGCCACCTTTGTCTCTCCCGACGGCGATCCTAGGATGGATTGCGCATTACAAATTCTAACTAATTAAACTTTTTTTTCGATTTAAAGCTTTCGTGACTGCAGGGATTCATCTTCTTGGTTCTTTCGGTAAAGTCACGTAGAAGGGAAGTAATAAAATAATAAAAATAAAACATAATAAAATAATTCTCACGATTTAAAGCTTTCGTGACTGCAGGGATTCATATTTTTGGTTCTTTCGGTAAAGTCACGTAGAAGGGAAGTAATAAAATAATAAAAATAAAACATAATAAAATAATTCTCACGATGTAAAGCTTTCGTGACTGCAGGGATTCATCTTCTTGGTTCTTTCGGTAAAGTCACGTAGAAGGGAAATAATAAAATAATAATAAAATAATAAAAATAAAACATAATAAAATAATTCTCACGACGTTTCGGCCACAACGCGAGCAGCCGTCCTCAGGTGAAGAACAGGTCCTGTTATTATGTTTTATTTTTATTATTTTATTACTTCCCTTCTACGCGACTTCACCGAAAGAACCAAGAAGAATAATTAAACTTTACTCGTCGCAGAGTCGGCCTAGGTGAGGAGGGCCCAGGACCCGGTTCAGATAATTGTCCGTCACCTGCCGTTGGCCGTGAGTGGGAATCGAACTCGGGTGGCCTTTCTGCCAGGCCATTTGGGGGCGAGCGCCGTTGTCGATCACCGATGAAAGTGAAGTGCGTGGTGGTGGGGACGGTGGCCACAAGAGAGAAAAACCACGCCTGGCCTGACCGCGTTTGTCTCCCCCAGTGCCGACGTTTGGATGCTCGGGTTACTCTTTGAAGGCCGATACACACGGCTCGGCACGGCGAACTTGGGTGGAGCCCAATGGGCAATCTGGTGGTGTCGGGGAGAGGGCCATCCCATCGTAAACTAAACTATTTGTGTTTTTTACCAGGGTAAGGGGGCCTCACCGAGCCGATCATCACGTGGAAATTTACGGCAGGCGAATACTCGCACCTCAGTTCGAAATGTGGAGGGGAAAACCAGCGGACCCGGAGAAAAAAAAATTCCACGCGGCCATGGTGAAAGAGAGGGAGACATTTCAACTCCATATATACACAGCAGGCGTCAGGGTCGGGATTTAACTCACGACCTCCTGTATACCAGGCGAGGTGAGTCAACATCGCCAGTGCGGACAACCCCATGGGGATAGCCGCCTTAGCGCCATCCCTCCCGCGTTACGGGAACTCCTCCAGCCATCGCGGTTGCCGTGGCAGTTGCCGTGGCGATTGCCGTGGCGGTTGCCGTGGCGGTTGCCGTGGCGGTTGCCGTGGCGGTTGCCGTGGCGGTTGCCGTGGCGGTTGCCGTGGCGGTTGCCGTGGCGGTTGCCGTGGCGATTGTATCTCACCGTAGGGCCGCGCACAGCGCCCCGTCGGGTGGCGTGAAGATGACGCGGTCGTCCTCGCGCGGCGCCAGTGCCCCGGCGCGCTTCATGTCCTGCAGCTCGCGCACGCGCGCCAGCACCAGCTCGCGCGCCTTCAGCGCGTCCAGCTCGCGGCCCTGCTCCAACGAGCGCTGCACGCAGAGCAGCGTGCCGTCCAGGCGAGCCAGGCTCTGCCGCAGCTCCTCGGCCTGCCGGTCCAGCACGCCGAGCTTGGCCACGTGGACCTTCTCCACCTGCGGCGCGCGGCGGAGATGATGAGACGACGCCAGGAGAGAGAACGAGAGGAGATTACGAATTGTTATTTATAATTCGTAGTAAAGTTTTTGTGGTTAGATCGCGTTATTTAGAAATGTGTCGTAACCCTCCACCACACCGACACGGCCAATCGGCAAAAAAGTGTCACGTTGACAAGACAAATTAGTTCACTGCGTTAGTCCACCGGTGTGTTGAAGAGTGAAACCACAACATTGACAATTTTTGAGTACGACGTTTCACTGGTAATTGCATCCAGCATCAAATCAGGCAAGTCGCCAGAATGGTGAGGCTCTGCTCTTGCTCCCGAAAGCCTACGTGTTAAACCGAATTGTTATTTGTAACGACGAACACAAAATAAATATATATTTTTGAGAACGCTTTGCGTTATTTTGAGTTTTTATTGGGACAAAACGCGAGCCCGGTACCAATACGCCGACCAACGTTGGGAGGGGACAGAAAAACTGCGAAAATTCCAATTCGGTGCAGTGGGATTGTACATAGGTGGGGGGGGGGGGAAATTAGGGCCCGCTGCCCAGCCAAGTGAGGACCCCGAGAGAGGAGAGTTTATTAGTAGTTAGCAAACAACTCAAGATGAAAACTAATTTCTTTCTAACTGCGTTTTGTGCATACGATGAGTGCGGTTGGGTACATACAGTGCGCAAAAGAAGTTTACACATACGTACGTACAGAGCATCGCCAAATATGGGTCTACAAGGGGTCGGAGAACATTCAAAGAAGCAGAGCCATTTTCATTTTTTCGTCTTTGGCCATAATAGTTCGCGAGCCACATTACGCGCAGAGCGACTTACACACAAACACAGCAGTGGGTGTGTATACAGCAGGCAATAGCACACGTTCCGACTTAAATAAACAAAACAGGTGATGGAATAAACTGCGTTCATTTCGTTTCCCCCCCCCCCACCTAGTCTATATTGATATATAAAAGGGAAATTTGTGAATACGTGTGTCTGTTCGAAATGTTTAGCATACTTAACAACATGCAACAAACTTGAAATGTGGCATGTGGGCAGCTTCCAGACTGTACACAATGCACAAAGTATAAAAAGACTTTTGTATTTTGGGGGGGGCGCAAAAATGGAGATATTTTGCACGGCAAGTGGGCGGTGACGTCACGTCTGTGATGTCACCCGCATGCGGCAGCGTCACGCAGCGTGCGCCCGCTGACGTCACGCAGCGTGCGCCCGCTGACGTCACGCAGCGTGCGCCCGCTGACGTCACGCAGCGTGCGCCCGCTGACGTCACGCAGCCCCCTCCCTCCAAGCATCCGCGTATGCCGTGTACTAATGCAAGACAAGAATCCAAGTCTCGGGCGAAGCCGGGTAGTAAAGCTAGTATACATGTATAAACAATGCAGTTTGACTGTTTCACATTTTGTAGTCACCAAGACATTCCAGTTACCCCATCCCCTGCCATAGTTTATCTTTACGCAACATTTACGGGGTTTTATTGTTACACGGCTGCCCGCAAGGGGGTAGCCAAAGAGTCACAAGGGGGCAGCCAAAGAGCCGCAACGGGGCAGCCAATCAGCCGCAAGGGGGCAGCCAATCAGCCGCAAGGGGGCAGCCAATCAGCCGCAAGGGGGCAACCAATCAGCCGCAAGGGGGCAGCCAATCAGCCTCAAGGGGGCAGCCAATCAGCCGCAAGGGGGCAGCCAATCAGCCGCAAGGGGGCAGCCAATCAGCCGCAAGGGGGCAGCCAATCAGCCGCAAGGGGGCAGCCAATCAGCCGCAAGGGGGCAGCCAATCAGCCGCAAGGGGGCAGCCAATCAGCCGCAAGGGGGCAGCCAATCAGCCGCAAGGGGGCAGCCAAAGAGTCTCAAGGGGGCAGCCAATCAGCCGCAAGAGGGCAGCCAATCAGCCGCAAGGGGGCAGCCAATCAGCCGCAAGGGGGCAGCCAATCAGCCGCAAGGGGGCAGCCAATCAGCCGCAAGGGGGCAGCCAAAGAGTCTCAAGGGGGCAGCCAATCAGCCGCAAGGGGGCAGCCAATCAGCCGCAAGGGGGCAGCCAAAGAGCCGCAAGGGGGCAGCCAATCAGCCGCATGCGGCTCCGGAGCCGCAGGTTGCCGACCCCTGCTCTGGAGGGGGAGTGGGGTCACCTTGTAGAGGAGTTCCCCTTCGCGTTCCTCCAGTGCTTTCTTGTGCCGCTCGGCCACGGCCCGCACCTCCGAGCGGATGTTCTCCATCCTGGCGTCCACCCTCTTCACCATCGCCTGCACCCGCTCGATGCTGATCTGGCCTCGCGCGCGCGCACAAACCGCAGCCATCACCAATTGCAGACACCAAGACAAAGATCCCCCCCCCCCCCAACTCCCCGAGCCTACGCCAATTGTTAGGGGCAAGTGCTGTTAAGCGAGCAGCTGGGAAGGCCTGCACGCCACGCCAAGGTGGCGCGGGTGGCCAGCACAACGCCAGGCCACCTTTATTGTGCTGACATTTACACTCCGCACCAGGAGCCTGGCCCAGGACCGGTTCAGAAAACCGTCACCGACGTTGGCCGTGGGCGGGAATCGAACTCTGAGTCGCCGGGTTGGCGGTGCGGCACGCTAACCGATGCTCGACCGCACCCACACACGATAGTGTGGTAGTTCGCGCACCGCACTCCGACACCGTGCCGAACGCACACGCACGCACGCAGCAGGTGACGTCACGCAGCAGGTGACGTCACGCGCAATCGCGCTGCCCATTTTCTCCCCCGTAGAATTAAGCAACCGCTGTTCTTCCTCCCAAATTATTTTTTCGGCGTCTCGTAAACACCGCATGCGTGGCGGCCGTGCGCGGACTGCCGAGCCCCTGGGCTTAAAAAAAAAAAAGGGACGATGAGAGTAACGGGGTGGTGGTAACGGAGGGGGGGGAAGACAACTCAGCGCTTCCGCCCGTATCCCCTGCACCGTCGCAGGCCGCACGCATGGAGACACTCCCGCTTGAACGCCTCCTCGCGTCTCCCCTCCCACCACCCCCCCAGCGGGGCCGCACCTGCAGCGTGAGGCGCTCTTGGCGAGCCTCTGCCAGCAGCTGCAAGGCGGCGCCGCGCGATCCCTGCAGCGCGTCCTGCAGGTACACGAAGCTGTGGCCGGCGTGCCACGCCAGCGTGCAGCCACGGCAGATGGGCACGGCGCACGTGTCGCAGAAAAGGCGCGCCACCTGCGAAGCCGGCCAGCGCACGCACAAGCAAGCACCTTCGATTAGAACGGTTGGCCATGTACGGTGCGAAAGAAGTTCAACATAGATACGTGCAAGCCATTGAACAAAGACGGTCGCTGCATCGGCGCGCGGCGCTTTCGGATGCGTGTCCGCGGCCGTCTGGAACGCTTTTCCTTACGATATTAGGCAGCCACTGGAGATATGCACTTTTAAATCATCATCTAGATTGGCACTCATTTCTTTAGAGCTGCTTTTTTGTTAGTTTAGTTTGTTGTCCTTCCCCCCGCACCTCCGATTAGTTGACTACATTAGCATGGTCCGGCTACGTACGATGTGAAATAAGTTCAACATACACACACAAAGCTCTCGCGCGCTCCGTTACGAGCTGGTGGTCTAGGCTCTCGAACCGGTTCCACGGCACGCACAAACCAGAGGTCGCAACTGGGTACCCGATACCCGTACCCTACCCGATACCTGGCTACCCGTACCCGGCCGGGTACGGGTAGGGTACCCGTTTGCGACCCTGGTGCGGCCGGGTACGGGTAGGCCGTGAGTCACTGGCGAGTCACCGTTTGTCACTCATTTCCCAACGTCTTGTCCCTTCTCACAATTCAAGTTCCTAAAATCAACCCACCCGCGCCTGCAACATGGCTTCATCCCAGAGGTCGCAATCGGGTAACCGATACCCGTACCCTACCCGATACCCGGCCGGGTACGGGTAGCCGGGTAGGGTACGGGTATCCGTTTGCGACCCTGGTGCGGCCGGGTACGGGTAAGGAATCAAAACCCGTTTGCGACCTCTGGCACAAACCCTCGAGGGTCGATCGATCTTCACCGTTGGTGGGGGGCCGACTGCGTCGCGATCAACGAACGGGGGGGGGGGGACGGTCGGTGTCTGTGGAGCCGACCTCGGTAGCCGAATGGTGACGGAGGAGACTTTGCGTCCGTCCGCACTTACAAACACAAGCTTGTTTTTATTTGCCCTCCTATAATTCTCAATACAACTGCGACGAACCAGAGCCGGATGGACGCAAGTCCACAATCGCCGACGTCTCCGAGAAAGGACACTGGCTCACACAGAGAGACTAACACTGCCCATAAAATAACACTGGCCATAAGACTACCACTGGCCATTGACTAACATTGCTCACAGACTAAACACCGACCCAGTTGAGTAAATTCCTTGGACTACGCTGAATGAAAAGGCCACGATCACAGACTCCTTTTATGAAAGGATGTGGCTCACATGGAGAGAGCGAGAGATAGCCACTTAGCGATGAACTCAGCTGATGATAACATGCAGCGCACACACGTGTACATCATCTTGATGCCAAGACGCAAATCGACAAATTATATCACCGATTCACCATCAACCATTTGTGCAAATTAAATCTTTCATTTTCCTAGAGCGCTGTCGTGAGCCCAGTGCTTAAAAACGAGACTGGAGTGGCGAGTGATTGGTGTTGGGGGGGGGGGGGAGTGAAAGTCACTCTTATCCATGTTAACAGGCCGGGAAACAGAACGATCCCTCAGATAGTTTTGTTAGTTAACGCATTTCCCTTTCTGTATTCACTCGCTCACAAACTCGTGCATTCGTGTTTAGTTTTCCCACATTAGGGGTAAGGGTTACGTTGTAATTTACGTAGAGAGTAAACAAATTAAAATTACACTTCGCTGGGTTAGGGAGGCCGGCAAATGACCCGTGACAGATTCCGGGCCACGGCAAAAAAATCGGGAATGATCCAAACCTCCAAACCGGTTTTGGACAACCAACTTCGTCTGTTCGCTACACCACCACCTCCGTCACTGACTGGGGTGGTGAAGTATGGTCAAAGCAACATCCTCATCCAGTAGTGGATTGAGCAAGGTGGCTGGCTCTTCTCATCATTGTACACGTAGATCCTTTCAAAAGGAATTAAATTAACCCCACTATTCTAGTCCATTTGTAGAACATCTAACATTGATTCAATGGAAACGTGAGCTAAAACGCGGAATCCTTTCGCCAGTATGAAGATATTGAACGATATCATTTAATATTATGGAATGTTATGGAATGTACTTATAAGATATATTTGTATTATTTTATTATTTCCCTTCTACGTGACTTTACCGAAAGAACCAAGAATATTTATAAGATACTGTTATGTAATGTTTAACGCGTTCTTAATCTATTATGCAAAACCGTCAATGTTAAAAGTTAATGTTTATTAATGCCCGAGACACACCCGATGGATTTAACAGCTTGATTGGTCATTGGATCGCGCAAGATATTATTAAAAGTCCAAATAAACAGAATGTGAAATTTTATATATCTTTTTTACCGATGAAGCAATTCATCTGCGTGCATTATCAATAACCTTTGGTACGGATAATAATGTAAGCAAGTTTTCGGGTTGTGGTGGCGATGCTTGCTACCAAGGCCGTAGCCATGGAGTCAACATTGGGGGGGGACCAAATCTTTTAGGGGGTCTGGGGGTCCCCCCCCCAGATAAAAAAATCGAAATTAGAAAACTAATTTCCTGCCATTTCCTCCCTAAAATATAAAACAATTTAACACATAGGATAGACGTTTTATTTCTTTCTTACAACAATGTCTAATAGTGTATTGTATTACATTGCTCTGTTTTTTCTTTTTTACCTTTTCTTGTTTCATTGTATGTAATGGCAGAGATTAGGGATTAGTAAAGTACAACCATAACCACAATCATATAAACAAATCTATTTTATAGCAATATATTGGGGGGGGGACGACGACATTTTAAAGCATATTTGATGTGTCCCCCTCCCCAATAAATATTCTATAATAAATATTTATTATATAATTACGACCTTGCTTGCTACACTGCTGCCTGGCAGTGGTGAAGAGAACACGACCAGTAAAACGAACCTTCGATAATAACACCGAGTGGCGACGTTTTGGGCAATGACCCTCCCCCACCCCCCCAACTATTTAGCAGCACATCTAAATCGGCTATGAACAAGGACCATTGCCTGCAACGTCGCCGAAAATATACATATACGTTTAAGCGTCATTATTTGATAATAGGTTTGTTTTGGGGAGTGGGGGTTAGCTTCAGAAACGTCGTGCTCGGATTGTAAATGTTGTGGCTTGGCTCTCCAACACACAACCGGTGTACTGTACTAATAATATACTATCGCCTGATGATGGCGGTTGTAATTGCTGGCGAAACGTCGGACTCGGATTGTAAATGTTGTGGATTTGCTCTGCAACACATTGGTGTTGCTGTACTAGTACACTACACAATTATACACGACACTATACATGACACTACACACTACACTACTATACACTTCACTATACACTACACTACTATACACCTCACTATAGACTACACTACTATACACGACACTATACACTACACTACACACTAATGCTGTATTAGTGACGAATTGGCCACGTTCTGTTTACGTGGCAACCCTTACTAGTTGGCCGTGTCGGGTGGCGGCGGGTTTTCCCGACACGTTTATACAATTACGCGATCTCACCCTAAAAAAAAAACACCTCTATTATGGATATTGGTCGCGAAAGCCTCCCCACGTGTTCAACTGGCATTATTAGACGCGCTAAGCGCGTGCCCTTTCCTGTACGTGTCACTTTTAGGGTTCATTTGAGATCGTCAAAATTACGGAACAATCTTAAGACGCACTATGGGAACCTCATTTACCAGTAAAAATATGATAATTGGTTTTTTACCCTTCTATCTGGCAACAAAACTGACACCTTTTTACAAGGAGTCATGTTTGCATAGACTGCAAACAAAAGAACATAACTCTGTTATGTTCTTTTGTTTGTATTATGACTGCAGGTATTGCGGTCTATGCAAACATGACTCCTTGTAAAAAGGTGTCAGTTTTGTTGCCAGATAGAAGGGTAAAAAAACAATTATCAATCTTAAGACGCGTTGGGGGGGGGGGGGTGCACGAGCAAACGGCTGCACGCACACAAACACACGTTAGACTGTTAGAGCATTACGCGTACGACGCATTAAATTATAAATTATATTGCAGCGACCGTGATAGCGTTCGCGAGGCCTCAAAAAACCGTTGCTACTTCCAGAGTGGGGTCACGTAAGGTGAGCCCCAGCACCTGATATAACTTTATTATTATTATTCTTTTAAAAATGACTTTTTTGTTTCAAATAGGCCTCGGCAAGGTAAGGTAAAAGTTAAAAACAACGAGCCTACCTTTACCCTACCTTTTACCTTACCACAATACAATCACTCTACCATTACCTTTTACCCTTTAGCAGGTAAGGTAAAAGGTAAAAAGCAACGAGCCTACCTTTACCCTACCTTTAACACATACCCCATACAAATTACCCGATTACAGGGTAAATACTAGGGTACTACTACACATGAACAAGGTTTATAACAGTAAATGCTATAAGGTAGAGCGCATTATTCATATAGAATACTCTCGATGATTCCGATTTTACACGCATTCTTTGAACTCACTCTGTCTGTTGTTGTCGTCACTGTCGTATCCTCAAATCTTGTAACTCAATTTTAACCCACTTCCTAATGTGGTATCGACTGCAAACTTGGTATACGTATGTCATAATGGTGACAATACTATTATATCACTAAAAAAACATTTTTAAACGATCTTTTTTAAAGGTTATGTTTCGGCTTGGATCTAATTGTCCACGCTCAACTGACGTTGGCTCTAAATCACCACGGCCCCTTACGTTGTGGCAAGCTTCGGGACCACTTCCTGGAGTTCTGTCATTACGAGTACATTTAATAAAAGTGTGTTTTTTAAAAATGTTTAAAAAAAATATTACTTATTAAATAGAGGCCACGGACTGCGCCACGGAGCTTCTAGCGGTAAACAAGCTATCGTATTTACCGGGTAATATTTCGCGCTACCTTTACCCTACCGGGTAATTCTTCCTAGCTACCTTTACCCTACCTTTTACCTTACCCCTTTGGCATGTCGACACCTTTACCTTTACCCTTTTACCTTTACCATTTTACCCGGTAAAATGGTAAATTACCTTACCTTGCCGAGACCTAGCCCCAGCACCTGATATAACTTTATTATTATTTTAAAAAGGACTTGTTTGTTTCAAATAGAACAGTGGACGAACACACGACAACAACACAAAGCCTCGATACTTAGTTTCTCAATTTGCGTTATAAGACGGTCTCGCCGTTGCATACATATGCACATGGTTAGTTGGCCATTAATTTGTATATTTTGTTAACACGACGACAGTGTTATGATCACAAGTGGCATTTAAACTAGAGTGATAAAATGTCGTTCACATACGACGGCGCGCTGTTAATAAAAGAATGCGATTGAAAGGTACGGTTAAACACATTTCAAGGCACGCAAACAGTTTGTGATAAGAGTTAAGCTGGGATTTTTAAAATAAATTTAACAACTTTAGCTGTGGTTGTTGGTAGGGTAGTGCAAGATGAATTACCGTACAATGTCCACGTTTATTTTAGTTATAAGCTACGCCATCTAACGCCTACATAAACTAATTAGTAACCACATGATTAATGGGTATATAATCGACCAATATTTTTCGTAGATTTGTATGCAATGGTTTTGTGTCTTAAATCATCAACAAAGACCGCCGCTCAACGATGACAGATCATAAACTATCATTAAAATAAACACTTCATATAACCTCACGAATGCAGTCAATTCACACACAGTTATTTTAACCACAATTAGATCAACGGAATCGTATTTGCAAAACTGTTTCATCAACACAACCGTGATGTTTCAAATGAATGGTCATGTGGATGATGATGATGATGGCGGTGGTGATGTAGATGATGATGTATTTGTGGTTTTAGATTAAAATTATGTAGATTATGTAAATACTTTTGATTTAAAGCTTTCTTGACTGCAGGGATTCATATCCTTGGTTCTTTCGGTAAATTCACGTTGAAGGGAAATAATAAAATAATACAAAATAATCAACAATTACAAATTCTCACGACGTTTCGATCGCAACACAAGCAATCGTCATCAGGTGGCGGGACAACCACAGCAGAGAAAACTACTTCAAAATCAAGATTAGATTTTGTAAATGATGGTTATGTAGATGGTGATGGAAATGATGATGATGTAGATGATGTTGAAGGAAATGATGGTGATGATGATGTTTGTTTTCAATGTTGTCAACCCAAAAAAACAACTCTATTATGAATAACAACAATTGTTATGGCCACGGTGATGGGGACACGGCTATAACCCAAGTTATGTTCACGATTAGAACTATTCAGTTATATACTCGATATATATTTAATTTATAGTGCCTGGAAATAAAGGCAATGTTAAGAGGCAGGAGTGATAAGAATTTGCGATGATAATCATTATCAGGTTAGTGGGTGACGATTAATTCCATTGTAGTCAAACAATACTTAAATTATATTAAGGCAATTATAATTATTCGAATTAAAACACGATGGGCCCGATATGAACATTACAAAAAAACTATTACAGATACTTTGAGAAGTGGCTGGTATAATGACCGGGGCAATGCTGATGACCACCAATGAAGACAAATCGTGTTAAGAATAAGCATTATGGGTCGAAGATTAGAGATGGGAAGGAATAAATTGATTAGACTTGAACAAAAATTGCAAACGAATCGAAATGCGGCAATATTTAACCATTGCCACGGTGGTAATGTGTTAAGAAACCATCTTAATTATAGCACAATATTTACTCGTGTAACACGATATAACTCGAGATTAATTTAGCTTCTAATTATTTTGAAACGACTTAAAAACAATTGTTTTAATCGACGATGCGGTATTTAAATTCGGTAACATTGATTATACGTAGTAATTGTACACTAACGTTGAATACACTCAACGTTACCGTTGTAATCAATGATTACAGTATTACAACCAATAAACACAGTATTTACCTCATGTGATATTGATTACCATCATACACCAAAATTGATTGCAATCATTCAAATCGACTGCAACATTATTTACACACTTCAACATCGATTCACAATTATAATTAATTATTTCGACCGACAGTTGACCGATCACGACATTAATAGATAATTAACAATGCTGATGAACCTTAATTAAAGCGAAGATGATCACAAACGATGATACGAATTGCAATTTGCCCGTTTCGTAATTAAGGTCAGGAGATTTTAAACGATTTATCAAAACAAATCTTGCCGATATGACAAATTGTTCACGAATCTTCAACTCGAAAGTTATTGGCGACTAATAATTACGGCCATTCAGACGACGCCGATTGCTACTATAACCACAATTCATCAACGTCAATGACACATTGTGGACTAACGTTAATTCAATCATCACAATCCGACCTTCGTTCACGTTAAGGGGATGACGATCGTCCAGCGAAGAGCTTCATAGCTCATCGGATTCCTCCACGATAAATATTCCGATGGAAGTTAGTCGACAATGTGACACGGATCTGAGGGGACCCCGCGAATTTTAACTCCGATTACAATCGAGCCCCAATGGTTACAACCATCACTACCATGGGGGGATGTGATGATGATTTATTATTTAGAACGACGACGTAGACGTGATGATGGATGTTGCTGCTGATGTCACTCCGACGAGGTTTATTTAGGATCTCGAACGACGCTGAAAATTAGTAGGAATCTCTGGCGGGAAAACCGATACTATTGATCAATATCTCATCATCATCGATAGATGGATAAACCTCGGATGATGATTCGATGATATCGGACCGAAAGACGCTAAACGTCTGATGAAAGATAACAAAAACCTCTGGTCGATGGCTAAACCTCTTGATAATTGATAACACATAAACCTCCGATTACGATGATCGATAGACGATCAGGCGGACTCTGAAGAGATATGCAATGCATACCACGTTATCCACAACACACACACATGTAGACACACACACAGACATACACACATGTAGAAACACAGACAGACACGCATGTAAACCACACACACATGTAGAAACACACACATGTAGACCCACATGTAGACAAACACAAATGTAGAAACACAGACACACATGTAGAAACACAGACACACACACGCATGTAGACCACACACATATGTAGACAAACACATGTACACACACCACCCACCTCTCTTTCGTGCTGTCGGCAGTACGTCGCGTCCCCGTCTCTAACCGGCACCATCATCATCACCTCCTGCTGCTGATGCTGCTGCTGCAACTGCTGATGCTGCTGCTGCACTGGCTGCATGCGGTGATCCTTGGTCAGCTTGACCCGCCGATGAGCGGACACGCAGGCGCTGCACAGGAACTCGCGACACACGAGGCACTCGGAGGCGGCCCTCGCTCCAGACTCACACGAACTGCAGCGGGGGGGAGGAGGCTCTTCGACAACGACCCACGACGCATCACGACCACCACCACCACCACCCTGCTGATGATGATGATGCTGCTGCTGCTGATAATGCTGCTGATCGTGCTGCCGCTGCTGCTGCCGCCGAGGACTGCATTGAATGTCGTCCTCCGCGGAGGACATCACGTCGAGGATGGTGGTGATGAGGAAATTGGGAAGCTCGTCGTCTTCATCGTCGTCGCTCGCAAGCTCCGCGTCGTCTGGGAAGTCCACGGCCGCGTGGCCCAGGCCGAGATCGCCCGGGGTGACGGCGGCGGAGGAGGAGGCGGTGGCCGCCGATGTTGAAGCCGCTGCTGCTGCTGATGCTGCGGTGGTGGTCGAAGCAGACGCGACGGCATTGCTGCTGCTGCTGCTGTTGCTGCTGTTGTTGTTGGCGCTGATCGGGAAGCAAGGCATCGCGACCACTTCGTCCCCTCCGGAAGATGACACGGGCGGAGGACCGACGATTCTCCTGCTGCTGCCGCTGCCGATGAGGAGACTGCTGATGAGGCTTCGAGTGCGAAAGGCTTCTGCGAAGTCAGCCATTCGCAGCACAAACCCCGCTCCCGCATTGAGAACCCGGCGATGGGAGCTGCCCTCCTACGCTGCGAGACTGCTGCTGTTGCTGCCACTGGCTGCTGTTGCTGTTATTGTTGTGCAGCCTAACGTCTATTGCGCTGTATATCGGCTAAATAGCGGTGCTGGCCACGTGGGTTGTACTGCATCGAGCCGAGCTTGGTGTGTGTGTGTGGGTACTACAGAGCCGTGCATGCTGTGCGCAAGCCTAAATTAGGGCGAGCTATTGCAAGCCGGCTATGCAGAAGCGCTGCGAGATGTATGGTTATACACAGCAGCGAACACGGGCTGTGGAATTCGCTATGATATAGGCTGCTATGAAGACTATGGCAAAGCACCCGTCACTACCACTATAAATTAAAGCCACCCACTCTTATTTCAACAATGCAGTCCATGCAACTTGTACCAAAAGCAGGCGTATGTAGACTGTATAGTCTATCCCGCGATGCTCACACCACGGGGAATAGATCGGGAGGAGGGGGAAAGACCCTTGTATCATTCGAGCGGAAGAGGCAATTATATCGGTTAATCAACTCCCCTGTAATTGAACGTTACGCGTACACAATTAACTTACGAATTAATGCAGCAGCAAATTACCCCCCTCTCCCAAACCTCCAGTTTCGTAAACATTCCATCTTTGGATCTCCCCCCTCTCTTCACCAATCGGTCACTGAAAAAGCCCAGCGCAAGGCTGCCCTCATTTAAGGATTCTTCATTTTTTTTTGGTGGCTACATTAAGCAGGGAGAGGGCTTATTCTTATCGTAATTATAAATTGACGAGACAACAGCGTTCTAGTCGTGTCGGACACGTGGTCGCCGCGTGGCGCTTCGGGCCCCCACTGGGGTTTAAATGCCCATGTGCGCGGTATTTTAGAGCAGGGCGAGACCACAGGGCATCTCCCACCGTAGGGGGGGGGGGTTGGAAGATAAAAAAAAATTGTCCCCATGCTCTTTAAAAGTCGTCGACGGCCATACGAAACCAAATGCAATCTCGGCGCTTAGCATTTTACTAAGGGCTATTAAATTAAGAGTTGTGGTGGTGTTAGTCCGTTTTAAGCGGGGTTATATATGGACAAAGTTAAATGATACATCTACCCACACCCCCCGTTCATGAGTGGTACGGTCCGAATGGCCCAACCCCGACCATGTACAGCACGCCCTGTTGTGACGTCATCGCAATACATTTAACTATTCGTTATGACCTTAAATAGCACTCGGCTACTATGAAACACACTTGAATTATCGCTATTCTTATCATAAAAAAAATACATTGATACTTTAAACCATCCGTCAAGGATGATCTCAACAATGCCAGGGTTCGTTGGAGAGCATCAGATGGTCTTTGCTCGATAATTTTAGAAATCGATTTTAGAAATCGATTTTCTTATTGATGAATGAGTCACTCTCAGCAGCCGTGGTCTATCCACTGCTGTATGACGGCCTCCCCCTCCCTACGATATCATGATCAGCCGTGGTCTATCCACTGCTAAGCTAGGTGATGTCATCACCATCGTGATCAGAAATCCTCCTCCGGTCTTGCGATGAAAAAAAAAACTCATTCTCTATAAAAAACAAAAAAAATCACGGTTCTTATTCATCGTTAAATTAAATTAATCCAGAAAGTTAACGCCTATATATACACACGCGCGCCTAAACGCAAAGTTGTGTATTGACGGAAGCGATTGCCATCATTGAAGCATCTGCACAATCATTATAAAAATGTATCTGCATCGCACAGAGGTCACACTTTTAACACGGGGCCCCGCGCCGTAGCCTTAACAGACGTTTTGGGCTGCTGGCGAGAGAAGGTGGGAAGCAACCACGCCCGGCCGCCTTTGTCTCCCTGGCGCCGATGTTTACACATCGCACCGGGTACTCTCATTTGAGGCCGAGTCGACCTAGGGGAGGCCCAGCACCGGGTCCGGATGATTAATCACTGTTGTGGTCATAATAAAGGTTTTTGTGTATAGATCGCGTTATTTATAAATGTGTCGTAACCCTCCACCACCCGACACGGCCAATCAGCAAAAAAAAGTGTCACGTTGACAAAATAGTTCACTATTTTAGCCCACCGGGTGTGTTGAAGAGCGAATCGACAACATTTAACATTTTTAAGTACGACGTTTCGCAGGTAATTACAGCCAGCAACAGGAATCGTGAAGCCCTACACACTTGCTCCCGGTCTTAAATAGAGCAGCAGCAGCAGCAGCAAGTGTGACCGTCATCGTTTAACCCGATCGCCCGATGAAGCTGGCTGTAATTGGCAGCGAAACGTCGTACTTGGAAATTTTAAAATGTTGTGGATTCGCTCTTCAACACACCGGTGGGTTAAAGTAGTGAACTATTTGGTGCTTTTGTTAACGTGTCGGGTGGTGGAGGGTTGCGACACATTTATAAGTAACGCGATCTAACACAACAACCCTTGTATTATTATTATATAATATTGGTCGCGAAAGCCGACGGACGTGTTACACTCTTGTGGTGTTGGCCGTGAGCGAGAATCGAACCCCGGGAGGCGGGTTCGTAGCGCAGCGCGCCAACCGCTACCCCACCGCTCCCCACACAGTGCACGCACACACCACGCCAGTGCACACACGCCACACACACACAGTGCACACACACCACACCCCACACACACACAGTGCACACACACCACACACACAGTGCACACACCACACCCCACACACACCCCACACACACACAGTGCACACACCACACACACAGTGCACACACCACACCCCACACAGTGCACACACCACACCCCACACAGTGCACACACCACACCCCACACAGTGCACACACACAGTGGACACACAGTGCGCACACACCACACCCCACACAGTGCACACACACACACACAGTGGACACACACGCGCACACACACACGCAGTCTGTGATGGGAGCGGTGGCGCCGTGATTCACGCTGCGTTCAGGAGAGCCTCCGGGTCCCTCCCGAGCTCCCAAATTCGCGGCCACCACGGCTCTACCATGGGGGGGGGGGGGGGCGGCGTGCGGAATACCGAACCGGTTCGGCGTCACCCCGACACGGCGTGGAGAAGTATGGCCAAACAACGCCGCCTCCCCCCACGGCGTGGTGGACAAGAGGCTCTCATCATCCAGCAGTGCATCCACAACGGTGTCGAGGCGACGACTTTTTGTCGTATGCTGTTGCGACAGTCCACAAATATACGTTCAAGTTAACACGCGTGCTTTGACATCGCCGGCAAACGCGGTTCAGTTTACAAGTACGTCTTTTTGCATACGTGCAAGATACACATATGTATATAAAACAAAGACAAAGATCCCACGTATAGCCTTAACAAAATGTTGGGGCAAGTGCTGTTAGCGAGCGCCTATGAAGGCCGGAACGGCACACGAGGGGGTGTGTGGGTGGCCAGCACCGCGCCCGGCCGCCTTTGTCTCCCTAGAATCGTTGTTTACACACCACACTTTCGGGTACTAATTTTAGGCCGAGTCGACCTAGGGGAAGCCCAGGACCGGTTCCAATAATGTTCACCTGGTGTTGGCCAGTTCGAGCGGGAATCGAACTCGGGCCGCCGGGTTCGTAACGCAGCACGCTCACCAACCACTACACTACCGCTCCCCACATATCTAGAAGGTATATAGACCAAGGCCGTATCCATGGAGTCAACATTGGGGGGGGGACCACATCTTCCAGGGTGTCTGGGGGTCCCAACCCAGAAAAAAATCTAAATTTGAAAACTAATTTCCTGATTAAAATATTAAAAAATTCATTAACACATGGGATGGACTTTTAATTTATTTTTTACAAGAATGTCTAATAGTGTATTGTATTACATTGCTCTGTTTTTACTTTTTTACCTGTTCTTGTTTCATTGTATGTAATGGCAGAGATTAGGGATTAATACATAACAACCATAACCACAATCATATGAACAGAAATCTATGCATTCATTTATATGAAGACAGGTCCAGATATTGTGGAAGGAGAGGGGTTTGTTTGGCCATACTTCACCACGGCTGGTCAATGTTTGTGTTGATATGTCGGAACTTGAGTGTTAAAGCAAACGCCCTCTGACGTCGAACTCGAGTCGCGCCGCTAACCACTGCGCCACCGCTCCTTACGTGAGCATTATACAGTCACGTAGACACACAAATGCATTCGTAAATTAGTGTGCTTTTTACAAGACAAACGAGCGACGTTTCGCGACAATTGCCTTTTATAACACCAATTAAAAAAACCCAGAATATATTTTTGGCAATGGTTCTGCCCCATAGCATGCGAGCAGCATCTCGTTTAAAATGCTATAAACGTGTCCTACTATATAATTATCACACACAGTGTTGCGTTTCTGCTATATTTGTGCTTTTGCAATACTGCCAATGGAGCAGCAGCAGCATCATCACCAAATAATTTGACGAATTTCAAAAGTCATCAATTGTCTTGTACGTCCCAAAAAATTGCGTGTACGAAAGCTATAACCGATGTGTAAAAGAAACCCCGAAGGCACAGTCCACGTGGACTGTAGCGGCCGCATCAGCTACATTGAGACGAGATTTCTGTGGCTGCTCTATGGGTAACGTCCAAATGGTGGGGGGGGGCCCACTTTTGGCCGAGCTGTCGTTTGGGCCCCCCCCCCCCCCCCCAAGTCGCTTCTGAAACATAAGTTAACATCTCGGTAGGCTCTGCCTGGCTAGGATGGGGGGGGGGATGGTTTAGTTGTTGTGTATTTGTACGAGTTCTAGATTTGAAGCTTTCGTGACTGCAAGGATTCATATTCTTAGGTTTTTTTCCGGTAAAGTCACGTAGGTAAAAAATTAAAATTAATAAAAGTAAAATAAAAATAAAAACGTTTCGCATGCAACACAAGCTTCCGTCTTCAGGTGGAACCGTCACAGCACGACTGCTGTTTCAAGTACTTGAAACAGAAATCGTGCTTATTTATTTTAATTTTACTTTTATTAATTTTATTTTTTTATCTACGTGACTTTACCGAAAGAATATTTGTACGAGTTTGGGTGATTTGTTTACCTTGATTGTACTTTGCACGAGCATCGCGTTTGTGTAACCCGTCGGTTCATCTTCTTGGTTCTTTCGGTAAAGTCACGTGACTTTACCGAAAGAACCAAGAAGATGAATCCCTGCAGTCACGAAAGCTTTACATCGAAATTTAACCGTCGGTTGCTGTAACGTTCTAACCTCGTGCCCTGACTGGACATCTGTGACAAAAAGCGCTTCATAGCTCATCGGATTCCTCCTGCAGTATCAATACATTGATTCCGATACGACACGTGCTGTCAGTTCACCACAACTGCAGTCGACGCGTTCGAAACCCCGATTCGTCGTCAGCCATGGGGTAAAATCCACTGCTGGATGAAAGGCGCGCAGCCCAAATCTCACGATCCCGTGCCTCTGTTCTTAATCCCACTCAAGCGGATTTCATAGCTCCATCTCCGCGGATGATGGTCCTTCTCGAGTCATTTAACAAACCACAGCGGCATGTTAAACCGATGGTGGCATTTCTTTCGTTATTGTTCTTTTAAATAGAGTTCGGTAGATATGACTAAGAAGTGTTATCTTCTTGGTTCTTTCGGTAAAGTCACGTAGAAGTGAAATAATAAAATAATAAAAATTTAACATAATAAAATAGAATTCTCACGACGTTTCGGCCACAACGCAAGCAGCCGTCCTCAGGTGAAGAACAGGGCTGTCCCTTCAGTCACGAAAGCTTTAAATCGAAATTTAAGAAGTCTTACTTTAACGGTTTATGTTTCGATAGAAATTAAGAGGAATGCAGCTCAACTATATTCTTAGGTTTTTTCGGTAAAGTCACGTAGGTAAAACATCAAAATTAATGAAAATAAAATAAAATAAAAACAAAAACAAAAATCACGACGTTTCGGAGGCAACACAAGTCTCCGTCATCAGGTGGGACCGTCACAGCCGAATTAGCTGCATCAAGTGAGCTCAACTAGTAATCATTTTCACACGCGCTTTTCTCAATCAATCCACTGCTAGATGGATGAAGAATATCCCGGATCCCCCCACCCGGCGTCGGTCATGGATATGGGGTGTGGATAGTGCCGGGTTATCCTCGTAGCAAAAGTCGCTACACAAATGTAGCTACGGGCCCCGCACTTTCAAGGGCCCCGCGCTAAATGCTTTCAAGCTATCAATTCCGGTTCAGTGATTCTGCACTTGCTCTATTAATATAGTACTATACTGCCTTCGACTTCTATGAACGACCGGGTGTTTAAGGGGAGCGATTTGTCGTATTATCTTTCTGTATAGCAAATAAAAAAATACATTTATTTTACTATGCAAGTTAAGATTTGGTGTTTTAATATGAATATGTATTTATTTAGGGCCCCTTTATAACTTATGCTATACAGGCCCCGCATTCGCCACATCCGGTACTGTGTGTGGGGGGGTGGATGACCATACTTCACCAACTTGTGTTTTGTTTGCGTCTCCTGTTGTTGCAAACATTTCGGCGCAATTCATTCATCAGCGTTGGAGTGAACAGCTTAAAATGTTGGGTGTATTAATCCGTAGCCTTGTAAATACGCCGAGCATTAACGATGACGTTATAATAATTGGTTCTTTACCCTTCTATCTGGCAACAAAACTGACCCCTTTTGTTGCCAGATAAAAGGGTAAAGAACCAATTATCATATTTTTACTGGCAAATGAGGTTCCCATAGTGATGCCGTTATACTTGTATTACCACTATTACAAATAATGCCGGGGGTATTGCTGGCTGGGCTACTCTCCACCCCAACAGAAACGCCAGTTGCTGTTAGCGGTGCTGGACTAAGCTAGTGCCTGTAGCATAAGTTATAAAGGGGCCCTAAATAAATAAGTTAACATAAATATTAAAACACCAATTTGTAACTTGCATAGTAAAGTTATTGTATTTTTTCATTTGCTATACAGCCAGATAATACGACCAATCGCTAACCTTAAACACCCGGTCGCTCTTCTTGGTTCTTTCGGTAAAGTCACGTAGAAGGGAAGTAATACAATAATAAAAATAAAACATAATAAAATAATTCTCACGACGTTCCGGCCACAACGCAAGCAGCCGTCCTCAGGTGAAGAACAGGTCTGTCGATAAGACAGCGTCTGAATGAGACGTCCTGGGCTTGGAGCGTCTATTTAAGCTGGGAGGGAGGAGGAAGAGCGCCTTGACAAAATAATTTGCATATGAAGAGGAATTTCGCATATTTATGTGAAATGCAGGAATGCGACTAGTGCTACTTGTGAAATGCGTAGGAGTCGTTCGCAAAAGTCGAAGGCGCTATAGTACTACAGTAATAGAGCAAGTGCAGAATCACCGAACCGGAATTGACAGCTTGAAAGCATTTAGCGCGGGGCCCTTGAAAGTGCGGGGCCCGTAGCTACATTTGTAGATACTTTTGCTACGAGGATTATCCGCCACTGGTTGTCAGCGGCTGCTGTTTTAGACCGTCACCACCGAAACTAGCCGGGTAACTGGCTACGCGGGGGTTTTCCAGCGTAAGAAATAAACACAGTTCACTTGCAGCGGCGGAAGAAGACGAAGACGACGTTCGTTCGACGTTTATCGATAATAATAATTATAATAATAGCGATGCCGAAGGGATGGGAGTAACAAGTATATTAAACTGTGCACGGATACCTTTTAAAATCGCTCTAACTTTTCAAATTGTGATCCCGTTCATGGAATTCATTTGCCAGATTGTATTGATATATTTGTTTAAAATCCTAGTGAATGAAAACAAAAAAAACTTCACAATAAATGTATCTTACTTGATTTGAAGCTTTCGTGACAGCAGGAATGACTCTTTGGTTATTTCGGTAAAGTCACGTATAAAGAAAATTAACTAAATAATAGAGGACGACGTTTCGATTGCAACACAAGCAACCGTCATCAGGTAGAACTAAATTTGAGAGAGAGACTAAACAGACACGGAGACACAGAAAGACACAAGCAGAGAGAGACAACACAGAGACAGAGTTGTGTCTCTCTGCTTGTGTCTCTCTCTGCTTGTGTCTCTCTCTGCTTGTGTCTCTCTCTGCTTGTGTGTCTGTCTGTATGTCTATGTTGTGTGTCTATGTTGTCTCTCCGTGTGTCTATGTTGTGTGTCTCTCGCTCTGTGGCGTCTGTCTGTGGCGTCTGTCTGTGGCGTCTGTCTGTGGCGTCTGTCTGTGGCGTCTGTCTGTGGCGTCTGTCTGTGGCGTCTGTCTGTGGCGTCTGTCTGTGGCGTCTGTCTGTGGCGTCTGTCTGTGGCGTCTGTCTGTGGCGTCTGTCTGTGGCGTCTGTCTGTGGCGTCTGTCTGTGGCGTCTGTCTGTGCGTCTGTCTGTGCGTCTGTCTGTGCGTCTGTCTGTGCGTCTGTCTGTGCGTCTGTCTGTGCGTCTGTCTGTGCGTCTGTCTGTGCGTCTGTCTGTGCGTCTGTCTGTGCGTCTGTCTGTGTTTTGTCTCTCAAATTTAGTTCTTCTACCTGATGACAATTACTTGTGTTGTAATCGAAAACGTCGCGTTCTATTATTTTATTTATTTTATTTCTACGTAACTTTACCGAAAGAACCAAAGAGTAAATGTATCTTTGCGTTTTTTTTGTATAAGATTTCTGTTTTTAAAAAGCATATTACTCTTTCGTGCTCCGCCGAGTGCGTCAGAAGGGGGTCACAACATGACAGCTGCCTCTGGTTTTCCCCTCTACTGGAAGTAAAAATTAGAATCACCGCTAATTAATTATCCTTCGCGTCAATCATCATCATCATCATTCGTCAAGAGTCGAAATCGGCCGACGCGACATGCACAGTAGCTCATTTGCACTTACTGGGTCATTTGTTATTTCAATGTCCCCGTCGAATTAACTGCTCAATGATTCAATCCTTGTGCGGACAAGGGAGTCCAACACCGAATGCTGAAGTGGTGTATCCGACGCGTGGCTGATGATGAACGTGGGGTGGGGAGCGGTGGCGCAGTGGTTAGCACACCGCGAGCCACATCCTCGACGAACAAAATAGGGAAGGGATTTGATTCCTGACCACGGCTTACGGCTCGGGCGAAGCGATTCCTTTGATCAGCAATCTTCACCAACCAGTACTGCCCAGCGTGGTGAAGTATGGTCATCCAACAGTGGATTTAACTGGCTGATTATGATGCTATAATATATACACAAACACAGAATAAAATGTAGCCACCTATCCAAAATTATTGTCGGGCGAAACGTGTACACGTAACGTGTTGCCGCATTGTCCAAGCGTGCGCTTACAATTGATGTACGAGTTGCAATTAGTTACTTCCTTATTGTATCTTCTTGGTTCTTTCGGTAAAGTCACGTAGAAGGGAAATAATAAAATAATAAAAATAAAACAATAAAATAATTCTCACGACGTTTCGGCTACAACGCAAGCAGCCGTCCTCAGGTGGTGAAGAAGATTCTTCACTTGAGGATCGAAACGTCGTGATAATTATTTTACTATGTTTTATTTTAATTATTTTATTATTTCCCTTCTACGTGATTTGACCGAAAGAACCAAGAAGATGAATCCCTGCAGTCACGAAAGCTTTAAATATAAATATTTTATTATGTTTTATTTTTATTATTTTATTATTTCCCTTCTACGTGACTTTACCGAAAGAACCAAGGAGATGAATCCCTGCAGTCACGAAAGCTTTAAAACGAAATTCCTTATTTTAGTTAATGTTAGTTAATGTTTATTCATGTATTGTATGACCTGCTTAACCATTCGCGATTTTGCTCCCGTGTGTCCTGGCCATATTTTAGTCTGTAACTCGCTGACCCCCGTGACCCTTAACTGGACAAAGAGCTTCATAGTTCATCGGATTCCTCCTAGTGCTTCCTCCGGGATAAATAACGAGGCTCATTCCGATATAACAAAATATAACCCTCGAAATCCGATGTTAAGTTTCGGGATCGCAATGGAGGCACACAAAGTTAAACACTCAACTTTGTGGAATTGAAACTCGATTCGAAGCTTTCGTGACTGCAGGAATTACTCCTTGGTTCTTTCGGTAAAGTCACGTCGAAATAAATTAAATTAAATAATAGAATACGACGTTTCGATTGCAACACAAGCAACCATCATCAGGTACAAATGAATGCGAAG
>NC_136337.1:2401956-2454456 GCF_964198595.1 Lampetra fluviatilis | reverse complement strand
CAAAAAGAAACAACTCCGATAATGATAATGTATGCACTGTCCTTGAAGTTGATTGGTCCACACCCGAGACAGCTTTTCTTAGAGCCTAGTCTCCATTGGTGTTGGACCAGATGACGCCAAAAGGCGCACAACTCAAAAACAGCGCACTGTCAGAGTATTGAGAGCTCGGGGTAAGCATTTACACTACGAGAGCTCCTTTACCAGTGGCAAAATATAGTAATAGGTTTTAACCCTTTCAACTGGTACAACAACTGACACCTTTATATAAGGCATCATGTTTGCAATAAAGGTGTCAGTTTTTGTACCAGATAAAAGTGTAAAATCCGATTACTATATTTTGCTACTGGTAAAGGAGGTCTCATAGTGAGAATTCATCAAACCGTTTGTAACTTTGTGTAATTGTAACATGTTGCCATCGTGAAATATACTGCTTTGAAAGTGGGTCCATTTATTTAAACACCCTGTATATCAATATTAACAATTTATTCTATTATAATAACATTACGGTGTTCGCTCAATTAACAAATCACTCCCCATATGGTCGGTCAATGTTTTTAAAATCCTTAATATTAAGTTCGCTTGCTTGCTTACGACCGTGCAAATCTTTCGGTCGTTTTTTAACCCACTTCCCGTGATCCAATCGAGCTGACATTTTGCACACAGACTCGTTGTGCGTGACAATTAATGTTCGTGAAAATTTTTTTCCAAAATTTTACACTTTTTAGGACAAAAATATTATATTTAATTACCAATTGCTTAATGGTGCAATGCAATCATCTGACCCATAGGTGGCAGCCATCTCAAGCCAGAGGACGAGAGGACTCTAGCCGCCACGCATATAAAGGATTTATAGTGAAAAACTTTGTTTTTACGGGTTATACTTGTTTCTACCCCCCCCCCCCCCCAAACCAGCAAACATCGGTGACGATTATCCCAAATGTGTCCTGGGCCTCCCCTGGATCGCCTCGGCCTTGAAACGAGCACCCCCGGTGCGTTACTGCGTACAAATACCAGCACCGGTGAGACAAAGGCTGCCGGGCGTGATTGTCTTCCACCCTACACCCCCCCCCCCTCGTGTGCCGTGCCGGCCTTCACAGGTGCTGCTCATCATCACCCACATGTTCTTGGTTCTTTCGCTAAAGTCACGTAGAAGGGAAGTAATAAAATAATAAAAACAAAACATTATAAAATAATAATGTTTTGTTTTTATTGTTTTTATTATTTTATTACTTCCCTTCTACGTGACTTTACCGAAAGAACCAAGAAGATGAATCCCTGCAGTCACGAAAGCTTTAAATCGAAATCACCCACATGCCCCAACATTCTGTCATTACGAACAAACCACGCCGGTCAGTGCCGGTCTCTCGGTGGGCATCTCTGCCCCAGGGTCCGACGCGGGCGTCGTTTGCTACTGACGGTAGCCGCGGCCAGGGAAGCGGACTTCTGATCAGATTTCGCATGGCGAGTGCGCTAACCGCTGCGCCACCGTTCACCGCGCGACTCGTTTTGCCTCGCGATGCACTGGGCGCGTGCTGCCATCGCGTGTGCAGGAGTGGTAGCAGGCGCGACTCCACGTTGCGAGCTCGCAAAGCGTCCTGTGTGGTGTGTGTGGTGTGTGTGGTGTGTGTGGTGTGTGTGGTGTGTGTGGTGTGTGTGGTGTGTGTGGTGTGTGTGGTGTGTGTGGTGTGTGTGTTGTGTGTGTTGTGTGTGTTGTGTGTGTTGTGTGCGTTGTGTGCGTTGTGTGCGTTGTGTGGTGTGCGTTGTGTGCGTGCGTGGTGTGCGTGCGTGGTGTGTGTGCGTGGTGTGTGTGTGCGTGGTGTGTGTGTGCGTGGTGTGTGTGTGCGTGGTGTGTAGTGTGTGGTGTGGGTGGTGGAGTGTGGTGTGTGGTGTGTAGTGTGGTGTGTGTAGTGTGTGGTGTGGTGTGATGTGGTGTGTGGTGTGGTGTGTGTAGTGGTGTTGTGTTTGGGGCGTGTGGAGTTTGCACATTCTATGCCCGTCTTGCGTGGGTTTCCTAAAAAATTCTGGAGCGCGCATCCGTTTGCTCATTAAAAGTTCCAATTTCCCCACAACGTTGGGATCAAAAGTGTTTCATGTAGCTGCCCCCGAAGTGTTTGGAAGCATCTATGATTTTGTCTCTTATCCATGCCGCTGTCTCTGTCTCCATTAAAACTGACCGACTCTATTAAAGTGACTAAAGTTTAAGTGCGATTGTTATTTTACAACGTAATGCCATTAAAAAAAAGCGTAATTACGGAATGCTTTAATGTAATCTATGGGCGCCGCTGTGGCTAGGAGATGTTAACAACCTCGCCTGATATGCAGGAGATCGTGGGTTCGATCCCGATCCTAACGCCTGCTGCTGTGTATTCGGAGTCTGCGTGTCTCTCTCTCTCCCCGTGGTCGTGTCGCTTTTGAACAAGAGCAATATAGCTCAGTGTGGCCATTACCTGGTCAAATAAACACAATAGTTAAATAGTAAAAACAACAATTGGATAGTTTATCTGCCAGGCCGAGTCACCCTTCATAAACTCTTTGGGCTCAACTCGATGACAAATAAACTTTGGACTCTTCTTGATTCCAATAGCCTCCGGTTTTCCTCCCATCGCTAAAACGAAGCGATGCAACTGCTATTGGCCAACCACCGTCACCATGCTGAACACAGATGCTGCCCCGGGAGAAGAGATATTAACTACCTCGCCTGGTATACAGGAAGCCGTGGTCTCTGGTGTTCTTTCGGTAAAGTCACGTAGGCATTAAATAAAAATTAACCCGTAAAAACAAAGTTTTTCACTATAAATCCTTTATATGCGTGGCGGATAGAGTCCTCTCGTCCTCTGGCTTGAGATGGCTGCCACCTATGGGTCAGCTGATTGCCTAGCAGCATTAAGCAATTGGTAATTAAATATAAAAAAAAAATTCCTAAAAGTGTAAAATTAATTGTCACGCACAACGAGTCTGTGTGGAAAATGTCAGCTCGATTGGATCACGGGAAGTGGGTTAAAAAAAGACCGAAAGATTTGCACGGTCGTAAGCGCGCAAGCAAGCGAACTTAATATAAATGATTTAAAAATAGGTGGGAAAGCTTCCCCACCTGACGACGGACGCTTGTGTTGCGCCCGAAAACGTCGCGAGTTGGTTTATTCTATACAACACGTGACTTTACCGAAAGAATCACAGAGTATGGATTCCTGCAGTCACGAAAGCTTTAAATCAAGACAGGAGGCCGTGGGTTCCATCCTGGACCCTGGAGTTTTGCGCGTTCTCTCTCTCGCCCTCCCCCCACCGTGGATGTGTCTACTCGTCTCTGTTCCCCCCCCTCCACATTTAGAATCAACATCACGCGTTCGGAGTATGTGACTGGTAATAAGTATAACCCGTATAAACAAAGTTTTTCACTATAAATCCTTTATATGCGTGGCGGCTAGAGTCCTCTCGTCCTCTGGCTTGAGATGGCTGCCACCTATGGGTCAGATGATTGCATTGCACCATTAAGCAATTGGTTATTAAATATAATATTTTTGTCCTAAAAAGTGTAAAATTTTGGACAAATGTTTTCACGAACATTAATTGTCACGCACAACGAGTCTGTGTGGAAAATGTCAGCTCGATTGGATCACGGGAAGTGGGTTAAAAAACGACCGAAAGATTTGCACGGTTCTAAGCAAGCAAGCGAACTTAATATAAAGGATTTAAAAATATATATGCACATGAGAAGCCACTTTCGTTGAACTAGCATTTGTTTTAGTCAGGTCGCTGCTGAAATAAATTAATTGTACATCTCAGTGGAGGGTCTTAACTGGTAAAACTAAATAAAAAATAGATATATTCTTGGTTATTTCGGTAAAGTTTTCACACCTGATGATGATTGATTGTATTGCAATCGAAACGTCGTGAGAATGTTATTTTTTAAAATGTTTATTATTTTATTGTTTCCCTTCTACGTGACTTTACCGAAAGAACCAAGAATATGAATCCATGCAGTCACGAAAGCTTTAAATAAAAAAAATATATAGATAGTTATCTGCTAATTATTCAGTTAGGGTTAACACGCACCTGCGAAAACCTGGCAGGACCCTCCTGCAAGCGAGAGTCCTGAGGCTCCTCGCGATAAACAATCGCACTAATAAAGAATAACGCGAAGGCGTTTACAATTTGGCTGCCGCGATATGCAAATCTACGGTCCTGATCACGACTCGGCATCACGTTCTATACGGTACACGACACCGCTGCAGGCATATCACCATCGCGACATCACCGAACCCAATTTCACAGACACGAGTACAACAACAATTATCATATTTTTTACTGGCAAATGAGGTTCTATTGGTGTTTTCTAATGATGATTATTTTCTCCGATAAGCACGGTTGGCAACGTACGGTGCGAAAGAAGTTCAGCATACATACGTAAAGCTTGTTTATCCAGAAAAGCCTCGGTGAGTCTCAAGACAACTTTTTTTTTCTGGAGGGTCCTGCCAAGTTTTTGGTGTTGGGGTTGAGGTTCTAGATTTGAAGCTTTCGTGACTGCAAGGATTCATACTCTTAGGTTTTTTCGGTAAAGTCACGTAGGTAAAAAAATAAAATTTAAAGTTAATAATAGTAATAATGGAAATAAAATGAAATAATAAATCACGACGTTTCGGAGGCAACACAAGTCTCCGTCATCAGGTGGGACCGTCTCACTTGATGCAGTAATTTTAGCTGTGAAGGTCCCACCTGATGACGGAGACTTGTGTTGCCTCCGAAACGTCGTGATTCCTTCTTATTATTTTATTCCCATTATTACTTTTATTATTTTATTCCCATTATTACTTTTTATTAACTTTTAATTTTATTGTTTTACCTACGTGACTTTACCGAAAAAACCTAACAGTAACAAGAACAACAATCGATGAGATCAATTCGAGAGAAAGAGAGAAAGAGGCGAGTTTCGATGTCTTTTGCACGTGTACAACGAGCACACCAGAGAGGGGTCGTGGTGAAGGTTGCTGTGAACGGGTACGTTGGCCTGGGACCCCACGGCGAGTGGCTCGGACACTTTGGGACAACGCAGCTGCGTGGAGATCATGGACACGAACCGAGTGGACACTGCTCCTAGATAGAGATCCACTATCATTGCCCATAGACTAACACCGCCCATAGACTAACATTGTCCATGGAATAACATTGCCCATAGACTAACATTGCCCATAGACTAAAATTGCCCATAGACTAACATTGCCCATAGACTAACATTGCCCATAGCCTAACCCTGCCCATAGACTAACATGGCCCATAGACTCACATTGCCTTTGGAATAACATTTTCACAGTTATCGAGTCAAGATCATTCACGGAAGCCGAGTGAACTTAAGGCCACGATCGCAGGCATCTCCGAGAAAGGACACAGCTCATCGATAGATACACAGACGAAACATTGCCCATGGACTAACATTTCCCAGTTCGACTCCGAGTAAATATCAGGGACCGCGTTCAAAGTGAAGCAAAGGCCATCCATGATCGCAGGCACCATTTGAGAGAGCGTCGTTAGGGAGGAGTGGGGGGGTGGACGTGAGCCTCGATTCTAACATTCGTACCCACAGAGAATTGCTTTAGGAGACGTCGTGAAGAATTGGACAAAGCGATTCGTTCTAGATTTGAAGTTTTCGTGACTGCAAGCATCCATACTTTTGTTTTTTTTCGGTAAAGCCACGTAGGTGAAAAAAAATTAAAATTAAAATGAAAACAACTCAATTAAATCACGACGTTTTTCGGGCGCAACACAAGCAAGCGTCCGTTTTCAGGTGGGGGACAAAAGCGATTCGTGTTTTAAATAAAAAATAATATCTCCACGTGGGTGGCGCGGTGGGTGAGCGCCTGAGATTGCTGGTGGCGCACAAAGCGCGGCAGGAACTTACCGAGGGCGGAGTGAGCGCGGGAGGCAGGGCACGAGTCCGGTTCCAAACTCGTAGATCCAGATCTGGGTTTGGGTGGGACCCGTGTGTGTGACGCGAGTTAAATCACCTAGCCCCCCTCCGCCCCTCCCCTCCCCCATTGTCTCCCTCCCCCTCTCCTCCCTCCCCCCCTCTCCTCCCTCCCCTCTCCTCCCTCCCCCTCTCCACCCTCCCCTCCCCTCTCCTCCCTCCCCGCCTCTCCTCCCTCCCCTCTCCTCCACCCCCTCCCCCCCTCTTCTCCTCCCCCCTCTCCTCTCTCCCCCTCTCCTCCCTCCCCCTCTCCTCCCTCCCCCCTCTCCTCCCTCCCCCTCTCCACCCTCCCCTCCCCTCTCCTCCCTCCCCGCCTCTCCTCCCTCCCCTCTCCTCCACCCTCCCCCCCTCTCCTCCCTCCCCTCTCCTCCCTCCCCCTCTCCACCCTCCCCTCCCCTCTCCTCCCTCCCCGCCTCTCCTCCCTCCCTTCTCCTCCACCCCCTCCCCCCCTCTTCTCCTCCCCCCTCTCCTCCCTCCCCCTCTCCTCCCTCCCCCTCTCCTCCCTCCCCCCTCTCCTCCCTCCCCCTCTCCACCCTCCCCTCCCCTCTCCTCCCTCCCCGCCTCTCCTCCCTCCCCTCTCCTCCACCCTCCCCCCCTCTCCTCCCTCCCCCTCTCTACCCCTTCTCCTCCCTCCCCCTTCTCCTCCACCCCCTCCCCCCCCCCTTCTCCCTCCCCCTCTCCGCCCTCCCCTCTCCACCCTCCCCCTCTCCTCCTCCCCCCTATCCCCCCCCCCTCTCCTTCCTCCCCCCCTCTCCTCCCTCCCCTTTCCTCCCTCCCCCTCTCCACCCTCCCCTCTCCTCCCTCCCCCCCTCTGCTCCCTCCCCCCCTCTCCTCCCTCCCCTCTCCTCCACCCCCCTCCCCCCCCTCTTCTCCTCCCCCCTCTCCTCCCTCCCCCTCTCCTCCCTCCCCCCTCTCCTCCACCCCCTCTCCCCCCCCCTTCTCCCTCCCCCTCTCCCCCTCCCTACCCCCTCTCCTCCTCCCCCCTCTCCTCCCTCTCCCTTCTCCTCCCTCCCCCTCTCCTCCCTCCCCCCTCTCCTCCACCCTCCCCCGCCTACCCCCGCTCCTGCAACAGGTGGCTCAGGCGGGGGGGCGGCCCAGGCGGGGGGGGGGGGCTCAGGCGGGGGGGGGCCAGGCGGGGGGGGGGGGCTCAGGTGGACAGACGGAAGGAAGGCATCCGAGAGGAGCGAGCGAGGAGAATGAACATCTTGAAGCCAGAGTGGTCATCGTCGACGCTTGGGTCAGATCCCTGCGTAAGTCAACTGCGTGTGTGTGTGTCGTGTGTGTGTGTCGCGGGCCCTCCTCCACCCGACACGGCCGCATCGCCGTCGCGTGAACACCACCGTGACCATGTTTCATCACCGCTTCAGACAAAGACGCCCCGCGTAGCCTGAACAGACTGTTGGGGCAAGTGCTGTTAGCGCACACACGAACACACACGCCGAGACTGGAGGACTTTCACCCCCCCCCCCCCAGATTCGGGGCAGCTTGCCTGATGATGCTGGTCGCAACGACCAGGCGAAACACCCGTGACCCAGTCACGGATGATCCTCGTAGCTCAAGTAGCTACACGTGTAGTAGTAGCTGCTACTACACGTGTAGTAATAGCTGCTACTACATATGTAGTAGCAGCTACTACATATGTAGTAGCTACAGGCTCCGCACTTTCAAGGGCCCCCGCGCTAAATGCTTTCAAGCTGTCAATTCTGGTTCAGTGATTCTGCACCACCACCATCAACCACCACCACCACCACCAACCACCACCAACCACCACCACCACCACCAACCACCACCAACCACCACCACCACCACCAACCACCACCACCCACCACCAACCACCACCACCACCAACCACCACCACCAACCACCACCAACCACCGCCACCACCAACCACCACCAACCACCACCACCAACCACCACCACCAACCACCATCACCACCAACCACCACCACCACCACCAACCACCACCACCACCAACCACCACAACCAACCACCACCACCAACCACCACCACCAACCACCACCAACACCAACCACCACCACCACCACCACCAACCACCACCACCAACCACCACCACCACCACCACCAACCACCACCACCAACCACCACTACCAACCACCACCACTACCAACCACCACCACCAACCACCACCACCAACCACCAACACCACCACCAACCACCACCACCAACCACCACCACCACCACCAACCACCACCACCACCACCAACCACCACCACCAACCACCACCACCAACCACCACTACCAACCACCACCACCAACCAACACCACCACCAACCACCACCACCAACCACCAACACCACCACCAACCACCACCACCAACCACCACCACCACCAACCACCACCACCACCAACCACCACCACCAACCACCACCAACCACCACCACCAACCACCACCAACCACCACCACCACCAACCACCACCACCAACCACCACCACCACCAACCACCACCACCAACCACCACTACCAACCACCACCACCACCAACCACCACCACCAACCACCACCACCACCAACCACCACCACCACCAACCACCACCACCAACCACCACCAACCACCACCACCACCAACCACCACCACTCACTCACCCAGCTCACACTCACTCACTCACTCACCCAGCTCACACTCACTCACCCAGCTCAGTGAGTGTGAGCTGGGTGAGCAAGTGAGGGTGAGTGTGAGCTGGGTGAGTGAGTGAGTGAGTGTGAGCTGGGTGAGTGAGTGAGTGTGAGCTGGGTGAGTGAGTGTGAGCTGGGTGAGTGAGTGAGT
The DNA here is from genome assembly GCF_964198595.1 of Lampetra fluviatilis. Taxonomy (NCBI): domain Eukaryota; kingdom Metazoa; phylum Chordata; class Hyperoartia; order Petromyzontiformes; family Petromyzontidae; genus Lampetra; species Lampetra fluviatilis. Next base: position 2,445,712 of record NC_136337.1, on the reverse strand, counting down.
GAGTGTGAGCTGGGTGAGTGAGTGAGTGTGAGCTGGGTGAGTGAGCGAGTGAGTGTGAGCTGGGTGTGCGAGTGAGTGAGTGTAAGCTGGGTGAGTGAGTGTGTGCTGGGTGAGTGTGTGAGTGAGTGTGAGCTGGGTGAATTAGCAAGTGAGTGAGTGTGAGCTGGGTGAGTGAGTGAGTGAGTGTGAGCTGGGTGAGTGAGTGTGAGCTGGGTGAGTGAGTGAGTGAGTGTGAGCTGGGTGAGTGAGTGTGAGCTGGGTGAGTGAGTGTGAGCTGGGTGAGTGAGCGAGTGAGTGTGAGCTGGGTGTGCGAGTGAGTGAGTGTAAGCTGGGTGAGTGAGTGAGTGTGTGCTGGGTGAGTGTGTGAGTGAGTGTGAGCTGGGTGAATTAGCAAGTGAGTGAGTGTGAGCTGGGTGTGCGAGTGAGTGAGTGTAAGCTGGGTGAGTGAGTGTGAGCTGGGTGAGTGTGTGAGTGAGTGTGAGCTGGGTGAATTAGCAAGTGAGTGAGTGTGAGCTGGGTGAGTGAGTGAGTGAGTGTGAGCTGGGTGAGTGAGTGAGTGAGTGTGAGCTGGGTGAGTGTGTGAGTGAGTGTGAGCTGGGTGAATTAGCAAGTGAATGATTGTGAGCTGGGTGAGTGAGTGTGAGCTGGGTGAGTGAGTGAGTGTGAGCTGCGTGAGTGAGCGAGTGAGTGAGTGTGAGCTGGGTGAGTGAGTGTGAGCTGCGTGAGTGAGCGAGTGAGTGTGAGCTGGGTGAATGAGTGTGAGCTGGGTGAGTGTGCGAGTGAGTGAGTGTGAGCTGGGTGAGTGAGCAAGTGAGTGTGAGCTGGGTGAGTGAGCAGGTGAGTGTGAGCTGGGTGAGTCAGTGAGTGAGTGTGAGCTGGGTGAGTGAGCGAGTGAGTGTGAGCTGGGTGAGTGAGTGAGTGAGTGTGAGCTGGGTGAGCGAGTGAGTGTGAGCTGGGTGAGTGAGTGTGAGCTGGGTGAGTGAGTGTGAGCTGGGTGAGTGAGTGTGAGCTGGGTGAGTGAGCGAGTGAGTGTGAGCTGGGTGGGTGAGTGAGTGAGTGAGTGTGAGCTGGGTGAGTTAGCGAGTGGGTGAGTGTGAGCTGGGTGAGTGAGTGAGTGAGTGTGAGCTGGGTGAGTGAGTGAGTGAGTGTGAGCTGGGTGGGTGAGTGAGTGGGTGAGTGTGAGCTGGGTGAGTGAGTGAGTGTGAGCTGGGTGCGTGAGTGAGTGTGAGCTGAGTGTGAGCTGAGTGAGTGTGAGCTGGGTGAGTGAGTGAGTGAGTGTGAGCTGGGTGAGTGAGTGAGTGTGAGCTGGGTGAGTGAGTGAGTGAGTGTGAGCTGGGTGAGTGAGTGAGTGAGTGTGAGCTGGGTGAGTGAGTAAGTGAGTGTGAGCTGGGTGAGTGAGTGAGTGAATGAGTGTGAGCTGGGTGAGTGAGTGAGTGTGAGCTGGGTGAGTGAGTAAGTGAGTGTGAGCTGGGTGAGTGAGTGAGTGAGTGTGAGCTGGGTGAGTGAGTGAGTGAGTGTGAGCTGGGTGAGTGTGAGCTGGGTGAGTGAGTAAGTGAGTGTGAGCTGGGTGAGTGAGCGAGTGAGTGTGAGCTGGGTGAGTGAGTGAGGGTGAGCTGGGTGAGTGAGTGAGTGAGTGTGAGCTGGGTGAGTGAGTGTGAGCTTGGTGAGTGAGTGAGTGAGTGTGAGCTAGGTGAGTGAGTGAGTGTGAGCTGAGTGAGTGAGTGTGAGCTGGGTGAGTGTGAGCTGGGTGAGTGAGTGAGTGTGAGCTGGGTGAGTGAGTGAGTGAGTGTGAGCTGGGTGAGTGAGTGAGTGAGTGAGTGTGAGCTTGGTGAGTGAGTGAGTGTAAGCTGGGTGAGTGTGAGCTGGGTGAGTGAGTGAGTGAGTGTGAGCTGGCTGAGTGAGTGAGTGTGAGCTGGGTGAGTAAGTGTGAGCTGGGTGAGTGTGAGCTGGGTGAGTGAGTGAGTGAGTGTGAGCTGGGTGAGTGAGTGAGTGAGTGTGAGCTGGGTGAGTGTGAGCTGGGTGAGTGTGCGAGTGAGTGTGAGCTGGGTGAGTGTGAGCTGGGTGAGTGTGAGCTGGGTGAGTGTGAGCTGGGCCACATCTAAGAGAGCGCGGGGGAGTGAGTCACCGAACATTCTTCGGCGGTTTCCACAGAAACAAATAAAATACGGCCACACACACAGCACCATCTCACTCACCACCTCACTCACCACCTCACTCACTCGCTCACCACCACACTCACTCACTCACCACCACACTCACTCACTCACTCACCACCACACTCACTCACCACCTCACTCACTCACTCACCACCACACTCACTCACTCACTCACCACCACACTCACCTCACTCACCACCACACTCACTCACCACCACACTCACTCACTCACCACCACACTCACTCACTCACCACCACACTCACTCACTCACCACCTCACTCACTCACTCACCACCACACTCACTCACTCACTCACCACCACACTCACCTCACTCACCACCACACTCACTCACCACCACACTCACTCACTCACCACCACACTCACTCACTCACCACCACACTCACTCACTCACTCACCACCACACTCACTCACTCACTCACCACCACACTCACTCACTCACCACCACACTCACTCACTCACTCACCACCACACTCACTCACTCACCTCACTCACCACCTCATTCACCACCACGCTCACCTCACTGACCACCACACTCACCTCACTCACCACCACACTCACTCACTCACTCACCACCACACTCACTCACTCACCACCACACTCACTCACCACCACATTCACTCACTCACCACCACACTCACCTCACTCACCACCACCACACTCACTCACTCACTCACCACCACACTCACTCACTCACCTCACTCACCACCTCATTCACCACCACGCTCACCTCACTGACCACCACACTCACCTCACTCACCACCACACTCACCTCACTCACCACCACCACACTCACTCACTCACCTCACTCACCACCTCATTCACCACCACGCTCACCTCACTGACCACCACACTCACCTCACTCACCACCACCACACTCACCACCACCACACTCACCACCACACTCACCACCACACTCACCCGCTCACTCACTCACTCACTCACCCGCTCACTCACTCACCCGCTCACTCACTCACCCGCTTCTCCGCTCACTCACTCGCTCACCCGCTCACCCACTCCTCCGCTCACTCACTCGCTCACCCGCGCCTCCACTCACCACCTCACTCACCACCTCACTGGCTCGCTCACACGCTCACCCACTCCTCCGCTCACTCACTCACTCTCTTGCCCACTAACCGACTCGCTCACAACTCCCGTGCACTCACTCCCTCCTGTCACCCATCCGCTCAGGCAATCCCATGGTGAAGTGGACATCCATGGTGGACTCCCATGGTAAAGTGGACATCCATGGTGGACTCCCATGGTGAAGTGTATTTCCATGGTGGACTCCCATGGTGAAGTGTATTTCCATGGTGGACTCCCATGGTGAAGTGTATTTCCATGGTGGACTCCCATGGTGAAGTGTATTTCCATGGTGGACTCCCATGGTGAAGTGTATTTCCATGGTGGACTCCCATGGTGAAGTGGACATCCATGGTGGACTCCCATGGTGAAGTGTATTTCCATGGTGGACTCCCATGGTGAAGTGGACATCCATGGTGGACTCCCATGGTAAAATGGACATCCATGGTGGACTCCCATGGTAAAGTGGACATCCATGGTGGACTCCCATGGTGAAGTGGACATCCATGGTGGACTCCCATGGTGAAGTGGACATCCATGGTGGACTCCCATGGTGAAGTGTATTTCCATGGTGGACTCCCATGGTAAAGTGGACATCCATGGTGGACTCCCATGGTAAAGTGGACATCCATGGTGGACTCCCATGGTGAAGTGTATTTCCATGGTGGACTCCCATGGTAAAGTGGACATCCATGGTGGACTCTCATGGTAAAGTGGACATCCATGGTGGACTCTCATGGTAAAGTGGACATCCATGGTGGACTCCCATGGTAAAGTAGACATCCATGGTGGACTCCCATGGTGAAGTGTATTTCCATGGTGGACTCCCATGGTGAAGTGGACATCCATGGTGGACTCTCATGGTAAAGTGGACATCCATGGTGGACTCCCATGGTGAAGTGTATTTCCATGGTGGACTCCCATGGTGAAGTGGACATCCATGGTGGACTCCCATGGTAAAGTGGACATCCATGGTGGACTCCCATGGTGAAGTGTATTTCCATGGTGGACTCCCATGGTGAAGTGTATTTCCATGGTGGACTCCCATGGTGAAGTGTATTTCCATGGTGGACTCCCATGGTGAAGTGTATTTCCATGGTGGACTCCCATGGTGAAGTGGACATCCATGGTGGACTCCCATGGTGAAGTGTATTTCCATGGTGGACTCCCATGGTGAAGTGGACATCCATGGTGGACTCCCATGGTAAAGTGGACATCCATGGTGGACTCCCATGGTGAAGTGGACATCCATGGTGGACTCCCATGGTGAAGTGGACATCCATGGTGGACTCCCATGGTGAAGTGTATTTCCATGGTGGACTCCCATGGTAAAGTGGACATCCATGGTGGACTCCCATGGTAAAGTGGACATCCATGGTGGACTCCCATGGTGAAGTGTATTTCCATGGTGGACTCCCATGGTAAAGTGGACATCCATGGTGGACTCTCATGGTAAAGTGGACATCCATGGTGGACTCTCATGGTAAAGTGGACATCCATGGTGGACTCCCATGGTAAAGTAGACATCCATGGTGGACTCCCATGGTGAAGTGTATTTCCATGGTGGACTCCCATGGTGAAGTGGACATCCATGGTGGACTCTCATGGTAAAGTGGACATCCATGGTGGACTCCCATGGTGAAGTGTATTTCCATGGTGGACTCCCATGGTGAAGTGGACATCCATGGTGGACTCCCATGGTAAAGTGGACATCCATGGTGGACTCCCATGGTGAAGTGGACATCCAAGGTGGACTCCCATATTAATGTTGTGTCGTTAAACCCGCCACCACCCGACACAGGCAATATAGTAAAGTTTGTCACGTAAACAGAAGAAGCCAATTCGTTACTAGTGAAGTATTGGAAAATGACGGCAGGAAACTCCTTGACGGGAACACACTTCTTTTATTAAATCTTGACTTGTAACAATACAACGCGTGGCCTCTCTTCTTCACAATGCACTTCTCTTGACTCTGGATTCTGTGCTGCCGGCTCTCTGTGCCTCGTGTAGACTCCGCGCCTCGGCTACACTCCTCTCTCGCCTCGTGTAGACTCTGCGCCTCTGCTACACTCTCCACTCGCCTCGTGTAGACCTTGCACCTCTCTCGCTGGCTACACCGTATGCATACTCGGCTCGTGCAGACCTTCCTCTCTCGCTGGCTACACCGTATGCATACTCGGCTCGTGCAGACCGTTCTCTCTCGCTGGCTACACCGTATGCATACTCGGCTCGTGCAGACCTTCCTCTCTCGCTGGCTACACACTACACATTACTCAGCTCGTGTAGACCGTTCTATCTCGCTGGCTACACACTATACATTACTCACTTCTACTCTCCATTACTCTCCTCTCTGGGCTCTATCTCTGCACCTTCGTCTTCATTCTTAGATGGTTCCACTTCTGCCCCTGCTCCTCTGTGCATCACCTTATATACCCCTTCTTCCCGGGAGACGGAGCGGATGCGGACCTCAACGTCGGCACCGCTCCTCCGTTACCCAATCCCCACGCGCTATCCCCACGATCCGGTTCCGCTCAGCGCGTGTTTCCACTCTCCGACCAATCACACCGCGCTGCTACCCGATCACTCCCTCTGGGCGCGTCACCGGCACACAGCCAATCAGCAGCACTACCCCCACCCGCGCACTGACGCCTGCTCCTCCCCGTCAGCGCGCGTCACCACACACACACCCGTACATACGCGCTGGCACACGACATATACACCCAGCGCGTATCACCACTACATCACCCCCTCCCACATAGCTCGCAGCCGGCCCGGCTGCTAACAACAACCAACCGCGACGATAAAACGACAACCAACAAAAAAAACCCCGTAACCCCCCGAGTGTGCCCCGTAACATAACACAACAACAACAACAACAAGAATAACTATGTACAGATTGACAATGAACCCGAAAAGTCAACAATAACACGATACGAGCAAATTCGAAACGAACGCGCCCCCCGTCCCTGCGACTACACGCAGTGACGAGGCGCTCCAACTGCCCCGACTCCTCACGAGGCAGGTCATGCAAAGTAGCACGACCTGGCGCGAGTCCGTCTGGCTGGTCCATCGTATGGGGCGGGACACTGACGACCGTCCGGCGGTTCCGGCTGCTCCAGACGGCGCGGAACGGGCCTGAAAGGGCCGGCCCCGCCGCGGAGATCCGGCCGCCGGTGATCGGCAGCTGTCAGCTCCGAGACACCTGGGAGCAGATCAGGCGACAATACGTGTGGATCAGGCAGAGACATTTCCCCCTCTGGGTCGCCGGTCACGTCACACGCCCGGCCATCACGACACAAGGGGAGGCCATATGGAGGCGAGAACGGTTTCAGTCGGGAGGGGTGAACGTACCACCGGCGCTTTCCCCACTTTATCTGAACGCACTGGGGCCGTGCAACGCGCACGACCTCCACGGGTCCCCTCCACGGTCTCAACAATTTAGGCGACGTAGCCAAGGGTGCCTGAGGGCAATGCAGCCAGGCCCTGTCACCTGGTTTCCATTCGTGCATGGACACCTTCCGTGCCCGCAACCGTTCATTAGCAATTTGGCGAGCCCGCGAATTAAGCCGCGCGGCCTCCCTCGCCTCTGTCAGCTTGTGAATATTAAACTTAATATGTTCTGCCAAATTAGAATTAGTTCGTGGAGCGGACAGGCCAAGTTGCGTTTCTATTGGCGGGTCAGCTTCCCGACCGTACATCAAATAGAATGGGGAAAACCCCGTAGCTGCATGGGGGGCCATTCTATACGCGGCAAGGACTCCCGGGACCTGCAGGTCCCAATCTACATGTGCCTCGCACACCTGCTGGCACAGCATGGAAGTCAAGGTTTTGTGGAGTCTCTCCACCATCCCGTCAGTCTGCGGGTGGTACGGGGAGGTACGCACCTTCTTGGTACCCAACAGATCGCACACCTCTTGCAACAATTTACTCGAAAAATTTTTACCTTGGTCGGTCAGCAGGCGTTCGGGAGCCCCCTTGTCCAGGACATAGCCCTGGACGAAGGCATCCGTCACAGCCGCTGCCGACTGGTTAGCGAGAGGCCACGCCATAGGCCATCGGGTAAAGTATTCGACCCCCACTAACAAATATTTATTCCCTCTCGGCGTGACTGGGAAGGGCCCCAAAATATCGAGTGCAACGAGCTCGTTGGTACGCGAGACCTGAATAGATTGCAGCGGTGGATTAGCTGCCACGGCCGGTGGTTTACGCCTGGCGCACTCAACGCACCCCTTCAGAATATGCACCACATCACTTCCCATTCCCGGCCAGTAATAGTCACGCTGAAGCAGGGCAAGCGTCTTGTTAACTCCCAAGTGCAAGAGGCGTTCGTGTGCCGCCAAGACAACCCTCCCCCTCACAGCGGAAGGCACCACGAGTGCGTTCCGCCGGGACAAACTGTCCCATTTCAATAACACGCCCCGCTCAAGTACATAGGAGCCGGTACGCTCCTGGTCCCCCTCGGGACCCCCAACCTTGCGGCGCAATGCTAGCAGCGAGCTGTCCGCCATCTGGAGGCGGCCCCATTCGCTGAGCGACAGCGAGAGCAGCGAGTCCCGACCCTGAGAGGCAGTGGAATCATCCCCGATCGGTGCGCCCGCTGTCGCAGCCAGTGCCCCCATCTCCCCCGCAAGCGTCGGTTTACAGCGCGCCGATCCCGACAAACACGCGCATTCATCACAAGGCAACAACCGCGACAAGCAATCGGCATTCGTGTGTCGCAACCCCTTACGGTACGTAGTCGTAAACTGATAGTCCTGGAGGACTTCCAACCAACGCGACAACTGGCCCGAGGGCTGGGCGACCCTCAATGAATACTGTAGCGCCGCGTGGTCCGTTCGGACTGTAAAGTGACGACCATAAAGATATGGCCTAAACTGCTGCACAAAAAAAACAATGGCAAGCAGCTCGCGACGGGTGACACAGTAGCGCTGCTCCGCCGGAGACAACACCCTACTACCGTAGGCGACAACTCTTTCGACACCCCCAACGACTTGGGATAGCACCCCCCCAATGCCCGTGTTGCTAGCATCCGTGTCCAGCAAAAAGGGACTGGCAAAATCGGGATAACACAAGGGTGGGGCACCCACCAAGGCGTCCCGGAGGGAGCGAAACGCGGCCTCCTCCTCCGGTCCCCATTTGAACTTCACTCCCTTCGCCGTTAGAGCGTGCAAGGGTTTTGCAATAGTGGCGAAGTGCTCAACGAACCGCCGATAATAAGAAGCAAACCCGATGAAACTACGCACGTCGGAAACGGACGTAGGTGTCGGCCACGAACCAACACAATCCGTCTTCGCGGGATCGGTGGAGATCCCCGAAGAATCGACAATGTGACCCAAGTATCTAACGGACCTACGAAGGAGGTGACATTTGGCCGGTTTAAATTTCAACTTAGCCGATCGCATTCGCAAGAACACCCCTCTCAATCGCCGGAGGTGTTCCTCAAACGTTTTACTGAAAACAATGACATCGTCCATATAAATCAAGCATGTATCCCACTGCAAGCCCGACAAAACCAGCTCCATAAGTCGCTGAAACGTCGCTGGAGAGGAGTGAAGTCCCATGGGTAACCGGTTAAACTGGAACAGCCCCCCTGGAGTCCGAAATGCTGTCTTAGGTTTCGACTCTTCGTCGAGCGGCAACTGCCAAAACCCCGATAACAAATCAAGAGTCGAAAAATATCGCGCACCAGACAATGCATCGAGGGACTCATCCATCCTGGGGAGCGGATACGCGTCAGCCACAGAGATCTTATTGAGGCGACGGAAATCAACGCAGAATCGCAGGGACCCGTCCTGCTTCTTAACCAGCACAATAGGCGCTCCCCACGGGCTAGAGGAGGGCGAAATAATATCGGCTTCTAGCATATCGTTAACAGCCGACTGAACATGTTCCTTCTCCACGGGACTCAGTCGGAAGGGATTTAGCCTGACCGGCGCCGCATCGCCCGTTTCAATGTGATGGTGCAACAAATCCGTGCACCCAATGTCATACTTATGTTTACTGAATACATCAGAGAATTCAATGAGCAACTCGCGCAGCGCACCCAACTGCGCCGCCGACAAATCGTCCGAGGCGGCGCATAACGAATGGACCCACTCAAGGTCTTCCCTTGGCTCAACGTTCCGCGCGGGGCTCGAGCCCACCTGCGCAACCAACCCATCATCCCCAGGGACCTGCGCCGCGTGAGCCAGCACGGTGCCCTGCGGAATGACAGCTGGTCGCGATCCCGCGTTCAAAACCATCACAAACGGATCCCTGTCAGCCCGCACCAAAGTGTGAGCCACCGATAAATCAAGACCCCCGACAGCCTTGTTAGAAGGACCCAAAAGCATACTCTGTCCCGAAGCCTCCCTCACCCATGGTTTCCGCAACCGGAGGGGAATCAACATCTGTGAACCCGGAGGCACTTGCACTGTCTGCGTCGCCACCGCTTGTATCGTAGCGCACGCCGTCCGAATGTCAGTAGGGCCCGTCAAAAATGAAATCCGGCGACCCGATGGCAGTTCAATGCATCGTTGATCGATAAGAATTTTAATGGGCATTTTAGCCAAAAAGTCAGTGCCCAAAAGACACGGAACTGCCAAAGAAGACGAAACGAAAACGGGTCCCGACAATTTGATATCTCCAATGCAAATGGACGCCCTAACCTGACCGATAATGCCCAACGATCCCCCATTAGCGGCGTAAAATGGCACATCCACTGGAAGCAGCGGACGACATTGGACCGGAAGAATATTATAAATGAGGTCCGATATAATAGTTGCCGATGCCCCCGTGTCCACTAACACCCTAATCTCAACCCCATCAATAGATCCCGTAACAACGGACGAACCCGCCGAAGCAGCCACAATTCTATGCCCCAATTCCGCCCATTCAATGTCTCCCTGGTCCCGGCCGAACCCCCCTCGCCGAACCGAATCCCCGAACCTTAACCGGCCCTCCTCCGCCGCAACGCGGCGTCCCATGTGTGCCGAATAAACAGGCCGAGCGTGTGAGGTGCCGCGACTTGCCGGGGATTGTAGAGATGACTTGGGCTCTCGGTCGTCGTCCAGCCGAGCTCCCATGGCGCGCTGCCGCGGAGCGCGGCACCCGGACGCCACGTGGCCCCGGAGGCCGCAGTTATAGCACGTGACGAGGGTCGGAGTAGATCTTGGTTGCTCCGACTTTCGGCCCGATCGCAGAGGCGACCGGGCCCCCGGCCTCCAGTCCCCTGGTCGTCCCGTGGCGAACGCCTCCTCTCGTGGGCTGACGACTTGGGGTTCGGCGACCACCAAACCCGGGGCTGCGACGACAGCAGCGTTGCAACCAACGCCTTGCTTCCGTTGTAGGGCCTCGTACGCTTGAATACTCGTGGCGACTCTCAAAGAAGAAATATCAATCTCGTCAGCTGTGTTGATAGGGACCCCCAGGTCCTGCGCCAACTTGAGCAGCTGCTCCAAAACCATCGCGTCTTGGCCCTCCTCGTCCATCCGAGGGAACGCAGCATCAGCAAGAGCCAGCAACGCCGTGCGATAGGCCAGCGCGGTCTCCGTGGCCGCTTTCCGTCTTGCGTAGAACTGATGGCGGCATGTAGAGGGAGGCCCGTAGACCCTGGCCAACAAACCCAGCGCATCCTTCAGCGTGGAGCGGTCCGACTTCCGTGCAGCCCTGAAGGCCGCGAGCGCATCGTCGTCCAGCATGGCGGGCAATGCCCGCAGCGCCGTAGCATCGGACCACACTGACATCTCTTGATGCGCCAAAAACCTTCGCTGAAATTGGCCCCAGTCTCCGCCTTCCGCCTTGAAGGCTGACAACGTGGGCAGGCGCTGCTGAAAAATGAAGTCATCCGCCTCGTGGTTCCTCTCCGCCTGTCCGTCGGTGTCTAAGATGGCGGCTCCAGCAGCAGACGTAAGATGGCGGACCCCCTCGCGCGCTGATGACGTCGATGCGCGCGCTTGGGAACCCACCACCACGTGGCGCTCGCCGTTCCCGCCAAAAGTAGGCCCAGGCGCAATGGCGGGAATCCCCCATTCGTTTTGGCGGGAATCTGCGGGGCGACCTTGTAAAATGTCCCCCACCGTCCCCGCTCCTCCCGACGAGCTGATCTCCGCCAAGATGGACGCGGCGGCGAGCAGCAGCTCCGCCAGTCGGGAGTGCGCCTCACGAAGCCCGGCGTCTGTCCCCGGTCGCTCGGCCGGCGCCGTCGACGGACCCTGCAGCGTGGGCAAGTCCTCTTCCTCACCCCCCGCCACCAGCGGCTCCGAGTCGTCCAGGTCTTCCTCGCGGTCAATCCCGTGGGTCCTACGGGTCTTCCTCGTCTCCATACTTGGAAGCCCGTTTCACTTCTGACGCCAGATGAAGTATTGGAAAATGACGGCAGGAAACTCCTTGACGGGAACACACTTCTTTTATTAAATCTTGACTTGTAACAATACAACGCGTGGCCTCTCTTCTTCACAATGCACTTCTCTTGACTCTGGATTCTGTGCTGCCGGCTCTCTGTGCCTCGTGTAGACTCCGCGCCTCGGCTACACTCCTCTCTCGCCTCGTGTAGACTCTGCGCCTCTGCTACACTCTCCACTCGCCTCGTGTAGACCTTGCACCTCTCTCGCTGGCTACACCGTATGCATACTCGGCTCGTGCAGACCTTCCTCTCTCGCTGGCTACACCGTATGCATACTCGGCTCGTGCAGACCGTTCTCTCTCGCTGGCTACACCGTATGCATACTCGGCTCGTGCAGACCTTCCTCTCTCGCTGGCTACACCGTATGCATACTCGGCTCGTGCAGACCGTTCTCTCTCGCTGGCTACACACTACACATTACTCAGCTCGTGTAGACCGTTCTATCTCGCTGGCTACACACTATACATTACTCACTTCTACTCTCCATTACTCTCCTCTCTGGGCTCTATCTCTGCACCTTCGTCTTCATTCTTAGATGGTTCCACTTCTGCCCCTGCTCCTCTGTGCATCACCTTATATACCCCTTCTTCCCGGGAGACGGAGCGGATGCGGACCTCAACGTCGGCACCGCTCCTCCGTTACCCAATCCCCACGCGCTATCCCCACGATCCGGTTCCGCTCAGCGCGTGTTTCCACTCTCCGACCAATCACACCGCGCTGCTACCCGATCACTCCCTCTGGGCGCGTCACCGGCACACAGCCAATCAGCAGCATAGTGTAGTGTGTGTAGTGTATAGTGTAGTGTATAGCGTAGTGTGTGTAGTGTATAGCGTAGTGTGTGTAGTGTATAGTGTAGTGTGTGTAGTGTATAGTGTAGTGTATAGCGTAGTGTGTGTAGTGTATAGCGTAGTGTGTGTAGTGTATAGCGTAGTGTGTGTAGTGTATAGTGTAGTGTATAGTGTAGTGCAGGGGTCCTCAAACTTTTTAAACAGGGGGCCAGTTCACTGTTCCTCAGACCGTTGGAGGGCCGGACTATAGTTAAAAAAAGCTATGAACAAATTCCTATGCACACTGCATATATCTTATTTTGAAGTGAAGAAACTAAACGGGAACAAATACAATATTTAAAATGAAGAACTAGTAAAGTTAAATCAACAAACTTGCCAGTATTTCAATGGGAACTATGGGCCTGCTTTTGGCTAATGAGATGATCAATGTCCGGTTCCATATGCGTCACTGCTAGTCGTAACAAGTGATGCAAGTGTGCATCCGTTAGTCTAGATCTGGTTGGAGATTTCAAATGTTTCATTCTGGAAAAAGTTTGTTCACAGACATAAGCGCTGCCAAAGATGGTTGCCATTTTGAGTGCATGGTTCCTGAGATGAGGATATGTCTCAGAGGGGAGAAATGCATAGAAATTATGAAGGCTGCTTGACTTGAATGCGTCTTCCAGAGAGTCACAATTCTGCAGTTCAGCGAGTTCCATTTGGTAAATTGTATCCACATTTTCAATGTCAATAGAAAATGGGTTACGGAAAAGCTGTATGTCCTGTTCATGGAGATGAAGCTCTTTAAATCTAAATTGGAACTCCTTTTGCAATTTTTCCAGTGAATCCACACATGTTTTGTTTGGGAATGCAACCAATGGTTTTTCCGCTAACAAATTTTGAGTTGTGGGGAGATGGCAGAAGTTTTCCTCCTTCACTTGTTTGATGAGGAGGCCTAATTTTATTTCAAATGCTTTGACATGTGATTGCATATCACAGAGGAGCTTCCCCTTTCCTTGAAGTTGCACATTGAAACTGTTGAGTAACTCTGTTACATCTGTCAGAAAGGCAAGGTGCTATTTCCATTCTGCATCATTGAGCTCTGGTACTTCTTTGTTTTTTGAAAACAGAAAAGCTGTAATCTGTGGAAGTCATAGAAACGTTTCAAAACTCTCCCTCGACTCAGCCAACGGACTTCTGTGTGGTACAGAACATCTTCATAGTCAACATTTAGCTCAGACAGAAATTCCTGAAATTGTCTGTGGTTTAGTGCATGAGCTCTAATGAAGTTAACAGAGTCCCACTTCAGTGATTTACTACACAGCGCTTGTTGGTGGATGAGGCAGTGTATGGCTATTGGATGAGAATGGTTATGTTTGTCCATCTCTTGATTAATGCGAGCAATTACTCCTTTCTTAGACCCCACCATGCTAGGAGCACCATCAGTTGTCACACTGGCTAGTTTAGCCCAGTTCAGCTCCCAACCATTCACAGTTTGGCAAACCTTTTCATAGATATCCTCTCCTGTAGTTGTTCCTTTGATGCTTTGCAGTGCAGCAAGCTCTTCTGTGACTTCGAAATAGTCATTCGTCCCACGAATAAAAATTAGAAGTTGTGCAGAATCACGAACATCATTGCTTTCGTCGAGTGCCAAGGAAAAATAGGAAAGTTTTTTTGCGGAGTTTTGAAAAAATGCTGATGGAAATTGTCTCCCATTTCTTCAATCCTTCGTGTAATTGTAGGTCCTGAAAGACTCACTGTACTAAATAAATCGGCCTTCTCTGGACACATCTCTATGGTCTGCCAGTGCACGCTATTAGCTTGGCAACTTGCAAACTTGCTCGCAGTGATGACATATTTAGCTGCTGCTGCTGCTTCACAAAAGTATTTTGCTGAGTTGTTAATGTATTTTTAAGTTTTAATATTTTATCTTTTCTCACTTCTCCGACCAAACAATCATATTTATCTTTATGTTGAGTTTCATAGTGTCGACGTAAATTGTATTCTTTGAACACAGACACTATATTCTGGCATATCAGACACACAGCTCTTTCCTTGTACTGCATGAAAAAGCAATCATAAGTCCACTGTTTTTTGAATATCCTACACTCCGAGTCAATTTTTCTCTTTCTTGACATCATTGTTTCCTAGGGAGTCAAAATTGCTATTAGTAAAATACCAATATATATACAGCGCTACAAAAACAATATACCAGCAATAACTTTGCCCACACAGAGACATACAGACTGCACTGCCCATCAATGCAGTCTGATTGGGGGAACTCCGCTTTTACCCCAGGCTCACACTGGTGCGGGTGCCATTAAAAAGTTAATTACACCTGCAGTTTTGTTCACAGATCGCAGTGCGATCTGCGAACTCGCATAGGAATCTGATCGCATGGGGGAGAAGACCCATGCGATCCGATTCCACTGCAGGAAAAAAGAAGGCACATGTGCCTTTTTCTTCCGAATCTAATGCAAGTTCAGCCATACAAGCATATGGCTGAACTCGCACTGCTCAGAGATCGCAACAGTATGACTGGGGCTTACACAATATACAACATATAACCTCATATAATTGAATAGCAATCAGAATATAAATGCACTTACTGTCATTTAAATTGGGTTTCCTACTGCTCGGCTGTCTGTCACTGACCAGCACGGGAAAACAGCAGGCAGCCCCTCCAGAGATCAGAGATCACTCTGTTATTACCCCTCTATCATTTACTCAGCACACAGGAATATCACTGGGAGTGGAGCCGAGGGGCAAGTGAGGGAGCTGAGGGAGGGAGAGCCAGTCAAGCGCAGCCAGGGGAGGGCTGGCAGCCTTAGGCCTGGGGGGCAAGTCCAGTCAATTGGCCCATTGAACCATTCACCAGCGCATCCCAATGAGTGCCCACCGCCGCAGCTCAATCATTGCCCACCACCGCAGCTCAATCAGTGCTCACCAGCGCAGCCCAATGAGTGGTCACCAGCGCAGCCCAATGAGTGCCCACCAGCGCAGCCCAATTAGTGCTCACCAGCGCAGCCCAATGAGTGCCCACCAGCGCAGCCCAATTAGTACTCAGCAGCGCAGCCCAATGAGTGCCCACCAGCGCAGCCCAATTAGTGCTCACCAGCGCAGCCCAATGAGTGCTCACCAACGCAGCCCAATGAGTGCCCACCAGCGCAGCCCAATCAGTGCTCACCAGCGCAGCCCAATGAGTGCTCACCAGCGCAGCCCAATGAGTGCTCACCAGCGCAGCCCAATTAGTGCCCACCAGCGTAGCCCAATGAGTGCTCACCAGCGCAGCCCAATTAGTGTTCACCAGCGCAGCCCAATTAGTGCCCACCAGCGCAGCCCAATCAGTGCTCACCAGCGCAGCCCAATGAGTGCTCACCAGCGCAGCCCAATGAGTGCTCACCAGCGCAGCCCAATGAGTGCTCACCAGCGCAGCCCAATGAGTGCTCACCAGCGCAGCCCAATTAGTGCCCACCAGCGTAGCCCAATGAGTGCTCACCAGCGCAGCCCAATCAGTGCTCACCAGCGCAGCCCAATCAGTGCTCACCAGCGCAGCCCAATGAGTGCTCACCAGCGCAGCCCAACTAGTGCTCACCAGCGCAGCCCAATGAGTGCTCACCAGCGCAGCCCAATTAGTGCCCACCAGCGCAGCCCAATGAGTGCTCACCAGCGCAGCCCAATCAGTGCCCACCAGCGCAGCCCAATCAGTGCTCACCAGCGCAGCCCAATGAGTGCTCACCAGCGCAGCCCAATCAGTGCCCACCAGCGTAGCCCAATGAGTGCTCACCAGCGCAGCCCAATCAGTGCCCACCAGCGCAGCCCAATCAGTGCCCACCAGCGCAGCCCAATCAGTGCCCACCAGCGCAGCCCAATCAGTGCTCACCAGCGCAGCCCAATCAGTGCCCACCAGCGCAGCCCAATCAGTGCCCACCAGCGCAGCCCAATGAGTGCTCACCAGCGCAGCCCAATCAGTGCCCACCAGCGCAGCCCAATCAGTGCTCACCAGCGCAGCCCAATCAGTGCCCACCAGCGCAGCCCAATGAGTGCTCACCAGCGCAGCCCAATCAGTGCCCACCAGCGTAGCCCAATCAGTGCCCACCAGCGCAGCCCAATCAGTGCCCACCAGCGCAGCCCAATCAGTGCTCACCAGCGCAGCCCAATCAGTGCCCACAAGCGCAGCCCAATCAGTGCCCACCAGCGCAGCCCAATGAGTGCTCACCAGCGCAGCCCAATCAGTGCCCACCAGCGCAGCCCAATCAGTGCTCACCAGCGCAGCCCAATCAGTGCCCACCAGCGTAGCCCAATGAGTGCTCACCAGCGCAGCCCAATCAGTGCCCACCAGCGCAGCCCAATCAGTGCCCACCAGCGCAGCCCAATTAGTGCTCACCAGCGCAGCCCAATCAGTGCTCACCAGCGCAGCCCAATGAGTGCCCACCAGCGCAGCCCAATCAGTGCTCACCAGCGCAGCCCAATCAGTGCCCACCAGCGCAGCCCAATTAGTGCCCACCAGCGCAGCCCAATCAGTGCTCACCAGCGCAGCCCAATGAGTGCTCACCAGCGCAGCCCAATCAGTGCCCACCAGCACAGCCCAATCAGTGCCCACCAGCGCAGCCCAATTAGTGCTCACCAGCGCAGCCCAATCAGTGCTCACCAGCGCAGCCCAATGAGTGCTCACCAGCGCAGCCCAATCAGTGCCCACCAGCGCAGCCCAATGAGTGCTCACCAGCGCAGCCCAATGAGTGCTCACCAGCGCAGCCCAATCAGTGCCCACCAGCGTAGCCCAATGAGTGCTCACCAGCGCAGCCCAATCAGTGCTCACCAGCGCAGCCCAATGAGTGCTCACCAGCGCAGCCTAATGAGTGCTCACCAGCGCAGCCCAATGAGTGCCCACCAGCGCAGCCCAATCAGTGCTCACCAGCGCAGCCCAATGAGTGCTCACCAGCGCAGCCCAATCAGTGCTCACCAGCGCAGCCCAATGAGTGCCCACCAGCGCAGCCCAATGAGTGCTCACCAGCGCAGCCCAATCAGTGCTCACCAGCGCAGCCCAATGAGTGCTCACCAGCGCAGCCCAATCAGTGCCCACCAGCGCAGCCCAATCAGTGCTCACCAGCGCAGCCCAATGAGTGCTCACCAGCGCAGCCCAATCAGTGCCCACCAGCGCAGCCCAATCAGTGCTCACCAGCGCAGCCCAATGAGTGCTCACCAGCGCAGCCCAATCAGTGCCCACCAGCGCAGCCCAATGAGTGCTCACCAGCGCAGCCCAATCAGTGCTCACCAGCGCAGCCCAATGAGTGCTCACCAGCGCAGCCCAATCAGTGCCCACCAGCGCAGCCCAATGAGTGCTCACCAGCGCAGCCCAATCAGTGCTCACCAGCGCAGCCCAATCAGTGCCCACCAGCGCAGCCCAATCAGTGCTCACCAGCACAGCCCAATCAGTGCTCACCAGCGCAGCCCAATTAGTGCTCACCAGCGCAGCCCAATCAGTGCTCACCAGCGCAGCCCAATCAGTGCCCACCAGCACAGCCCAATCAGTGCTCACCAGCGCAGCCCAATTAGTGCTCACCAGCGCAGCCCAATTAGTGCCCACCAGCGCAGCCCAATGAGTGCCCACCAGCGCAGCCCAATCAGTGCCCACCAGCGCAGCCCAATCAGTGCCCACCAGCGCAGCCCAATCAGTGCTCACCAGCACAGCCCAATCAGTGCCCACCAGCACAGCCCAATCAGTGCTCACCAGCGCAGCCCAATCAGTGCCCACCAGCGCAGCCCAATCAGTGCTCACCAGCGCAGCCCAATGAGTGCCCACCAGCGCAGCCCAATCAGTGCTCACCAGCGCAGCCCAATCAGTGCTCACCAGCGCAGCCCAATCAGTGCTCACCAGCGCAGCCCAATGAGTGC
Organism: Lampetra fluviatilis; assembly: GCF_964198595.1. Classification (NCBI taxonomy): domain Eukaryota; kingdom Metazoa; phylum Chordata; class Hyperoartia; order Petromyzontiformes; family Petromyzontidae; genus Lampetra; species Lampetra fluviatilis. The sequence goes on along the minus strand of NC_136337.1, from coordinate 2,427,409 downwards.
TCACCAGCGCAGCCCAATCAGTGCTCACCAGCGCAGCCCAATTAGTGCTCACCAGCGCAGCCCAATCAGTGCTCACCAGTGCAGCCCAATGAGTGCTCACCAGCGCAGCCCAATTAGTGCTCACCAGCGCAGCCCAATCAGTGCTCACCAGCGCAGCCCAATTAGTGCTCACCAGCGCAGCCCAATTAGTGCCCACCAGCGCAGCCCAATTAGTGCTCACCAGCGCAGCCCAATGAGTGCTCACCAGCGCAGCCCAATTAGTGCCCACCAGCGCAGCCCAATTAGTGCTCACCAGCACAGCCCAATTAGTGCTCACCAGCGCAGCCCAATTAGTGCCCACCAGCGCAGCCCAATTAGTGCTCACCAGCGCAGCCCAATTAGTGCTCACCAGCGCAGCCCAATTAGTGCCCACCAGCGCAGCCCAATGAGTGCTCACCAGCGCAGCCCAATTAGTGCTCACCAGCTCAACCCAATGAGTGCTCACCAGCGCAGCCCAATCAGTGCTCACCAGCTCAGCCCAATTAGTGCTCACCAGCGCAGCCCAATCAGTGCTCACCAGCGCAGCCCAATGAGTGCTCACCAGCGCAGCCCAATCAGTGCCCACCAGCGCAGCCCAATGAGTGCTCACCAGCGCAGCCCAATCAGTGCTCACCAGCGCAGCCCAATGAGTGCTCACCAGCGCAGCCCAATCAGTGCCCACCAGCGCAGCCCAATGAGTGCTCACCAGCGCAGCCCAATCAGTGCTCACCAGCGCAGCCCAATCAGTGCCCACCAGCGCAGCCCAATCAGTGCTCACCAGCACAGCCCAATCAGTGCTCACCAGCGCAGCCCAATTAGTGCTCACCAGCGCAGCCCAATCAGTGCTCACCAGCGCAGCCCAATCAGTGCCCACCAGCACAGCCCAATCAGTGCTCACCAGCGCAGCCCAATTAGTGCTCACCAGCGCAGCCCAATCAGTGCCCACCAGCGCAGCCCAATGAGTGCTCACCAGCGCAGCCCAATCAGTGCTCACCAGCGCAGCCCAATGAGTGCTCACCAGCGCAGCCCAATCAGTGCCCACCAGCGCAGCCCAATGAGTGCTCACCAGCGCAGCCCAATCAGTGCTCACCAGCACAGCCCAATCAGTGCCCACCAGCGCAGCCCAATCAGTGCTCACCAGCGCAGCCCAATCAGTGCCCACCAGCACAGCCCAATCAGTGCTCACCAGCGCAGCCCAATCAGTGCCCACCAGCACAGCCCAATCAGTGCTCACCAGCGCAGCCCAATTAGTGCTCACCAGCGCAGCCCAATCAGTGCTCACCAGCGCAGCCCAATCAGTGCCCACCAGCACAGCCCAATCAGTGCTCACCAGCGCAGCCCAATTAGTGCTCACCAGCGCAGCCCAATTAGTGCCCACCAGCGCAGCCCAATGAGTGCCCACCAGCGCAGCCCAATCAGTGCCCACCAGCGCAGCCCAATCAGTGCCCACCAGCGCAGCCCAATCAGTGCTCACCAGCGCAGCCCAATTAGTGCTCACCAGCACAGCCCAATCAGTGCCCACCAGCACAGCCCAATCAGTGCTCACCAGCGCAGCCCAATCAGTGCCCACCAGCGCAGCCCAATCAGTGCTCACCAGCGCAGCCCAATGAGTGCCCACCAGCGCAGCCCAATCAGTGCTCACCAGCGCAGCCCAATCAGTGCTCACCAGCGCAGCCCAATCAGTGCTCACCAGCGCAGCCCAATGAGTGCTCACCAGCGCAGCCCAATCAGTGCTCACCAGCGCAGCCCAATTAGTGCTCACCAGCGCAGCCCAATCAGTGCTCACCAGTGCAGCCCAATGAGTGCTCACCAGCGCAGCCCAATTAGTGCTCACCAGCGCAGCCCAATCAGTGCTCACCAGCGCAGCCCAATTAGTGCTCACCAGCGCAGCCCAATCAGTGCTCACCAGCGCAGCCCAATTAGTGCTCACCAGCGCAGCCCAATCAGTGCTCACCAGCGCAGCCCAATCAGTGCCCACCAGCGCAGCCCAATCAGTGCTCACCAGCGCAGCCCAATTAGTGCTCACCAGCGCAGCCCAATCAGTGTTCACCAGCGCAGCCCAATTAGTGCTCACCAGCGCAGCCCAATTAGTGCTCACCAGCGCAGCCCAATTAGTGCCCACCAGCGCAGCCCAATTAGTGCTCACCAGCGCAGCCCAATGAGTGCTCACCAGCGCAGCCCAATTAGTGCCCACCAGCGCAGCCCAATTAGTGCTCACCAGCGCAGCCCAATTAGTGCCCACCAGCGCAGCCCAATTAGTGCCCACCAGCGCAGCCCAATTAGTGCTCACCAGCGCAGCCCAATTAGTGCTCACCAGCGCAGCCCAATTAGTGCTCACCAGCGCAGCCCAATTAGTGCCCACCAGCGCAGCCCAATTAGTGCTCACCAGCGCAGCCCAATTAGTGCTCACCAGCGCAGCCCAATTAGTGCTCACCAGCGCAGCCCAATTAGTGCCCACCAGCGCAGCCCAATTAGTGCTCACCAGCGCAGCCCAATTAGTGCCCACCAGCGCAGCCCAATTAGTGCTCACCAGCGCAGCCCAATTAGTGCTCACCAGCGCAGCCCAATTAGTGCCCACCAGCGCAGCCCAATTAGTGCTCACCAGCGCAGCCCAATTAGTGCCCACCAGCGCAGCCCAATGAGTGCTCACCAGCGCAGCCCAATAAGTGCTCACCAGCTCAGCCCAATGAGTGCTCACCAGCGCAGCCCAATCAGTGCTCACCAGCTCAGCCCAATTAGTGCTCACCAGCGCAGCCCAATCAGTGCTCACCAGCGCAGCCCAATTAGTGCTCACCAGCGCAACCCAATCAGTGCTCACCAGCGCAGCCCAATTAGTGCTCACCAGCGCAGCCCAATTAGTGCTCACCAGCGCAGCCCAATTAGTGCTCACCAGCGCAGCCCAATTAGTGCCCACCAGCGCAGCCCAATTAGTGCTCACCAGCGCAGCCCAATTAGTGCCCACCAGCGCAGCCCAATTAGTGCTCACCAGCGCAGCCCAATTAGTGCTCACCAGCGCAGCCCAATTAGTGCCCACCAGCGCAGCCCAATTAGTGCTCACCAGCGCAGCCCAATTAGTGCCCACCAGCGCAGCCCAATGAGTGCTCACCAGCGCAGCCCAATTAGTGCTCACCAGCTCAGCCCAATGAGTGCTCACCAGCGCAGCCCAATCAGTGCTCACCAGCTCAGCCCAATTAGTGCTCACCAGCGCAGCCCAATCAGTGCTCACCAGCGCAGCCCAATTAGTGCTCACCAGCGCAACCCAATCAGTGCTCACCAGCGCAGCCCAATTAGTGCTCACCAGCTCAGCCCAATGAGTGCTCACCAGCGCAGCCCAATCAGTGCTCACCAGCGCAGCCCAATCAGTGCTCACCAGCGCAGCCCAATGAGTGCTCACCAGCGCAGCCCAATCAGTGCTCACCAGCGCAGCCCAATGAGTGCTCACCAGCTCAGCCCAATTAGTGCCCACCAGCGCAGCCCAATCAGTGCTCACCAGCGCAGCCCAATCAGTGCTCACCAGCGCAGCCCAATGAGTGCTCACCAGCGCAGCCCAATCAGTGCTCACCAGCGCAGCCCAATCAGTGCTCACCAGCGCAGCCCAATCAGTGCTCACCAGCGCAGCCCAATTAGTGCTCACCAGCGCAGCCCAATCAGTGTTCACCAGCGCAGCCCAATTAGTGCTCACCAGCGCAGCTCAATTAGTGCTCACCAGCGCAGCCCAATTAGTGCCCACCAGCGCAGCCCAATTAGTGCTCACCAGCGCAGCCCAATTAGTGCTCACCAGCGCAGCCCAATTAGTGCTCACCAGCGCAGCCCAATCAGTGCTCACCAGCGCAGCCCAATCAGTGCCCACCAGCGCAGCCCAATTAGTGCTCACCAGCGCAGCCCAATTAGTGCTCACCAGCGCAGCCCAATTAGTGCTCACCAGCGCAGCCCAATTAGTGCTCACCAGCGCAGCTCAATTAGTGCTCACCAGCGCAGCCCAATTAGTGCTCACCAGCGCAGCCCAATGAGTGCTCACAAGCGTAGCCCAATTAGTGACCATGGGCCGGATAAATGCCCTCGGTGGGCCGCATGTGGCCCGCGGGCCGTAGTTTGAGGACCCCTGGTGTAGTGTATAGTGTAGTGTATAATAGTGTATAGTATAGTGTATAGTAGTGTAGTGTGTAGTGTAGTCTATAATAGTGTAGTGTATAGTGTAGTGTATAGTAGTGTATAGTGTAGTGTATAGTGTAGTGTATAGTAGTGTAGTGTATAGTAGTGTATAGTAGTGTATAGTAGTGTAGTGTATAGTGTAGTGTATAGTAGTGTAGTGCATAGTAGTGTAGTGTATAGTAGTGTAGTGTATAGTGTAGTGTATAGTGTAGTGTATAGTAGTGTCGTGTATAGTGTAGTGTATAGTAGTGTAGTGTATAGTAGTGTAGTGTATAGTGTAGTGTATAGTAGTGTAGTGTATAGTGTAGTGTGTAGTTTAGTGTATAGTGTAGTGTATAGTAGTGTAGTGTATAGTGTAGTGTATAGTGTAGTGTATAGTGTAGTGTATAGTGTAGTGTATAGTGCAGTGTATAATAGTGTAGTGTATAGTGTAGTGTATAGTGCAGTGTATAGTAGTGTAGTGTATAGTGTAGTGTATAGTGTAGTATACTAGTACAGCAACTCCAGTGTGTTGCAGAGCAAATCCACGACATTTACAATCCGAGTCCGACGTTTCGCCAGCAATTACAACCTCCATCATCAGGCGACTAAGCCAGAATCCGCACAAATGTGTGGTGCTTTGGCCACGCACATCAGCCTGGAGGATCGTGATGGCATCAAATAGCTGCTCGCAGTCCATGAAGAGGCGATGATAACCACATGTTCTTGGTTATTTCGGTAAAGTCACGTAGAATGGAAATAATACAATAATAAAAATAAAACATAATAAAATAATTCTCACGACGTTTCGGCTACAACGCAAGCGGCCGTCCTCAGGTGAAGAATGAAAGACCACCAAGCTTGGAGCGTATATTTAAGTTGGGTTGTTGGGGGAAGAAGAGCGCCTTGACAAAATAATTTGCATATCGATAGGAATTTAGCATATTTATGGGAAATGCGTAGGAGGTGGGCGGGGGGGGGGGGTTCTTCACCTGAAGACGGCTGCTTGCGTTGTGGCCGAAACGTCGTGAGAATTATCTTATTATGTTTTATTTTTATTATTTTATTATTTCCATTCTACGTGACTTTACCGAAAGAACCAAGAAGATGAATCCCTGCAGTCACGAAAGCTTTAAATATAATTATTTTATTATGTTTTATTTTTATTATTTTATTATTTCCATTCTACGTGACTTTACCGAAAGAACCAAGAAGATGAATCCCTGCAGTCACGAAAGCTTTAAAAATAAATATTTTATTCTGTTTTATTTTTATTATTTTATTATTTCCCTTCTACGTGACTTTACCGAAAGAACCAAGAAGATGAATCCCTGCAGTCACGAAAGCTTTAAATATAATTATTTTATTATGTTTTATTTTTATTATTTTATTATTTCCATTCTACGTGACTTTACCGAAAGAACCAAGACGATGAATCCCTGCAGTCACGAAAGCTTTAAATATAATTATTTTATTATGTTTTATTTTTATCATTTTATTATTTCCATTCTACGTGACTTTACCGAAAGAACCAAGAAGATGAATCCCTGCAGTCACGAAAGCTTTAAATCGAAAGATAACCACATGGTTGGGAATCTTTCTCGAGTTTATGAAGCTTACGCGTGCACGAATCAAACACGGGCAGCGCGTTGCACCAGAAATGAAAACAGTCATCACATTTCTCATTTTAAACGGCCACGTAACATCAACAAATATACAATTGTCCGACGTTCTGGGCAACGGCCCTTCTTCACAGCAGTACAGTATGCGTGTGTCTACTGTGTACATACGTCTCTATATAAATACAAAAGGCACAGAGAGGCTTGGTGTTTATGTAATGATTGTGAAAGTGCGTGTGTCTGCGCGAGTGTGTGCGTGTGTGTCTGTGCGAGTGTGTGCGTGTGTGTCTGTGCGAGTGTGTGCGTGTGTGTCTGTGCGAGTGTGTGCGTGTGTGTCTGTGCGAGTGTGTGCGTGTGTGTCTGTGCGAGTGTGTGCGTGTGTGTCTGTGCGAGTGTGTGCGTGTGTGTCTGTGCGAGTGTGTGCGTGTGTCTGTGCGAGTGTGTGCGTGTGTGTCTGTGCGAGTGTGTGCGTGTGTGTCTGTGCGAGTGTGTGCGTGTGTGTCTGCGCGAGTGTGTGCGTGTGTGTCTGTGCGAGTGTGTGCGTGTGTGTCTGTGCGAGTGTGTGCGTGTGTGTCTGTGCGAGTGTGTGCGTGTGGGGAGCGGTAGTGTAGCTGTTATCGGGGCTCCGCTCACGGCCAACACCGGTGACGATTATTGAACCGGTCCTGGGCCTCCCCTGGGTCGACTCAGCCTCAAATGAGTGCCGAGTGCTACTCGCTAACAGCACTTGCTTCCCACATTCACCCTCCACGCTCTCTCCTACCTCTCCCTCTCATATCACTCCACTCCCCTCCACACACTCTCCTACCTCTCCCCTCTCATCTCACTCCTCTCCCCTCCACGCACTCTCCTGCCTCTCCCCTCTCATCTCACTCCTCTCCCCTCCACGCACTCTCCTGCCTCTCCCCTCTCATCTCACTCCTCTCCCCTCCACGCACTCTCCTACCTCTCCCCTCTCATCTCACTCCTCTCCCCTCCACGCACTCTCCTGCCTCTCCCCTCTCATCTCACTCCACTCCCCTCCACGCACTCTCCTACCTCTCCCCTCTCATCTCACTCCACTCCCCTCCACGCACTCTCCTACCTCTCCCCTCTCATCTCACTCCTCTCCCCTCCACGCACTCTCCTACCTCTCCCCTCTCATCTCACTCCACTCCCCTCCACGCACTCTCCTACCTCTCCCCTCTCATCTCACTCCTCTCCCCTCCACGCACTCTCCTGCCTCTCCCCTCTCATCTCACTCCACTCCCCTCCACGCACTCTCCTGCCTCTCCCCTCTCATCTCACTCCACTCCCCTCCACGCACTCTCCTGCCTCTCCCCTCTCATCTCACTCCACTCCCCTCCACGCACTCTCCTGCCTCTCCCCTCTCATCTCACTCTACTCCCCTCCACGCACTCTCCTGCCTCTCCCCTCTCATCTCACTCTACTCCCCTCCACGCACTCTCCTGCCTCTCCCCTCTCATCTCACTCTACTCCCCTCCACGCACTCTCATACCTCTCCCCTCTCATATCGCTCTACTCCCCTCCACGCACTCTCCTGCCTCTCCCCTCATCTCACTCTACTCCCCTCCACGCACTCTCCTGCCTCTCCCCTCTCATCTCACTCTACTCCCCTCCACGCACTCTCCTGCCTCTCCCCTCTCATCTCACTCTACTCCCCTCCACGCACTCTCCTGCCTCTCCCCTCTCATCTCACTCTACTCCCCTCCACGCACTCTCATACCTCTCCCCTCTCATATCGCTCTACTCCCCTCCACGCACTCTCCTGTCTCTCCTCTCTCATCTCACTCCACTCCCCTCCACGCAATATCTTGTCCAGTAACCGAGGCTTTCTGTAGAAATCCTCATTCAACCTGCGCTCCTGGAAAAGCGCCGGGCAGAGATGACCTGTGTGCGTGTGTGAGTGCTGGCCTTCACGGCATCATAACAACAGTCTGGACCACAGGATGAGTTTCCCGCAAGGATTGTGAGGATGCCCTGGCGGTCCCCCTCTTTAAGAAGGGAGGGAGGGGAGAGGGCTGCATAGACCGTGACAACTCCAGGGATTATCCGACGTCGCATTGCCCGGCCCGCCGAGGAGAGGCTTTCGATATTATTAGGTTTTTTCGGTAAAGTCACGTAGGTAAAAAAATTGAAATTAAAATTAATAAAAGTAAAATAAACGAAAAATATTGTATTTATTTTTATTTTATTTTTCTTTTATTAAAAAATAAATAAAAGTAAAATAAAAAATAAATAAAAATAACTTATTTATTTTTATTTTATTTTACTTTTATTAATTTAAATTTCAATTTTTTTACCTACGTGACTTTACCGAAAAAACCTAAGAATATGAATCCTTGCAGTCACGAAAGCTTCAAATCGAGAGGCTTTCGACCCCGGCGTTCAGAGTGTTTGGGCTGCTGCCACGAATTTGGTGAAAAGCCACTTTCGCCGAGCCATCAGCTCGGCGGCGCCTTCGCTGGCAAAATAAAAAATAAAAAAAGAGTTCCACGAGTTTCTCGTTTGGTCTTCACAACGGAGAACGTTGCCTCGGCCGGCGCTGCGTCGCCGCAGACGGAGGGAGGAGCCGCTTCTCACAGCCGCCTCGCAAACCTGTCTCTCTCGCTCGCGACAACGACGACGACGCGGCCACATTCACACGGCCATCACCCTCATCCCTCACCCACGGCCCTCACCCACATCCCTCATCCACATCGTCTGCCGCTGCTAACGAGGGGCGGCCGCCCCTGTGCAAGCGGGCGGCGGCGGTGGTGGCGGCGGTGGTGGCGGCGGCGGTGGTGGTGGTGGTGGTGGTGGCGATGGCGGTAGCGGTGGCGGCGGTGATGGTGGTGGTGGTGGCGGTGATGGTGGTGGCGGCGGTGGTGGTGGCGGCGGTGGTGGTGGTGGTGGCGATGGCGGTAGCGGTGGCGGCGGTGATGGTGGTGGTGGCGGTGGTGGCGGTGATGGTGGTGGCGGCGGTGGTGGTGGCGGTGGCGGCAGCGGTGGCGGCGGTGATGGTGGTGGTAGCGGTGGTGGCGGTGATGGCGGTGGTGGCGGCGGCGGTGGTGGCGGTGATGGTGGTGGTGGCGGCGACGGTGAAGTCGTCGAGGGAAATAACCGCGGCCCTGTCCACCGTGCGACGGAAGCCTTCGCGAAGCCTTCGCGAGGGTGACGGGTTTCTTTCTCTCTCTTCAGGAGAGTCCTGCTCGGGATACATCGGCAACCCCGTTGGCTTGAGCGGTTGCGGGTTTTTTGTGGTTGTGGGTTTTTTTGGCGGGTTCAGCGGATTGAAGCGCCCCCAACCTTCTTGCTCTACGTCCCCCCCCCAACCGGCCCCCCCCCCATGAGTTCGCGAGAGTTCCGTCCTCGCGTCTCTCCGCACTTCGCTCACGAGACACCCAGGAGCACGCTGCAAGTGCGGGGTTTCTAATGGCCACCACCACCACCGCCACCAACACCACCACCGCCACCAACACCAACACCACCGCCACCACCGCTCTGTCCAAAATAAACCTTGGGTGGGATGGGGGTCCCTATGGGGGTCTCTGAGGGGTCCCTAGGGAGGTCCCAAGGGGGTCCCAAGGGGGTCTCTGGGGGGGTCCTAAAGGGGGTCCCAAGTGGGTCCCTGAGGGTTCCCTGGGGGGTCCCTGGGGGGGCCCCGATTGCTCCTCACAGCGGCTGCTCCCCGGCACGGAGGGGGCGGAGGAGGAGGGGTCTGGTCGTGTGTCGCGCCACAACCACCGCCACCACCGCCGCTGGGTCCTCGCGGAGGTTGTGGTCGTCATCGTCGTCGCCGCTGTCGTCTTGAGATGGTCGCGTTTCTCCGCCATCAGCGGTCGCGGAGTTGAGGTTGGAGGCGACGGCGGTGGGCGTGTTGGGCGTGGAAGACGCGAGGGTTGCGTTGGTGTCGGTGGTGCGGTTGTGGTTGGGGGTGATGTTGGCGGTGGTGGTGGTTGAGACAAGGGCGGCGTTATCGCCGCTCGTGGCGATGGGCACGGTGGTGGTGGCGGTGGTGGCGGTGGTTGTGCTGTCGACGGCTTCAGTAGTGGGGGTGGTGTTGGTGGCGGTGGAGTTGATGGTGGAGTTGGTGTTGATGGCGGTGCCGTTGATGGTGGAGGTGGTGTTGATGGTGGAGTTGGTGTTGATGGTGGAGTTGGTGTTGATGGTGGAGTTGGTGTTGATGGTGGAGTTGGTGTTGATGGTGGAGTTGGTGTTGATGGTGGAGTTGGTGTTGATGGTGGAGTTGGTGTTGATGGTGGAGTTGGCGTTGATGGCGGTGCCGGCGCTGCTGTCGGCGTGTGCCGAGTACGGAGGAGGAGGAGCGTCCGTGTAGTCGTCGTCGTCGTCGCTGTCGGGATCGGCGATGGCGGCGTGTGGCGGTGGCGGTGAGGCCTCGGCCTCTCCGGCAATCCGAGCGGCGTCGTCGGCGGGCAGCAGCGCCGCGACGCACTCGCTGTACGGGGGCGGCTTCAGCTCGCCGCTCCCTGCCGAACGCAAAACACAAAGGGGTCACCACCACCACCACGTGCAGCCTTTAACAGACTGCTGGGGCTTGAGAGGAAAAGAAAAGAAAAAAAAATCGCCGCCGTCGCCATCGTCAACATCATCATCAGCAACGCCGCCGCCATCGTCATCAACATCATCATCAGCAGCGCCGCCGCCATCATCGTCGTCAACATCATCATCAGCTGTGCTGCCGCCATCATCATCGTCATCATCATCAGCAGCGCCACCGCCATCATCGTCGTCAACATCATCAACATCAGCAGCGCCACCGCCATCATCGTCATCAACATCATCAACATCAGCAGCGCCACCGCCATCATCGTCATCAACATCATCAACATCAGCAGCGCCGCCGCCATCATCGTCATCAACATCATCATCATCAGCGCCGCCACCATCAACATCATCATCAGCAGCGCCTCCACCATCATCGTCATCAACATCATCAGCAGCATCGCCGCCGCCATCATCGTCATCAACATCATCATCAGCAGCGCCGCCGCCATCAACATCATCAGCATCGCCGCCGCCATCATCATCAACATCATCATCAGCAGCGCCGCCGCCATCATCGTCGTCAACATCATCAGCAGCAGTGCTGCCGCCATCATCATCGTCATCATCATCATCAGCAGCGCCGCCGCCATCATCGTCGTCAACATCATCATCAGCAGTGCTGCCGCCATCATCATCGTCATCATCATCAGCAGCGCCACCGCCATCATCGTCGTCAACATCATCAACATCAGCAGCGCCACCGCCATCATCGTCATCAACATCATCAACATCAGCAGCGCCGCCGCCATCATCGTCATCAACATCATCAACATCAGCAGCGCCACCGCCATCATCGTCATCAACATCATCAACATCAGCAGCGCCGCCGCCATCATCGTCATCAACATCATCATCATCATCAGCGCCGCCACCATCAACATCATCATCAGCAGCGCCTCCACCATCATCGTCATCAACATCATCAGCAGCATCGCCGCCGCCATCATCGTCATCAACATCATCATCAGTAGCGCCGCCGCCATCAACATCATCAGCATCGCCGCCGCCATCATCATCAACATCATCATCAGCAGCGCCGCCGCCATCATCGTCGTCAACATCATCATCAGCAGTGCTGCCGCCATCATCATCGTCATCATCATCATCAGCCGCGCCGCCGCCATCATCGTCGTCAACATCATCATCAGCAGTGCTGCCGCCATCATCATCGTCATCATCATCAGCAGTGCCACCGCCATCATTGTCGTCAACATCATCATCATCAGCAGCGCCGCCGCCATCAACATCATCATCAGCATCGCCGCCATCATCGTCATCATCAACATCATCATCAGCAGCGCCTCCGCCGTGTCCCTTCTGGCCAAGAGCGAACAACTCAATCGGCTTCCCCCGGCGCCAAAACAATTCCACGCAAACCACGGCACCGGCACAGCGCTCAGCCGGGCTTGGGCGAGCGACAGGCGCGGTGACTACCCCTGGTCCACTCCGGCGACTACCCCTGGTCCACTCCGGCGACTACCCCTGGTCCACTCCGGCGACTACCCCTGGTCTACTCCGGTGACTACCCCTGGTCCACTCCGGCGACTACCCCTGGTCCACTCCGGCGACTACCCCCGGTCCACTCTGGTGACTACCCCTGGTCCACTCCAGCGACTACCCCTGGTCCACTCCGGTGACTACCCCTGGTCCACTGCGGTGACTACCACTGGTCCACTCCGGTGACCACCCCTGGTCCACTCCGGTGACCACCCCTGGTCCACTCCGGTGACCACCCCTGGTCCACTCCGGTGACTACCCCTGGTCCACTCCGGTGACTACCCCTGGTCCACTCCGGTGACTACCCCTGGTCCACTCCGGTGACTACCCCTTACCCCTGGTCCACTCCGGCGACTACCCCTGGTCCACTCCGGCGACTACCCCTGGTCCACTCTGGTGACTACCCCTGGTCCACTCTGGTGACTACCCCTGGTCCACTCCGGTGACTACCCCTGGTCCACTCCGGCGACTACCCCTGGTCCACTCCGGTGACTACCCCTGGTCCACTCCGGCGACTACCCCTGGCCCACTCTGGTGACTACCCCTGGTCCACTCCGGCGACTACCCCTGGTCCACTCCGGCGACTACCCCTGGTCCACTCCGGTGACTACCCCTGGTCCACTCCGGTGACTACACCTGGTCCACTCCGGTGACTACCCCTGGTCCACTCCGGTGACTACCCCTGGTCCACTGCGGTGACTACCACTGGTCCACTCCGGTGACCACCCCTGGTCCACTCCGGTGACCACCCCTGGTCCACTCCGGTGACCACCCCTGGTCCACTCCGGTGACTACCCCTGGTCCACTCCGGTGACTACCCCTGGTCCACTCCGGTGCCGCGCGGCGCTCGGCTACGGAGAGAGGGGGGGGGCATCGCCGATGGGCTCCGGTTAGCACCGACACCCCGGATGCTTCCGGCTCGTCATCATCAACCGGGCGGTGGCGGTGGCTTTGGCTGCTGCTGCTACTGCTGAGCGTGGCTGCCCGCAGCGAATCAGCGCGCTGCGGAGGTAAGCGGCGAGGGGTTGGTGGACCACCGCGTGCACAGACGGTTGTGAAACTCCCTTCTGGCGGAGCGTCCAGGATGTGCTGTGCCACCGATTATCGTCGTCGTCGTCGTTATCGGCAGCAGAAACCTGAACGAGATTTATTTTGATGTGAAGCTTTCGGTGAAGTCACGTGAATAGCAAAAGAAAATAATAAAATAATTTGCGACGTTTCTGTTGATTCTAAATGTGGAGGGAAAAACTAGAGGACCCGGAGAAAAATGCTTGCGACCTCGGGGAGAGAGACACGCAAACTCCAAATCTACAGCAGGCGTCCGGGTCGGGATCGAACCCACGACCTCCTGTACACCAGGCGAGGTAGTTAACATCTCCCAGCCACTGTGATGATGATGATGAGAGAGAGAGACACGCAAACTCCAAATATATAGCAGGCTTCAGGGTCGGGATCGAATCCACGACCTCCTGCACACCAGGTGAGGTAGTCAACATCTCCTAGCCACCGTGATGATGATGAGAGAAAGAGAGACACGCAAACTCCAAATATACAGCAGGCTCGGGATCGAACCCACGACCTCCTGCACACCAGGCGAGGTAGTCAACATCTCCTAGCCACCGTGATGATGATGAGAGAGAGAGAGACACGCAAACTCCAAATATATAACAGCAGGCGTCAGGGTCAGGATCGAACCCACGACCTCCTGTGTACCAGGCGAGGTAGTTAACATCTCCTAGCCACCGTGTTGCCATCGTAGCAGCTACCATTGTCTGCCGTACTGGACGTCCCGGAGGGAGACCCGGATTCGGATTCCGTTTCGGTGCCGGAACCAGTGGCAGGAGGGACCGACCGTGCGGGCGGACGATGGCATCGTAGGGTGGCGGTGGCGGCTCCAGCTGGCTGTAGGAGGGCGCCGGGGTGAGCGAGCGCGAGGGAGAGCCCGGGGTGCCGTCCTCCCTCGCCGAGTACCAGTTGTACCACACGCGGTTCTAGCGGACACACACACACCGAGAGACAGGGTGAGAGAGGTGTACTACACGCGGTTCTAGCGGACACACACACACACAGAGACAGGGTGAGAGAGGTGTACCACACGCGGTTCTAGCGGACACACACACACAGAGAGACAGGGTGAGAGAGGTGTACTACACGCAGCTCTAGCACACACACACACAGAGAGACAGGGTGAGAGAGGTGTACTACACGCAGCTCTAGTGCACACACACACACACAGAGACAGGGTGAGAGAGGTGTACTACACGCAGCTCTAGCGCACACACACACACAGAGACAGGGTGAGAGAGTTGTACTACACGCAGCTCTAGCGCACACACACAGAGAGACAGGGTGAGAGAGTTGTACTACACGCAGCTCTAGCACACACACAGAGAGACAGGGTGAGAGAGTTGTACTACACGCAGCTCTAGCGCACACACACACACAGAGAGACAGGGTGAGAGAGTTGTACTACACGCAGCTCTAGCACACACACAGAGAGACAGGGTGAGAGAGGTGTACTACACGCAGCTCTAGCGCACACACACAGAGACAGGGTGAGAGAGGTGTACTACACGCAGCTCTAGCACACACACACACAGAGAGACAGGGTGAGAGAGTTGTACTACACGCAGCTCTAGCGCACACACACACAGAGACAGGGTGAGAGAGGTGTACTACACGCAGCTCTAGCACACACACACACAGAGTGAGAGGGTGAGAGAGACAGGGGGGGAATGGTACCACACTTATCACGAGGAAACTTCTAGCAGCTATCTCGTCTAGACACGTGTTTGATTTTAAATGTGGAGTGAAAAACCCGGAGGACCCGGGGAAAAATCCACACGACCACAAGGAGAACATGCAAACTCCGAATATAGAGCAGGCGTCAGGGTCAGGATCGAAACCATGTATCTTCAGTACACCAGGCGAGGTAGTTAACATCTCCTAGCCACCGTGAGTGAGCGTGCAAGAGTGAGTGAGTGCGAGTGAGCGAGTGTTTGAGTGAGAGTGAGCGTGAGTGAAAGTGCGTGCGAGTGTTTGTGCGAGAGTGAGCGAGCGTGATTGAGCGAGCGAGCGAGTGTTTGAGCGAATGTTTGAGCGAGCGTTTGAGCGAGAGTGAGCGAGTGCCGGTGTATGTTTGAGCGAGAGCGAGCGAGCGTGCGAGTGTTTGAGCGTGCGAGTGTTTGAGCGAGTGTTTGAGCGAGTGTTTGAGCAAGCGAGTGTTTGAGCGAGTGTTTGAGCGAGCGTTTGAGCGAGCGTTTGAGCGAGTGCCGGTGTATGTTTGAGCGAGAGCGAGCGAGCGTGCGAGTGTTTGAGCGTGCGAGTGTTTGAGCGAGTGTTTGAGCGAGTGTTTGAGCGAGTGTTTGAGCGAGTGTTTGAGCGAGTGTTTGAGCGAGTGTTTGAGCGAGCGTTTGAGCGAGCGTTTGAGCGAGTGCCGGTGTATGTTTGGGCGAGAGCGAGCGTGCGTGCGAGTGTTTGAGTGAGAGCGAGCGAGCGTGCGAGTGTTTGAGCGAGTGTTTGAGCGAGTGTTTGAGCGTGAGTGTTTGAGCGAGTGTTTGAGCGAGCGTTTGAGCGAGTGTCGGTGTATGTTTGGGCGAGAGCAAGCGAGCGTGCGAGTGTTTGAGTGAGAGCGAGCGTGCGTGCGAGTGTTTGAGCGAGTGTTTGAGCGAGTGTTTGAGCGCGAGTGTTTGAGCGCGAGTGTGTGAGCGAGCCTCACCGTGTGCCGCTGGTTGGCGGGGTGCGCGTAGGGCCGACCGCCGATGATGAGGATGCGCGCGTGGTCGGGGTCGTGCAGGAAGGCGTGCAGCTGGCGCTGCCGCGAGCGGTACCAGCACACGTAGAAGAGCACCTTGACCACGATGAACGCGATGACGATGCTGGTGGGGGCGGGGGTCGGGGGTCAAACATCGTGCGGGGTCAGGCGGGGGGGGGGTCAGCGCCGTTCGGCTCCCTCCCCCGTCGTCGCTGACTTCAACCGACGGACGATGGCCGCACTTCGCCGCGTCGGTCGGTGAAGGAGGAGCGGGTCGCGACACCGCAACACCGGTTCATCGCTTCACCGGTTCATCGGATGGCGCTCCCCAGAGCCGGCTTCGTCACACGCGGAGAACCTCTCACGAGCCGAGAGGTCAACCCTCCGCTGTCCTTTATGATTGTGCGCAAGCGTGAGTGTGTGTGCGGGTGTGTTGTGTGCGTGCGTGTGTGCGTGTGTGCGTGCGCGTGCGTGTGTGCGTGTTCGTGTGTGTGTGTGCGTGTGCGTGCGTGTGTGCGTGTGTGTGTGTGCGTGTGCGTGCGTGTGTGTGCGTGTGTGTGTGTGCGTGCGTGTGCGTGCGTGTGTGCGTGCGTGTGTGCGTGTGTGCGTGTGTGTGCGCGTGCGTGTGTGCGTGTGTGTGTGTGCGTGTGTGTGTGCGTGTGTGTGTGCGTGTGTGTGCGTGCGTGTGTGCGTTTGCGTGCGTGTGCCCTTGCGTGTGTGTGTGCGTGCGTGTGCGTGCGTGTGTGCGTCCGTGTGTGCGTGTGTGTGCGTGTGCGTTTGCGTGCGTGTGCCCTTGCGTGTCCGTGCGTGTGCGTGTGCGGTGGGGAGCGGTGGTGTAGCGGTTAGCGCGCTGCGCTATGAACCCGGCGACCCAAGTTCGATTCCCGCTCACGGCCAACACCAGTGACGATTATCTGAACCCGGTCCGGGGCCTCCCCTAGGTCGACTCAGCCTCAAATAAGTACCTGGTGCGGTGTGTAAACATCGCCGCTAGGGGAGACAAAGGCGGCCGGGTGTGGTGTTGGCCACCCACCCCCTCGTGTGCCGTGCCGGCCTTTATAGGTGCTCGCTAACAGCACTTGCCCCACCAGTCTGTCAAGGCTATACGGGGGATCTTTGTCTTTGTGCGTGTGCGTGCGTGCGTTGGCACAGTAGGGGGGGCACGGGTGGTGCATCGGCCACTCATCTCAGTCAGTTGACCCGTGGCACCTGCTGGGTCTGCCCCGTGACCTCCAGCTACCGGTGGGCGTTCGACACTTCACGTGGCCTTAACATGGTGCACCTAGCCTGGCACGAGCGCCGTGGTGACGTCACCGCCACCGTTGCTGCTGTTGTGTCTGCGTGTGGCCCCTATATCTGATGACTCTGGGTCGAGTGTCCACATCAAGATGGCCAAGCCCTGCAGCTCACCACAGACTCTCACTCACACGCATGACGTCACTCACACGTGTGACGTGTGAGTGACGTCACTCGCACGTGTGACGCCACTCACACGTGTGACGTCACTCACGCGCGAGACGTCACTCACACACGCGCGTGACGTCACTCACACACGCGCGTGACGTCACTCACACTCGCGTGTGACGTCACTCGCACGTGTGACGTGTGAGTGACGTCACTCGCACGTGTGACAGTACTCACACGTGTGACGTCACTCGCACGCGTGACGTCACTCACACGCGTGACGTCACTCGCACTCCCACGTGTGCCAGTACTCACATGTACCAGTAAATCTCCATGGCACCGACTGCTGGTGCCTCCCCGCCGGCTCCGGGCGCTGGCGGCGGCGGCGCCGCTGAGCTCAGCGTGGCCGAGACCGTCACCGTCACCGCGACCACGCCGGTCCTGCCGGGGGAGGAACGTCAGAAGTTGCACCCCCCCCCGCATCTTTCCCCATCCCCCTCCCCCCCATCCTTCCCCCCCCCCCTCCCACCCCATCCCTCCTCCCCCCATCCCTCCCCCCCATCCCTCCCCCCCCATCCCTCCTCCCCCCATCCCCCCCATCCCTGCCCCCCCATCCCTCCCCCCCCATCCCTCCTCCCCCCATCCCCCCCATCCCTCCCCCCCATCCCTCCCCCCCCATCCCTCCTCCCCCCATCCCCCCCATCCCTCCCTCCCATTCCCTACCAACGCCCCCCATCCCTCCTCCCATCCCCCCCCCCCATCCCCCCCCCCATCCCTCCCACCCCTCCCCCCCATCCCTCCCCCCATCCCTCCCACCCCCTCCACCACGCACCCCCTGTGCCTTGATCAGCTCAGGGGGTCAGTTGGGAGCCCCAATACAGGGACTCCTCGACTTACGAACGAGTTCTGTTCGTAAGTCGAATTGTTCGTAAACCCCAACTTCACCCCTGTCGATTCCAAACACGTTGTACGGCGTGTACACTAAACACGGGGAGTGGCTTTATAAGTTGTATAATCTCCTATAGATGTAGATGCCACTGATGCTTCATGTTCTGTAGATGTAGATGCCACTGGTTCTTCACGTTCTGTAGATGTAGATGCCACTGGTTCTTCACGTTCTGCAGATGTAGATGCCACTGGTTCTTCACGTTCTGTAGATGTAGATGCCACTGGTTCTTCACGTTCTGTAGATGTAGATGCCACTGGTTCTTCACGTTCTGGAGATGTAGATGCCACTGGTTCTTCACGTTCTGGAGATGTAGATGCCACTGGTTCTTCACGTTCTGCAGATGTAGATGCCACTGGTTCTTCACGTTCTGCAGATGTAGATGCCACTGGTTCTTCACATTCTGCAGATGTAGATGCCACTGGTTCTTCACGTTCTGGAGATGTAGATGCCACTGGTTCTTCACGTTCTGCAGATGTAGATGCCACTGGTTCTTCACGTTCTGCAGATGTAGATGCCACTGGTTCTTCACATTCTGCAGATGTAGATGCCACTGGTTCTTCACGTTCTGTAGATGTAGATGCCACTGGTTCTTCACGTTCTGCAGATGTAGATGGCACTGGTTCTTCACGTTCTGTAGATGCAGATGCCACTGGTTCTTCACGTTCTGCAGATGTAGATGCCGCTGGTTCTTCACCTTCTACAGATGTAGATGCCACTGTTTCTTCATTTTCTGTAGATGTAGATGCAGATGCCACTGGTTCTTCACGTTCTGCAGATGTAGATGCCACTGGTTCTTCACGTTCTGCAGATGTAGATGCCACTGGTTCTTCACGTTCCGCAGATGTAGATGCCACCACCGCCATCTCTTGCACGGCGGTTGAACTTACGACTCAAGCAACTGGACACACGGACCAGGTTTGTTGGTATCCCTGAAAGTTCGTAAGTCGAGTGTTCGCATTGTGTTGTGCATCGTGGCCTTCTCCTCCTCGTGCCCCTGACCGCCTCGTCCTCATGCTGACGATCTCGACAATATCGAACGCCTTTCGGTGACTGCGTTCCGTCTCTTTGCGAGATGCAGCAACAGCAGCAACTGCGTAGCGGTGGCCTCTTTGCGAGGTTTGCGCGACTCCCTTTCGCCAAATGGCAATTAAACGCGGAAAGTGATCGGAAGCGTTTTCATTACATAAAAAAAAAATTTACCCGTAAAAACAAAGTTTTTCACTATAAATCCTTTATATGCGTGGCATCGGTTTTATTTTATTATTCATTTCTGTTTTTCTTGAGTAAAAGTTTCATTTTTATCACATTGGTATTTTAAATTAAATATGAAAAAATAATTTTTCCTAAAAAGTGGAAAATTTAGGAAAAAAATTTCACGAAAATAAATTGTCACGCACAACGAGTCTGCGTGCAAAATGTCAGCTCGATTGGATCACGGGAAGTGGGTTCAAAAACGACCGAAAGATTTGCACGGTCGTAAGCGCGCAAGCAAGCAAGCAAGTTGAACTTAATATAAAGGATTTAAAAATAATTTAAACCGCGTTTTTAAATTAGTTGTGCTTGTGTTCTTTTACACTGCTGTTACACTACACGTGACCATACTTCACCACGCTGGTCACGCTACACGTGACCATACTTCACCACGCTGGTCACGCTACACGTGACCATACTTCACCACGCTGGTCACGCTACACGTGACCATACTTCACCACGCTGGTCAGTGACCATACTTCACCACGCTGGTCACGCTACACGTGACCATACTTCACCACGCTGGTCACGCTACACGTGACCATACTTCACCACGCTGGTCAGTGACCATACTTCACCACGCTGGTCACACTACACGTGACCATACTTCACCACGCTGGTCACACTACACGTGACCATACTTCACCACGCTGGTCAGTGACCATACTTCACCACGCTGGTCACGCTACACGTGACCATACTTCACCACGCTGGTCACGCTACACGTGACCATACTTCACCACGCTGGTCAGTGACCATACTTCACCACGCTGGTCACACTACACGTGACCATACTTCACCACGCTGGTCACACCGCACGTGACCATACTTCACCACGCCGGTCACACTACACGTGACCATACTTCACCACGCTGGTCACGCTACACGTGACCATACTTCACCACGCTGGTCAGTGACCATACTTCACCACGCTGGTCACGCTACACGTGACCATACTTCACCACGCTGGTCAGTGACCATACTTCACCACGCTGGTCACACTACACGTGACCATACTTCACCACGCTGGTCACGCTACACGTGACCATACTTCACCACGCTGGTCACGCTACACGTGACCATACTTCACCACGCTGGTCACACTGCACGTGACCATACTTCACCACGCTGGTCACACTGCACGTGACCATACT
This sequence comes from Lampetra fluviatilis, assembly GCF_964198595.1. NCBI lineage: Eukaryota > Metazoa > Chordata > Hyperoartia > Petromyzontiformes > Petromyzontidae > Lampetra > Lampetra fluviatilis. Next base: position 2,407,084 of record NC_136337.1, on the reverse strand, counting down.
TCACCACGCTGGTCACGCTACACGTGACCATACTTCACCACGCTGGTCAGTGACCATACTTCACCACGCTGGTCACACTACACGTGACCATACTTCACCACGCTGGTCACACTGCACGTGACCATACTTCACCACGCCGGTCACACTGCACGTGACCATACTTCACCACGCCGGTCACACTGCACGTGACCATACTTCACCACGCTGGTCACACTACACGTGACCATACTTCACCACGCTGGTCACACCGCAGGTGACCATACTTCACCACGCTGGTCACACCGCACGTGACCATACTTCACCACGCTGGTCACACCGCACGTGACCATACTTCACCACGCTGGTCACACCGCACGTGACCATACTTCACCACGCTGGTCACACCGCACGTGACCATACTTCACGCTGGTCACACTACACGTGACCATACTTCACCACGCTGGTCACACCACACGTGACCATACTTCACCACGCTGGTCACACTACACGTGACCATACTTCACCACGCTGGTCACACTGCACGTGACCATACTTCACCACGCTGGTCACACCGCACGTGACCATACTTCACCACGCTGGTCACACTGCACGTGACCATACTTCACCACGCCGGTCACACTGCACGTGACCATACTTCACCACGCCGGTCACACTGCACGTGACCATACTTCACCACGCCGGTCACACTGCACGTGACCATACTTCACCACGATGGTCACACTGCACGTGAACATACTTCACCACGCCGGTCACACCGCAGGTGACCATACTTCACCACGCCGGTCACACTGCACGTGACCATACTTCACCACGCCGGTCACACTACACGTGACCATACTTCACCACGCTGGTCACACCGCACGTGACCATACTTCACCACGCTGGTCACACTACACGTGACCATACTTCACCACGCCGGTCACGCTACACGTGACCATACTTCACCACGCTGGTCACGCTACCGACCATGCCACGTGCAGCGTAGCCACCGTCAGACGTCTCAGATGTTCAAGCAGCTGACGAAACAAAGACAAAGATCCCCCGTGTAGTCTCAACAGACTGTAGGGTCAAGTGCTGTTAGCGAGCACCTATGAAGGCCGGCACGGCACACGAGGGGGTGGGTGGCCAACACCACGCCCGGCCGCCTTTGTATCCCTAGTAGCGATGTTTACACTCGTTTTAGGCTGAGTCCACCTAGGGGAGGCCCAGCACCGGTTCAAATAATCGTCACCGGTGTTGGTTTTGAGCAGGAATCGAACCCGAGTCGCCAGGTTCGTAGCGCAGCGTAGCGATAACCACTACACTACCGCTCCCCACACACAGACACGCACACACACACATAAACACAGACACACACAGACACGCACACACACAGACACACACACCTACACAGACACACAGACACACAGAGCCACGCACACAGGCACAGACACACGCACAGACACACACACGCACACAGACACGCACACACACGCACACACACACAACAACAACAACCGCCATTCGCCACTAAGTGGCGGTGCCAGGCCATGTGCACCTTGAGGCCACGTGAAGTGTCGAACGCCCGCTGGCAGGAGGTCACGGGGCAGACCCAGCAGGTGCCACGGGTCGACTGACTGAGACGACCGAGATGACTGGCTGATGCACCACCTGTGCCCCCTACTGTGCCAACTTGCTGTACTTTAGCCACCCGGCGCTCCACTCGTTGTTGTGAGCGTCGCTCCTCCGCCCTCCCTTGTTGCTGGAATGCGACTGCCTCCAACTGCCCAGTAGCGTCCTTCACGAGCCTCCTCCACAGAGGCCGATCTTGACACCGCTGGTACCAGTCATCGGCAAGTCCACTCAGCTCCACGTCCTCCTGTACCACATCACTCCATCTCTTCTCTAGCCCGTGCCGCGCCCGTTTAGCCCCCTCGATCCGGCCGAACAAAAGCTGTTTAGGGCATGCGGTGGCTGGGCATGCGGGCTACATGACCCAGCCAACGCAGCCTTGCCTGCCGGAGGAGCTCACCGATGGGACTTTGCCCAGACACACAGACACGCACACACAGACACACGGCTCTCGTAGCCGACTCCAAACGATCACGGATGTGGGCCGAGTGAAATCGATATCCCCTCCACTCTCCACTCGCACGAGAGTCGCGCGAATTGTGAAGAGGTGAACTGAGCAGCCCAATGCGAGAGATGTGCTCGCAACATTGGCAGCAGAAGGACTTGCCAGTGCCGCTCCTGCGATTGGCTATGTGGTTGTTGTTGTTGTTGTCTTGTTGCTTTTGTTGTTGTCTTGGTGTGGCACTGTTGTTGTTGTCTTGTTGCTTTTGTTGTTGTCTTGGTGTGGCACTGTTGTTGTTGTCTTGTTGCTTTTGTTGTTGTCTTGGTGTGGCACTGTTGTTGTTGTCTTGTTGCTTTTGTTGTTGTTGTCTTGGTGTGGCACTGTTGCTGTGGTTGTTGTTGTCTTGGTGTGGTCTGTGGTTGTTGTTGTTGTCTTGGTGTGGTCTGTGGTTGTTGTTGTTGTCTTGTTGCTTTTGTTGTTGTCTTGGTGTGGTCTGGGACTGTTATTGTTGTTGTTGCCTTGGTGTGGTCTGTGGTTGTTGTTGTTGTCTTGGTGTGGTCTAGGACTGTTGTTGTTGTCTTGGTGTGGTCTGTGGTTGTTGTTGTTGTCTTGGGGTGGTCTGGGACTGTTGTTGTTGTTGTCTTGGTGTGGTCTAGGACTGTTGTTGTTGGTGTGGTCTGGGACTGTTGTTGTTTTGCTCCCTTGCCCCAAGCTCGCATTTGGTGTTGCCAAATCGGCAGGAATGTATCCACTTGTGCAATGTGTACACTCCCACACTTAATTCACATTCACTCAGAGCGGCTTGATTTACACTCTCCTCCACATCGCTCCAACATCGTCGTCGTCTGCATCGTCTGTTCATATCAACTTCACTTGGACATCCGTTACAAAGAGCTTAAGAGCTCATCGGATTCCACCAGTCGAGAGGAAGATTCTGATCATTCTGCACCCTTTTGGGCCCTCCACGTTATAAAGACAAATGCCCCCCTGCGCATGATAGCCTTCAGAGACTGTTGGGGCAAGTGCTGTTAGCGAGCACCTATGAAGGCCGGCACGGCACACGAGGGGGTGGGTGGCCAGCACCACGCCCGGTCGCCTTTGTCTCCCCGGTGGTGAGGCTTACGACACACCGCACCAGGTACTCATTTGAGGCTGAGTCGACCTAGGGGAGGCCCAGGACCGGTTCAGATAATCGTCACCGGTGTTGGCCGTGAGTGGGAATCGAACTCGGGTCGCCGGGTTCGTAGCGCAGCGCGCTAACCGCTACACTAGCAACCTCATACAACAACCCCCATTCGCCACTAAGTGGCGGTGACGTCGCCACGCCGCTTGTGCCAGGCTAGGTGCACGTTGAGGCCACGTGAAGTGTCGAACGCCCGCTGGCAGGTCACGGGGCAGACCCAGCAGGTGCCACGGGTCGACTGACTGAGACGACTGGCTGATGCACCACCTGTGCCCCCTACTGTGCCAACTTGCTGTGCTTTAGCCACCCGGCGCTCCGCTCGTTGTTGTGAGCGTCGCTCCTCTACCCTTCGTTGTTGCGGGAGGGCGACTACCCCCAACTGCCCAGTAGCGTCCTTCACGAGCCTCCTCCATTTCATCATCACAAACACCACCACTATCATTGACCCCCATCGATCCCATCAGAATAATAAACACCATCATTACAATCACTATGACCACCACAATCACCACCAATCATCGCCATCCACTCCTCCTCCACCATCATCAACATGACCACCATCATGACAATCACTATGACCACCACCACCACCAATCATCGCCATCCACTCCTCCTCCACCACCATCATCAACGTGACCACCATCATCACAATCACTATGACCACCACCACCATCATCAACATGACCACCATCATGACAATCACTATGACCACCACAATCACCACCAATCATCGCCATCCACTCCTCCTCCACCATCAACATGACCACCATCATGATAATCACTATGACCACCACCACCACCAATCATCGCCATCCACTCCTCCACCATCATCATGACCACCATCATGACAATCACCATGACCACCACCACCCATCATCGCCATCCACTCCTCCTCCACCATCATCATCATCAACATGACCACCATCATCACAATCACTATGACCACCACAATCACCACCAATCATCGCCATCCACTCCTCCACCATCATCAACATGACCACCATCATCACAATCACTATGACCACCACAATCACCACCAATCATCGCCATCCACTCCTCCTCCTCCACCATCATCATCAACATGACCACCATCACTACAATCACTATGACCACCACAATCACCACCAATCATCGCCATCCACTCCTCCTCCTCCACCATCATCATCAACATGACCACCATCATTACAATCACTATGACCACCACCACCACCATCATCATCAACATGACCACCATCATGACAATCACTATGACCACCACAATCACCACCAATCATCGCCATCCACTCCTCCTCCTCCACCATCATCATCAACATGACCACCATCATTACAATCACTATGACCACCACCACCATCATCATCAACATGACCACCATCATGACAATCACTATGACCACCACAATCACCACCAATCATCGCCATCCACTACTCCTTCTCTTCCATCATCATCAACATGACCACCATCATTACAATCACTATGACCACCACCACCATCATCATCAACATGACCACCATCATGACAATCACTATGACCACCACCAATCATCGCCATCCACTCCTCTTCCATCATCATCATCAACATGACCACCATCATTACAATCAGTATGACCACCACCACCAATCATCGCCATCCACTCGTCCACCATCATCATCATCATCAACATGACCACCATCATCATAATCAGTATGACCACCACCACCAATCATCGCCATCCACTCCTCCTCCACCACCATCATCAACATGACCACCATCATTACAATCAAAGACAAACATTCCCCTCCACCACCCTGTTAGGGCAAGCGCTGTTAGCGAGCACCTATTAAGGGCCATGGTCAAAACCACGCCCGGCCGCCTTTGTCTCCCCAGCGGGGTGGGGGTTCGTAGCGCGAACCAC
>NC_136337.1:2180612-2396756 GCF_964198595.1 Lampetra fluviatilis | reverse complement strand
CCCCTCTCCACCCCCCCCCTCCACCCACCCCCCTCTCCACCCCCCCTCTCCACCCCCCCTCTCCACCTCCCCCTCTCCCCCACGGTAAAACGTTGAGTCTGCAAGATGTTCTCCCTCCACGTGGAATCAACGTCGGGACGAGTCCATGGCCCCAAGTTTTGACTTCCACGGCACCAACCGGCACCACCCCCAGCAGCAGCAGCAACAACAAACAACGCATTTACATTTGTCGGGCAGCCACGGAGTTTATGAACCCAGGACAAAAAAAATGCAGCACAGTTGAGAGGGGAGGGATGGATGGAGGAGAGGGAGATGGGGGAGTGAGGGGAGGGGAGGGAGCTAGTGGTGGCAGCTGCAGGAATTCCCGGACTTTAGCCCGGAAATCTCAAGTGATGGGGCGATGCGTTTCCACCACTTCTCCCCACTGCGCGCCGCGATGATTTGGGGTGCGGCGGTCGGGGTCGAGGAAAAACAAAAACCTCCACCGCGTCCGTCACCCCCATCGTGGCAGGTCAACCCAGAGCCGGTGCTGCCGCTTGCAACCGATGGCGTACGAGGCTCGAGCTGAGATTTGACACTTGAGGATGCTACCGATTCGACAGCCGAAATAACGGCGTGGAGACGCGATGGACGGGGTCACCGAGACCTAGTGGTTTGGGTTTATTTTTTATTTTTTACGCTTTCTTTTAACTCACTCTGTCTGTTGTTGTCGTATCCTCAAATCTTGTAACTCAATTTTAACCCACTTCCCAATGTGGTATCCACTGCAAATTTGGTATACTTATGTCATTATCATTAAAATAAAAAAAGAAACATTTTTAAACGATCTTTTTACACGCTTTCTTTTAACTCACTGTCTGTTGTTGTATCCTCAAATCTTGTAACTCAATTTTAACCCACTTCCCAATGTGGTATCGACTGCAAACTTGGTATACTTATGTCATACTGATGACAATACTATATTCTATCATAAAAAATATAAAATAGATTTTTAAACAACTTTTTTACACGCTTTCTATTAACTCTGTCTGTTGTTGTCGTATCCTCAAATCTTGTAACTCAATTTGAACCCACTTCCCAATGTGGTATTTACTGCAAACTTGGTATACTTATGTCATACTGATGACAATACTATATGCTATCATAAAAAAAACTATTTCTAAACATTATTTTTTATATGTTATGTTTCGGCTTGGCTCTAATTGTCCACGCTCAACTGACGTTGGCTGTAATTGGCCACGGCCTCTTACGTTATGGCAAGCTTCGGGGCCACTTTCTGGAGTCGTGGAGTTCTGCCATTACCAGTACATTTCATAAAAGCGTGTTAAAAAAAAAAACTTATTAAATCCTTTATATTAAGTTCGCTTGCTTGCTTACGACCGTGCAAATCTTTTGGTCGTTTTTTTAACCCACTTCCCGTGATCCAATCGAGCTGACATTTTGCATACAGACTCGTTGTGCGTGACAATTTATTTTCGTGAAAATTTTTTCCTAAATTTTCCACATTTTAGGAAAAAATAAATTATATTTAATTACCAATTGCTTAATGGTGGCAGGCAATCATCTGACCCATAGGTGGCAGCCATCTCAAGCCAGAGGACGAGAGGACTCTAGCCGCCCGAAAACCGATGCCACGCATATAAAGGATTTATAGTGAAAAACTTTGTTTTTACGGGTTAATTTTTTTTACTTCCTTCCCTCGTGTTCGCGCCGGACGGATCTCCGCGACGATGTCGTCGTCGTCCTCGTTAGATTGCGTTTGGCGCGCGCCGTCGTGGTTACGATGTCCGACGTTTCTTCGGGCACGGCGTCCGGAATTGTTCGTGAAAGCTGCACCTTTTAGGAATATTGGCTTCTCGAACGACGCTCCGGAGCGCGTGGCGAGCGAAAAGGCTGGGGGTGACACGCGGTAACGCGGCGAACACATCAGCCTGCAAGACCGGGGAACCTGTCAAATACTCGATTTAAAGCTTTCGTGACTGCAGGGATTCATCTTCTTGGTTCTTTCGGTAAAGTCACATAGAAGGGAAATAATAAAATATTAACATAAATATTTATATTTAAAGCTTTCGTGACTGCAGGGATTCATCTTCTTGGTTCATTCGGTAAAGTCACGTAGAAGGGAAATAATAAAAATAAAACCTAATAAAATAAAAAATTCTCACGACGTTTCGGCCACAACACAAGCAGCCGTCCTCAGGTGAAGAAACAGGGAACGCAACAGAGCTGTCGGAAAGACAGTGTCCCAAATGGGGACGCTGTCTTTCCGACAGCTGTTTCTTCACCTGAGGACGGCTGCTTGTGTTGTGGCTGAAACGTCGTGAGAATTAAAATTTTTAATGTTTTATTTTTATTATTTTATTATTTCCCTTCTACGTGACTTTACCGAAAGAACCAAGAAGATGTCAAATACTACCATATGGTCGGAAACAACATTGCATAGCATGGACCATTGTTTAGCAGGTAACTTAATACACGATAATAACAAAATACAGCCCCCTTTGCAAAGTCACTTTTGAACGAAGGCTTCTCGTCACCGAAGGCTTTCCCTACACCTTCTAGGTTCATGGGCATTGACCATACTTCACCGCACAAAGCCATTCCGGGATGGTAAAAGGAGGGGTGTGCCCAGGATCAGATCAGATATGATGATTATCATCACACGAACATAAACTTCAGAATTTATTTTTGTGCTGAGTTTGTTGTCCTTCCCGCGCACCTCCGATTATCGCGGTTGGCTACGTACGGTGCGAGAGAAGAAGTTCAACACACACGCATCATCAGCCACGGATAACGGTCCAGTTGGATCATTCTCGCTCCGCGGAATCGCTCGTCAAACTACCGTGCAGCGTGCTTCGGACATTGCGTCTCGGATTCGCGGGGTGCGAGAATGTATCTGTGTCTGAGGTGGCACTGCAGGTCAAAGGAGTGTCACACACACAGCAACAACAACAACCGCCATTAGCCACTAAGTGGCGGTGACGTCACCACGGCGCTTGTGACAGGCCAAGTGCACTTTGAGGCCACGTCAAGTGTCGAACGCCCGCTGGCAGGAAGTCACGGGACAGACCCAGGTGCCATGGGTTGACTGACATCACTGGCCGATGCGCCACCTGTGCCCCCTGCTGTACCAACACGCGCAGCACACACGCAGCACACACACAGCCACACACACACGCAGCACACACGCACCATACACACACACAACGCTTGCGCAAGTTAAGGCGTGGAGAACTTTATTGCTTGAGCACCGCGTGAAAAAAGCATTGCGGCGTGTGCAACAGCGCGAGAAGATTTCACGACAGAGAGAGAGAGAGAGACGCACGCACGGCCCGCCGAAGGAAGCCTCGTTACAAAAGAGAGTAGCCACTTGCGGTGCGATCAACACAGAGAGGTCAGCATCACCTGTGTACCCCCCAGGGACTTGAACCCTCTCATCGCCGGCAGGCGGCAAATAGGCACGTGACTCGAGGAGAGGGTACATCCTGGATGCGGTGTGCCGGGCGTCGTAGATGCGTTCCCACTCGCCGATGCGGAGAGACCCGGGTCGAAGTTCAGCCCCGAATTAAAGTCGAACCTCGCGAAGGAAATGTTTTTGTCCGTGCAAGAAAAGCGCACGAGACTGATATTCGAAGGCAGCCCGGAAAAGGCAAGTGTTCAGTCGTAGGCCACGTGCGGCGTTTCACTTACGTGGGGGACGGAGGGGGGGGAGGTGGGGGGGCAAGCCACAGCGGTCGCTTTGTTCCCACGTGACGAGGCGGGGGGGGGGGGGCTCGCGGTGCGATTGTCTGCACAGGGGCCTAGGGCTCCGCAGCTCGGCGTCGGCACGAAACATCGACTACGCTCGCGGCCACGGCGAACGCTTCCCCCAAAACCCGTTTGCTCGCGATGCCGTCGTCCTTATTGCTGCAGTAAACAGAGCAGGGCGCACGAGCCAAGATGGGGAGTGGGGGGGGCGGGGTAGCTGCCGTGGTTAGCGCCCTGCGCTCGCGATCAAGAGGTCGTCAGTTTTCGATGCCGGCTCCTGCCCCCCAACCACCCACCCCCCCCAGTTGAAACGGTCACCAAGATTCCCAAATCCCACCGGCCTCCCTCTGCCCCACTGGGCGGCCACGGCGGGGTCGATCGGCAGGTGGCGTGTGCTGGTGGGGGTCAAGCGTGGGCGCTCGCACCTCGACCGACCGCGTCCGGTGGAACGCCGTCGACTACCGTCGGGGCGAGCCAGCGACACGCCTTTGTCTATTGGGGCACGCCGTGCCGATGAAACTCAGCTAGAGTCAAAACCCCAACCGGGGGTGGTGGGGGTAGGTGGTTGTGACATCTTCGACAGATTGATGCCGCTGGAAAACGTTCGTCGAGACGTCACTGAAGGATGCCGTCAGGCCCGAGATGTTATTGTTAATTCTGTGGCGGTTCACCGGCGCTGTCGCTCTAACCCCTGTTTAGCTTGCGCGGGGGAGGGAGGGATGGGGGGGGGGAGCGTGCGTGCGTGTAAACAGGAAGTCACCCTGACGAGAGGTCAACACACCCCCACCGACCCCCGACCCCTCCCCCCACCACACCCCACCGCCACCGCTCCCCTTGAGGAGCGACTGCCGCCGGCACTTGAGAGGTGGAGGAGGAAGCGTCGCCGTTCCCTCCTTTTTAATTTCCAACGGAGGCGAGACCTCAACGGCATCCGGTGTCTTCTCGGCGGAGCAGTCGAGACGCTCGGCACCGGCTCACTTCGGCCTCGCGCCTTAAATGGCGTTTCGTTGCGGGCGTCCAAACGTCTCGACGAGCGTTCGCCGCTCTCTCGCGAAGGGCGAGCGAGACGGAGAGAAAGAGAGAGGGAGGGAGAGGGAGGGGGAGCGAAACGACGGCCGCTCGCTCGCTCTCTCCGCGATTTCGCCGTTCTCTAAACAAGCCGGTGGGATGGGGGGCCACGCAAACCAACGGACCCCGGCACAACGCTTCCACGTGAACCGGCCGGAATCTGGAGTTTCGGTCGGGGGGGGGGGGGGGGGACGGGACACCGTGCGTCCGCCGCTACTTGACGAGCTTGGGCAGCGTAGACGTGGGCACGGCGATGTCTGCGAACACCGGCCGGTACCCGACGGGGACCTGCCGGGAACTCTGCGCCAGCGTCTCCACCACCGTCTGTCTCATCTCGCGCGTCGCGTCGCCGCGCAGCGCCAGCAGCACCAAGATGTGCTCCTCCCTGGCACGCACAAAAGACAAAGATCCCCCGTACAGGCTTAACAGGCTGTTGGGGCAAGCGCTGTTAGTGAGTAGCACCTGTGAAGGCCGGCACGGCACACGAGGGGGTGGGTGGCCAGCACCACGCCCGGCCGCCTTTGTCTCCCCGGTGGCGACAAAATCACAGCCAGTGTTTGTTGACAAACATTGTTCGTGCGTGTTCATTGGGGCCGTGTCTTCCCGATGTTTCTGATTAACCAGAGACATCAGAGACGGGCGACCAGGTATTAAAGATTTGGACGCCGCTGAGAATGTTTTCGTGTCGGGTGTTTATCGGCGAGCCGGAAGTGACGTCATTCACTCGCGCGGATTTCTCGACAAAAGTTGTGTCGACGGGTGATGTCGCTGTCGTTAGCGCGACCACATTTCGCGCGGGGCACGTAGCCCGGAAATTTACCCTAAAGTCTGAAACACAAGATCCAAAATCGTCGTTAACAATCAGAGATCACAAAATTGCCAAACGTGAAACCAAATTCGTAATCGGAACGTTTCAAGTTCAAATCCCGGTCGAGGATCACTCGGCCCACCATCTCAAGTCCAAGTTGGTTATCTTCTACATTATCCTGCCCCCCCCCCGCCGCCACGAGAATGTGGAATTTCCATCACTGTGTTCAAAAGCCGTCACGAACATGAGCACAAAGCCCCCCTTTGCTTGGGCGGGGGTGACACGGACTTAGCCAAGAGTTAAATCATCCTGCGAGCGTCCGACCTCATCCGATGATTTTGGAAGCTAAGCAGGAAAATTGAACCTCGGTTAGTGGTGGAAGGAAGACCGACCGACTAGCCGACTCACCGGATGTCGGGAAAGTTGTTGGCGAGACCCGTGACCTCCAGGCAGACCAAGGACGAGTCCTTGAGCTTGAGGACCTCGGCCAGCGCTGGGATGACATCCGTGGGCTTCTCACCTTCCTCCGAGCCCTGCGGGGAAACTCGCGCTGAAACCCATCGCCGTTGTCCGTGCGCGGTGCCGAGTCAACAAGGCCGGTGCTAACCCTGGTTGGTGCAGCCATAAACCGGCATCCCAACATCATCAACAGCAGGCCGATGCGCGCATCTCCCTTGATGAATGGAAGACACGAGCCACAGTGGTGAGACTGTGGCCATGCAACTGAAACTACGGACCATATTGCAAACCCATCGCTCCCCCCCCCGCCCCTCTCTTCTGCCAAACAGAAGCCGCTTGGTTAAGCGGTGGCAGGGCATGCGGAGGAGGCTCGTGAAGGAGGACCTCCAACAACAACGGAGGGCAGAGGAGTGATGCTCGCAGCAAGGAGCGCCGGGGAGGATACAACGCAGTGGGCTGGCGAGGTGGGGAGCACAGGTGGTGTGCGCATCAGCCAAATCATCTCAGCGAGTCAGTCAAGCCAAGGCACCTGGGTATGTCCCGTGACCTCCTGTCAACGAGCCTTAGAGGCGACAACAACGCCACTTGGTGGCGAACAGCGCCGATGTCGTCTCGAGGCCACCTACGAGTTTGAGGAAGAGCTGCTTGATCTGCGTCGCCTCGCGGCTCATCCTCTCGGCCGCCTCCTTGCGCTCCTCGTAGCTCTTGAAGGAGACGCGCTTCTGCATGAGCGCCTTCACGTACTCGCTCACCACCCACAGGTGGGCCTGCGTCGTCATCTCCTGCAGCGCAGACAAACACCCCCCCCACCCCCACCCCCGCCGCCGTATGGACTTTACAGACTGTTGGGGCAAGTGCCGTTAGCGAGCAGCACCTATGAATATTCTTAGGTTTTTTCTCGGTAAAGTCACGTAGGTAAAACATTAAAATTAATAAAAGTAAAATAAAATAAAAATCACGACGTTTCGGAGGCAACACAAGCTTCCGTCTTCAGGTGGAACCGTCACAGCCACGACAGCTGTATCAAGTAACAGCTACGACAGCTGTATCAAGTAAATGAGAGATTGCAGGAGCTACCACTCCAAGTACAGCACACTTTTTATTCATATGGTAGCACCTATGAAGGCCGGCACGGCACACGAGGGGGGTGGGTGGCCAGCACCACGCCCGGCCGCCTTTGTCTCCCCCAGCGGTGATGTTTACACACCGCACCAGCTACTCATCTGAGGCTGTGTCGACGTCGGGGAACTAATATACGCACATACTCACACGCTAACAAACTTAAACACATGCACAGTGTGTGCATACACAGGCAGGCATATACACACACACAATGCACATACCAACATGTGCGGACGTATGCTTATAGACGTGACACACGTAAGAACCCCAAATGCAGTCACCACCACACAGACGAAGGCTTAGCAATGCTATAATAATTAGTTTTATACATGCTTGTATACTGAACTTCTTTCGCACCGTACGTAGCCAACCGTGATAATTGGAGGTGCGTGGGAAGGACCACAAACTAAACACAAAACATTTCTAAAGAAACGTGTCAGATCTACATTTAAAAGTGCATAGCTCCAGTGGCTTCTGCTGACGTCTGTGAGAAAGAGCTTCATAGCTCATCAGATTCCACCGGTATAAATAAATATTCTGATTCAGATTCCTAATGTCGGAAGGGCCGTTTTCCAGACGGCCGCAGAAGCGCACCTGAATGGATGGACGGAGGCACGCACGCACGGACATACGGATGGACGGAGGCACGCACGGACACACGGACATATGGATGGACGGAGGCACGCACGGACACACGGATGGACGGAGGCACGCACGGACACACGGACATATGGATGGACGGAGGCACGCACGCACGCACGGATGGATGGAGGCACGCAAGGACACACGGACATATGGATGAACGGAGGCACGCACGGACATACGGATGGACGGAGGCACGCACGGACGGACGCACGGACGGTGGGCCAGACGGACGGACGCAAGGATGGACTGACGAACATACAGACGGACGGACGTAGCGCGAGCGTCGCCGCGAACCTTGTTGTACGGCCTCTTGATCTTGCAGAAGTCATGGAAGTAGTCGACCACCGTCACACAGATGGTGTCCATGGCGTTGGAGTCCGTGAGCCACTTGCGGGTGAGCAGCTCCTGCAGGTGAGGCTGCGGCGAGGTGGGGGGGGCGGGTGAGCGGTGAGTGGTGAGCGGGTGAGCGGGTGAGCGGTGAGCGGTGAGCGGTGAGCGAGCGAACGAGCGTCACTGGCGAAGTTGTACGATGTGGGTGTGTTTGTTTCCGCGGGACCGCAAGCAAAATGCAGCGTCGTCGCGTACGTAAGTATTGTGAACTTCTTTCGTACCGTACGTAGCCAAACGTGCTAATCGGGGGTGCGATTAGGGGGTCAAACGTAGATGCGGAGATAAGTGAAGAAGATGCAGTCTGTTTTAGGGCGTGAGCATCAAGACAAAGATGCCCCGTGCAACCTTCTAGAGACTTCCGTTGCAAGTTCTGTTAGCGAGCAGCAAAGGCCAGAAAGGCACACGGAGGGGGGGGGGGGGGTTTGGATAGCACCACGCCCGGTCGCCTTCGTCTCCCCAGTGCCGATGTGTATTACACACCGCACCAGGTACTTATTCGTGGCCGAGTCGACCTACAGGAGGCCCAGGACCGGCTCAGATATTCGTCAACGATGTTGGCCGTGAGCGGGTATCGAACTCGGGCGGCCGGGTTACTAAGTGCGGTGCGCTACCCGCTACGCCGCCGGGCTGAGCACACACACACGCGCACGCACACACACACACGCACACACACACGCACACACACAAACATGTACACACACAACAACGGGCAACATTGACGCACAAATCCAAATCCTGCGGCGCGTACGGAAGCCAAAGCTTCTCGCTCTGCGTAGGCCGCCCACCCCTATCCATGTCCCTCCTGACACACAATGGCAGCGTGTGATGATTTTGAGCACCCATTGTTGCCTGCTAATCTTGACTAAACAATGCACACGCATCAAGATCAATTCGTTACTTTCCACATTAGCGAGCCGCCCTCCCCCTCCTCCTCCTCGCCTCGGCGTCTTCCAAAAGGAGGGATTTGTTTTCCCGGAGCCAGACCAGCGCGCCATCCGGTCTGTCCCGGCCTTTGCCGCGCGGCCATCGGGGTTCAACCCCCGGCGCGTCGCCGATGTTTGCGAAATAAAATAAATGAGCAACATATTCGTCGGGAGAGGCGACACCTCTGGACAATGCAACGGAGGAGTGCGTACGCCCAGGCCCGATGAATGAGGGCGGACTGGAGAACTAAATAAAGGTTCAAGATGACATTTTTCCCGTCGCCTGATTGGACGTTACCCGTACTGTAATTTATGATTACCGGCTCTTATCGCAGTTTGTCTGAATTCTATCGACAGAATTTCCTCGTGGGAACGCGGTAGAAGCGTTATTTGAAAGGTGACGCGTTGGTCCAGAACGCGTTCAGCCAAAACAATTTCCCCGCGAGGAACAACGCGACGGTAAGTTTGGCAGGTTTGGCGAGCTATGGTGTGCGCTCACGCAGTGAGATGGCGGGACAAAGAACTGAGTTTAGGGCACGCCACCGTGTACCGTATCATTTATACCCAGAATCCCCACACTGCTCAGTCGCGCAGCTTAGGAAAGTAGTCACCAGAGGTCGCAAACGGGTTTTGATTCCTTACCCGTACCCGGCCACACCAGGGTCGCAAACGGGTACCCGTACCCGTACCCTACTCGATACCCGGCTACCCGTACCCGGCCGGGTATCGGGTAGGGTACGGGTACCCCATTGCGACCTCTGGGATGAAGCCATGTTGCAGGCGCGGGTGGGTTGATTCTAGGAACTTGAATTGTGAGAAGAGACAAGACGTTGGGAAATGAGTGACAAACGGTGACTCACCAGTGACTCACGGCCTACCCGTACCCGGCCGCACCAGGGTCGCAAACGGGTACCCGTACCCGGCCGGGTACGGGTAGCCGGGTATCGGGTAGGGTACGGGTATCGGGTACCCGGTTGCGAGCTCTGGTAGTCACCGCGTCATCCACGCTCCGTGACCTCACGAGCCGCGTGAAGGTCGCCGGGGTCGCCGTGGCGACGCCCCTCACCTCCAGGTCGAGGAAGACCTCCTTGAGCAGCAGGTGGCAGCCCTCGCGTGCGATGCGGTCCAGTTCGGGGCTCATGTCGGGCGAGGAGGAGGAGGAGCCTCCCCCCGACACCTCGTCGTCGTCGTCGTCATACTTTGTGTACTTGCGCTTGAGGCTCGCGATCGAGTCCCTGCCCCAGTCACCGGCGCAAGCAGGGACACGCACGCCGCCACACGCCACGTTAGGGTTACGGGCGACGGTGAGCGTTAGGGGTGAGCGTCAGTGGTGAGCATCAGGGGTGAGCGTCAGGGGTGAGCGTCAGGGGTGAGCGTCAGGGGTGAGCGTCAGGGGGTGAGTGTCAGTGGTGAGCATTAGGGGGTGAGCGTCAGTGGTGAGTATCCGGAGTGAGCATTAGGGGTGAGCGTCAGGGGTGAGCATCAGGTGTAAGCGTTAGGGGTGAGCGTTAGGAACAAAGTTATGGGCACTGTGTCATGTTTATCCTTCGTAGAATCGACTGTCGACTGCATCTTCACGAGATCACAATTCATGCATCACAACCGCCAAGGGGCGGAGGATGGGATCGATTCGTAGACTTTGTGCTTAACGGATTCACGTTACCCACGGAAACCGCGAGAATTGCTGAAATCTTCTTGGTTCTTTCGGTAAAGTCACGTAGAATGTTCTTCACCTGAGGACGGCTGCTTGCGTTGTGGCCGAAACGTCGTGAGAATTATTTAAGTTGTATTTTTATTATTTTATTATTTCCATTCTACGTGACTTTACCGAAAGAACCAAGAAGATGAATCCCTGCAGTCACGAAAGCTTTAAATCGAAATTGCTGAAATGTTACCGAAGTGATTTTTTAATCGAGTCGCAACTCTGAACAGTGACAGTTGATCACATTCCCCCCCGCCCCCCCCCGTTGGAAGGGGTGGTGAGAGAGGGGGGGGGGGGAACAGGTGAATCATTTCACCACCTCCAGCGTTTTGAACGCAAAATATCTTCTCAGTCGTTCTGATGACGACGGCTGATGACGATCTACAACAATGTTCGTGATTCATCTTCTTGGTTCTTTCGGTAAAGTCACGTAGAAGGGAAATAATAAAATAATAAAAATAAAACATAATAAAATTATTCTCACGACGTTTCGGCCACAACGCAAGCAGCCGTCCTCAGGTGAAGAACAGGTCTGTCAGAAAGACAGCGTCTGAATGAACACCACGCCTTAGAGTCGCGACTCTAAGGCGCTCTTCCCCCTCCAACCCAGCTTAAATATACGCTGCCAAGCATGGTGGTGCTCATTCAGACGCTGTCTTTCCGACAGACCTGTTCTTCACCTGAGGACGGCTGCTTGCGTTGTGGCCGAAACGTCGTGAGAATTATTTTATTATGTTTTATTTTTATTATTTCCATTCTACGTGACTTTACCGAAAGAGCCAAGAAGATGAATCCCTGCAGTCACGAAAGCTTTAAATCGAAAAAGATGTTCGTGATGACGACGACGACGATGACGGCGGGGTCAAGGGATACGGCGAGAGCGACGCCGTTGGCCGATGTTATTTCCGCGATTGCGTTACGATGACGAAAATTCGTTACGGATCGGACGATGACGTTTCGCGCAAGCGGCCGGCACGTGGAGGCCATGGCTCGGCCCTAATGCTGCGCGCTTGTCCGGCAGTCGAAACTGGAAGCACAATCGGATCGCTAGAAACTTGGCATCGATTAGCACGCGTGCATCCGCGCGCAGACCTAGGCCAGACGCATTCCTTTCCAATCCCCCAAGAGGGTTAAGTGCAAGCGGCTAGGCTCGCTTCGGCACGGCCGTTTTTGTCTGGAACAAAATACACATCCGTTAAAAGTTACAAATTTGGCGGCGGCGGCGATGGTGGCGGTGAGGGTGGTGGGGGGGGGGAGCGGAGCTCACTTGAACGTCTGGCAGTTGTTGACGAGGGCGATCATGTAGTGCACGAAGAAGGGAGGCTTGTTCCTGTCCTTCAGGTGCTCTTCTCTGTACCCCAAAATCGCATCGCGGTACCTGGACACGGGGGTAACGGAGGGGAGGAGGGGTCCCCCGATATACGTCGCCTCGATATACGCGAGCAACCCGATGTGAAATTTCCCCCGCGCACGCGTCGTTTACGCCGCTTGCGAGCCCCAGCTCGGCTTTGTTTCCATTGTTTCTCACGGGAGAAATCGCCCCATCTTGCGTCGCGCAGGACATGTTCATGCTCTTAAGTTTCTTATCCCCCCCCCCACCCCCTCCCACCATTCCCCATTATGCTTAACGGGGTAAAGGAATTCTCCGTTACGCGTCGTTTCGCTTGCAACATTCCGGTCCCTAACCCCGACGTATATTGGGGAACCCCCTGTATACCCAAGTCACACCCACGTCACACCCACGTCACACCCACGTCACACCCACGTCACACCCACTTCACACCCACTTCACACCCACGTCACAGTCACGTCACACCCACGTCACACCCACGCCACACCCACGCCACACGTCACACCCACGTCACACTCACGTCACACCCACGTCACACCCACTTCACACCCACGTCACAGTCACGTCACACCCACGTCACACCCACGCCACACCCACACCACACGTCACACCCACGTCACACTCACGTCACACCCACGTCACACCCACACCCCCACCAGCGATCAGCCGCGCACTCAACTCACCGCGAGCCAATACTTCGCGATACATCAACAAAAACGTACAACGATAGTTTTGCACACGAGGTCTTCGCGCCAGCCATCGCTCTTATCGCAGCAGGGCTATCGGAAAGCAATGGGCGCCCACGTTCCACGCAGCCTGCCGTCTGAAGGAGTTTCAGCAGCAGATGACGATGTTGCCGTGCGTCAAACCTATCGCGAAATATTTTTTCCGCGGGGAAATTTTCAAATCTTGGCAAGTTTGGACAGTGACGCCGGCGTGCGTGCGCTCTTCTCTATTCCAAACGACGTCACGGGATTTCCAACGTCCGCTGCCTCGAGGGGGCACTTATCGTGAGAATTTTATTGTTTTATTTTTATTATTTCCCTTCTACGTGACTTTACCGAAAGGGGCACCTATCGTCGAGGGCCTTTTTCTATTTCTTGAACCCGAGGTTCTGGTTCGAAGCGTAGCGCGCTAACCACTGCACCACCGCTCCCCACACGATCAGGTCACACGCAACGCACACGCGCCCTTGTGCGCGCCCTGCGATGGAACTCTCCCGCGCTATCAAGTCCCCGCTCGTCCCCCCCTTCTCTGTGAGTAACCAGGAGGAGGGGACGTGTGGGGGGGGGGTGGAGGGGGGGAAACCAAAGAACGGCGCGGGGCGGGCAGAGCCGGGCGCTCCATTGTGTAGGGCAGTCACCGGCGCAGGAAGGTGTTCATTTCCTGGAGGCACAGCTGCAGGACCTTGATTTTGAGGTCCTCGTTGATTTGCGTGGCCACCTGCAAGTTCTGCTCCATCATCTGAGAACAGTAATGTCGGCGGAGGATCATTCCGGATTACCGGTAAGCCCGACTCGCAGAGAGATAAGTAAATAAAATTAACCCGTAAAAACAACGTTTTTCACTATAAATCCTTTATATGCGTGGCGGCTAGAGTCCTCTCGTCCTCTGGCTTGAGATGGCTGCCAACTATGGGTCAGATGAATGGCTGGCACCATTAAGCAATTGGTAATTAAATATAATGAATTTTTTCCTAAAAAGTGTACAATTTTGGAAAAAACGAGTCTGTGTGCAAAATGTCAGCTCGATTGGATCACGGGAAGTGGGTTAAAAAACGACCGAAAGATTTGCACGGTCGTAAGCAAGCAAGCAAGTGAACTTAATATAAAGGATTTTTAAAATATGCAAAAGGAAAAGATCCCCCCCCGTGTCGCCTTCAACGAAAACGTTGATGCGAGTGCTGTTAGCGAGCAGCACCTATGAAGGCCGGCATGGCACACAAAAGGGGGTGGGTGGCCAGCACCATGCCTGGCCGCTTTTGTCTCCCCAGTGGAGATGTTTTTAGATACTGTACCAGGTACTCATGTAAGGGTGAGTTCTACCCAGAACCGGGTAAGATATTTGCCACTGTTATTGATCAGGAGCGGGAATTGGCGCAGTGCGCTTACCACTACAGACACGGATTGATAATCAACTGCTCAACCTCTGACTCAAGTGGTCACGTGACCCGCAAACATGGCAGCAAGCAAACCTATCACTTGTGGTCTCGTGAAAATATATAAAAAGCCAGATACAAGGGAAGAAAATACAAGAACAGTGAAACCAACGAAATTCACAAGCCAATTGTGAAATGCACAATCCAGCGCTGCGGGCTGTTGCTGCACAGTAGAGTACCAAACAAGGACTATTTCGCGCGTAGTTTTCCGTGCAGCGTGGAAACGCAACATTGCTTTGCACGCTGTCCACATTTTCTTGCTTCGAGAGTGCGATTAAAAATTTTTTCCCAAAATGATTTTTCAACGTTCAGGCATTTCTCGGCGTAAAACACTTTGTTTCGTGCCGGACGCAGACGCTTGCCCGCGTTACTTAGAGGGCACCCTGTATTCGCGGTGGGCGTGCATCCGTAGACAAAGATCCGCCGTAGACCTTTAACCGACTGTTGGGGCAAGTGCTGTCACTGTGAGGCACGCATGAAGGCCTGCACAGCATACGAACGAACTGGATGGCTAGCACCACGCCCGGCCGTCTCGCTCTCCCCGATGCCGATGTTTGTTTAACACTGCGGGCCAAGGTGGAAGCTCCCCGGCACGTGGAGCGAAACCGTGGGGACGTCGTGACGAACGACCAAGATCAGAACATTTACTTGCACTGGAGGAGTCCGATGAGCTAACGAAGCTCTCTTTTTCACAGACAAACGCGGTACGACCCAATGACTCGCCGGAGAGGCGCCATGACTTAGTAGTCCCAACGCCGCTGAAAGGGGGCACCTGGAAAACGATGGAAGGCAGCGTCGTCTGGAAGAACCCGTCGTGGTCGGCCTCGGGCTCCTGTTCCTTCGACCAGTCTTTAGAGTCTGTCTCCAATGCCTTCCTGAGCCACCCAACGATGTTCGACTGCAGGGGTGGGAGGAAGTGGAGGAAGTGGAGAGAGGGAGTCGAGGGAGGGGTGACAGAGAGGGCAACAGAACAAGATAAGCATGTAACTGTAGAAAGAGCGGCCTCCACGACGAGGTAGTGCAACCCAACGGGTGTAATCCGAAGGGCATGTGAGTATGAGAGTGCAATCCAAAAGACATGTGAGCATGAAAGTGCAATACAAATTCTAGATTTGAAGCTTTCATGACTGCAAGGATTCATACTCTTAGGTTTTTTTGGGTAAAGTCACGTAGGTAAAAAATAAAATTAATAAAAGTAATAATAGAAATAAAATAATAAATCACGACGTTTCGGAGGCAACACAAGTCTCCGTCATCAGGTGGGACCGTCACAGCTAGATTTACTGTATCAAGTGAGACAAAACATTTAAGGGGGGGAGGAGGGGGGGAGGAGCTTATCTGAGTGTGGTAGCCAATGAATGGAACGTATTGGGGGGGGGGGGCTAAAAGAGAACAACAGGTACACATGCTAAGGGTGCACATGCTAAGGGTGCACATGCTAAGGGTGCACATGCTAAGGGTGCACATGCTAAGGGTGCACATGCTAAAGGTGCACATGCTAAAGGCGCACATGCTAAGGGCGCACATGCTAAAGGCGCACATGCTAAGGGCGCACATGCTAAAGGCGCACATGCTAAAGGTGCACATGCTAAAGGCGCACATGCTAAAGGTGCACATGCTAAAGGCGCACATGCTAAAGGCGCACATGCTAAGGGTGCACATGCTAAAAGAGAACGACACTGTGCATGTTGTTTAACCCAGTGTTGGTGACAACCTAAATACAAAAAAGGAGAGTGCTGTTAAACGTTGGGGATGTTAACACTCGGTAAAGTAGAATAGTACCTGTCAAATAAGATGGTCCAAAAATATGTAGTTAAATCTTTTTTGCATGGTTAATAATATCTTTCCAATGATTACTCAGTTTGTACCCATCATCACGGTTGAAATTATGTCTGTGTTTGTATATCTGGATGGCTTCGTGTACAAACCTTTGATGGTAGCCAGAGGGTTTGCAGAGCACCTCGGAAAAAACAATATCATGAGAGCCCACAGCGTTGTAGCAATGATCGGCAACGGCGGAAGACTCAATTTTGCCGTGTTTCAATTGCAATTTTGCCGTGTTTTAATTTGCAATCCAAAGCCAAGAGAGTGCATTGCAACAGACATGTGAGCATGCGAGATCTAAGAGAGAGGCATAGAGAGAGAGACAGAGAGTCGAAATAACAGCTGACATATGCAGGTTGGATGGAAACATGACAGTCAGTTAAGACTTTACCTGGTTAATAACGTCCTTCCAATGATTGCTCAGTTTGTACCCATCCTCTCGGTTGAAGTTGTGTCTATGTTTATATATCTGGATGGCTTCATGAACAAATCTTTGAAGGTAGCCGGTAGAAAACTAAACGACCGCGTCCGTGAACACAAGGCGGATCTGAAACACGGTAAGACCAATACCTCTGCCGTTGACGATCATTGTTTTAAGGCTGTGGGCTCACACGAAATAGATTTTTCCAAGACGGAGGTACTCTGCAAACCTACCGGCTACCTTCAGAGATTTGTTCATGAAGCCATCCAGATATGAATTTAAAAATCTCCAGGCACGTATAGCGGAACGTTGGACATCATGCCAGTTCAGCCGGAGCTAAGCTGGCGATGAAAATGTATATACGCCTATGCAGAGGCCTCTGTCAATCCACTGCTGGATGAGCGCCTCCCCATGCCGGGTGGGTCATGGTGGGGTATTTGACCATACTTCACCACGCTGGTCACTGCAGGATGGTGAAGGCGGCAGGCATAGGTATGGGAATATAGACAAACAGTGCAACAATGAACCTACCCCATTGGAACCTCCTTTGCCAGTAGCAAAATATGATCATTGTTTTTGTTACCCTTTTATCTGGCAACAAAACTGACACCTTTTTGTGCCTTTTGGCGTCATCTGGTCCAACACCATGTGAGACTAGGCTCTAAGAAAAGCTGTCTCGGGTGTGGACCAATCAACTTCAAGGACAGTGCATACATTATCAGAGTTGTGTTTTTTGTTTGCATTCCGACCGCAGGTATTGTGCTCAATGCAAACATGACTCCTTGTAAAAAAAGGTGTCAGTTTTGCTGCCAGATAAAAGGGTAAAAAAAACAATTATCAATGAACCTACCCATTTAATCACAGACAGCTGCCAGAATTCGAACCCCGGATCTCAGCGGCGGTGCCAACTCAGCGCTCCGACCTCCGGGGCGAACCAGCCGCCTCAACGTGAGGTTCACCCCCCCAAGGCGAGGGTCAAAAGTTCACACCTTCATGGTGGTGATGTACTTGCTCAGCAGTTGGTTGATTATGTCGTTGGAGAGCAAGGGACCGAGGGCCTTCAAGTCCACGTCCTCAGCCAGGTCAGGGTGGGCCATGAGCTCCTCACTGTCGGTCACAGTGATGACACGGGCACAAGACAAAGATCCCCCGTGTAGCCTTAACAGACTGTAGGGGCAAGTGCTGTTAGCGAGCACCTATGAAGGCCGGAACGGTACACGAGGGGGTGGGTGGCCAGCACCACACCCGACCGCCTTTGTCTCCCCAGTGGCGATGTTTACACACCGCACCAGGTACTCATTTAAGGCTGAGTCGACCTAGGGGAGGCCCAGGACCGGTTCAGATAATCGTCACCGGTGTTAGCCGTGAGCGGGAATCGAACCCGGGTCGCCAGGTTCATAGCGCAGCGCGCTAACCGCTACACCACCGCTCCCCACGGGCACACGCACACACACACACACAAGCACGCGTGGATGCACACACACAGGTGTTGGTATGGCTTGCACTGCTCAACATTCCCACCCGGCATCTTACCGGGAGTGGGGGGATTGTAACGATGCATCCATTCATAAATTTAAATCGATTACTTTGCTCACGATGCATGCATTGCATTGTGCGTGTGATAATCGATTATTTTAGATGCGTGCTTAACGCGGAGTGATAACCACTGCGCCGCTGCTCCTCTCCATGGACATGTTATTCATCGTCAATAACTACCACCATCATCGTCATCGTCAGCCCTGACTAGCCCCACTACCGGGTGAAGGCGTTTCCCCCAAACCGTCGCCATCTCTCCCAGCGGTTAGCATGCTGCCCTACGAAACTGGTGACATCAGTTCGATTCCTGCTCACGGCCAATAACAGCAGCGAATATTTAAAATGGTCCTGGGTCCTCTACAAAGTCGAATCAGCCTCTAATTAGTTCCTGGTGCGGCGTGTAACCATCAGCACTGGGGACACAGGCGGGCGGGCATGATTCTGGCCACCAATCCCTCGCGATGTACGGTGCAAGACTTCATAGGTGCTCGCTAACAGCACCTGCCCCAACAGGCTATTATATAGCGGACCTTTGTCGTTGTTTACCCTTGCGTCCAGTGTAGGTGTGTGTGCGTATCCGTGCTTCACCTTCAACCTATGTTTCCGTTCCACATTTTTCACGTTCTACATTTCTCACGTGGCCCTCAAGCGCACTTAGCCTGGCACAAGCGCCGTGGTGACGTCACCGCCACCGAGTGGCGAATGGTGGTTGTTGTGCGTCACCTGGGATAGGTGTTGAGCACCCAGGTGAGGAGAGACACGATCTCGTTCCCCTCCAGCTCGTCCGACACCATCTCTTGCAGGTGTGTGGACAGCGCGCTGTGGTACAGCCTCAGGTACAAGTTGAACACCTGCCAGCGTCACACAATTCACGTCACGGTTAAGCCTCGAGTAAGCCAGAGTTTGCGGTTAAGCCACAAAGACAAGGGTGCCTCCATTGAACATTATCTTTGCTTGTATACCCAGGAAAGCCTCGCCGAGTCTCAACACTTTCTTGCAGGTGGGTCCTGCCAAGTTTGCACGGTGGCGGGCGATGTTGCCATGTGTTGCGTATAGTTTGTTGTTCTTCCACCCGTACCTCTGATTTGCACGGCTGGCTATGTAGGGTGCGAAAGTTCAACATAAAACGCACACAACAACAGCTACAAGGTCATTTTTTGTTTTCCTTGTAGCGCTGGGAGGAAGCTGGAGCACCTGGAGGAAAGCCTTGCAGAACGGGGGAGAGTAGAACACACAAACTCCACACAGAGGAGGGAGTTCCCGCGTCGGGAATCGAACCCAGGTCACTTCTTGCCGTGAAGGCCCGAGTGTTACCGCTGCCACCCAAACAAACAAACCGCACAAACACTGCGCTGTGTCACGGGGTGGTTATTCGGTCGGGGCAGACGCGCGACGGGTGGGCATGTATGAATGTTGAACGTTTTTCGCACCGTACGTAGCCAACCGTGTTAATCGGAGGTGTGGGGGAAAGACAACAAGCTACACACAAAAAGCAGTTCTCAAACAATGAGTTTTCAATCTAGATGATGTAAAAGTGCATAGCTCCAGTGGCTTCCTAATATCAGAAGGAAGAGCGTTCCAGACGGCCTGCAGAAGCGCATCTCGAAGCGCGTGATGCGGTGGCCGTGTTTGCTCGATGGCCAGCCAAATCTTCTTGGTTCTTTCGGTAAAGTCACGTAGAAGGGAAATAATAAAGACGCTGTCTTTCCGACAGACCTGTTCTTCACCTGAGGACGGCTGCTTGCGTTGTGGCCGAAACGTCGTGATAATTATTTAATTATGTTTTATTTTTATAATTTTATTATTTCCCTTCTACGTGACGACTTTACCGAAAGAACCAAGAAGATGAATCCCTGCAGTCACGAAAGCTTTAAATCGAAAAGGCCAGCCAAATGTTCGATGGTCAGCCATCCTGGGGCATTCCTCCCCGAGTTCTCAGCCGGTTCAACAAAATCAACACGAAACCCAAATCGTTGTTTCAACCCGGGCTGGGGCGTGCGTGCGTGCGTGCGTGCGTGCGTGCGTGTTGCGCGCGGGGTCAAAGGCGGGCGCGGGCAGCACCTCGTAGCTGGGCGGAAAGCAGCAGGCGAGCATGTGGCGTGCCACGGTCAGGTCCTCCAGCAAGTACTGACGCGAAATCTCCAGGTGGCGCACCAGCCACATGCGGTCGGAGCCGCGCTCGTCCGGCTGGTTGGCCTCGATGCGCGTGCGCGCCGTGCTCTCCATCACGTCCATGCACTTCTTCCTCCACGCCTGGCGAGATTGGATGACGACGACGACGTGTTTGTGTGTGCGTGTGCAACGAGGGAGAGAGGTCAGGATTCTGTCACGCTTTCCAACGTGCACGTGTGTGTGTGTGTGTTTGTGCACACGCGTATCCTCAAACATTTTTAATTCGCGATTAAACAAGTGTGGCGCTGCATGGGGCTCGGTGACATCATCAACATAATTAGCCAAATCACAGTGGGCGTGGCTTGTAATGGGTTTCCTGCCTTTGCGAGGCAGGATGTTGAATAACTAAAATTTTTTTTTATTTAGCCGATTAAGCAACTTCACTTATCCGTCCAGCTAGACCATGAATAAACCTTGAAGAGTGAGCAGCAGCTAACGGCAGAACCAGCGAGCGTGTAAAAGGGCACCGTTGAATCCGCAATCCGGATAATCTGCCCGCGAAATAACGCCGAGTCAACCGTTAAACACGCTCCATTACCTTGGGCCGCCCCGGAGGCAGGAAGCTGGACTGCTTCTCCCTGTCGAGGGCGCGCTGATCCAGCTTCTCCTCACGCTCGATGATGCGCAGCACCGACACCAGCAAGGAGGGGTCTCTGCTCGCCGAGTGTCGGTTACAGAGCGAGAGGGTACAGAAGCCGCGATTAGTGGAGTCGTTCTCGTAGCTCCTCACCGAAAGTTCACTTATTGTTCCCTAGCTCTCCCCACGACCCCTTAATCTCCACCTCATAACCACCACCACCACCACCGTTTCTGTTCCCTCTTCACAGTCTCATTACATGGCTATCACTAAATCCCCATTCAATCAATTCATTCATCATCATTTACTGTCATTTGCTTTCATCGAATTCACGCATTACAGATTTGCCCATTGCTTCCTCTCGTCCATTTCATTCTCGTCATCTCCACCATTACATTCACACAAGTTGTACCGTTGTTAATTCTGCGTAAAGCACCTTGATTGAGGCGCTACATAAATTGAGATAATAAATACCCTGCAGAGGCGCTCTAAGACAGGGATCCCCAACCCCCGGGCCGCGGACCGGTACCGTTCCGTGGCCTGTTAGGAACCGGGCCGCACAGCAGCAGTGAGAGCGGTGAGTCCGCGCGTGGAACCTGCTCCCATTATTTTATTATTTACCACTTCCGTCCGCGCCTCTTTCCCGCACTGCGCACTTGTCTCAGCCACACAGTGTTGGTAAAGCCCACAAGCTGCTAACCCCTAGTAGCCAGAATGAGTAAAAAACAAACGTCGCCGGAGAGCTTCTTTGAAAAGGGGGAAAGACCCAATGATGACCCCCCACCCCCGGTCCTTGAAAAAATTGTCTTCCACGAAACCAGTCCCTGGTGCCAAAAAGGTTGGGGACCGCCGCTCTAAGAGCTCCCCATTCCACCAGCAGTGGCGGACACGAGTAGGTGCAAGAGCATCCCAATGACTCAATTGGGATTATACGAATGAACCTCAACCCCATACTCTTAGTTCTTTCGGTAAAGTCACGTAGGTAAAAAATGAAATTAATATTAATAAAAATAAAACAATAAAAATCACGACGTTTCGGAGGCAACACAAGTCTCTGTCATCAGGTGGGACCGTCACAGCCAGATTTTCTGCATCAAGTGAGGCAGGGATTCAAGATGCAAGCCCTTGCCTCACTTGATGCAGCAAATCTGGCTGTGACGGTCCCACCTGATGACGGAGACTTGTGTTGCCTCCGAAACGTCGTGATTGAATTGTTTTATTTTTATTCATTTTTATTTCATTTTTTACCTACGTGACTTTACCGAAAGAACTAAGAGTATGAATCCTTGCAGTCACGAAAGCTTCAAATCTAGAACCTCAACCCCAACACCAAAAACTTGGCAGGACCCTCCAGAAAAAAAAAGTTGTCTTGAGACTCACCGAGGCTTTTCTGGGTGAACAAGCTTTACGTATGTATGTATGCTGAACTTCTTTCGCACCGTACGTAGCCAACCGTGCTTATCGGAGAAAATAATCATCATTAGAAAACACCAATAGAACCTCATTTGCCAGTAAAAAATATGATAATTGTTTTTTTACCCTCTTATCTGGCAACAAAACTGACACCTTTTTTACAAGGAGTCATGTTTGCATAGACCACAATACCTGCAGTCGGAATGCAAACAAAAACACAACTCTGGCAAAGGAGGTTCCAATGGTGTAAATGCATAACCCCGAGCTCTCATACTCTGATGGTGCATTCTCTTTGAGTTGTGCGGCTTTTGGCGTCATCTGGTCCAACACCATGTGAGACTAGGCTTTTAAGAAAAGCTGTCTCGGGTGTGGACCAATCAACTTTAAGGACAGTGCATACATTATCAGAGTTATGTTTTTTGTTTGCATTCCGACTGCAGGTATTGTGGTCTATGCAACAGGACTGCTCGTAAAAAAGGTGTCAGTTTTGTTGCCAGATAAAAGGGTAAAAAAACGATTATCATCATCAGAAAAGATTGGGGGGGGGGGGAATGCCAGCAAGGACGAGTATGAGGCTGTACCTGCGTACGGTGGACAGCGCCCTCTCCAGCACGAGCCACAGCTGCTTGGCGAGGGCGTGCGACAGCTCGCTGGTGGCGGAGAAGTAGGCCTTGATGAGGCTCATGTCGGCCGTGTTGCGCGGGTCCATGCGGTACTGCTCGTAGAGGAGCTCATCGCGCGAGCTCTCCAGCTCCATCAGCGCCGTGTGCGCCTCCAGCAGCTGGCCTTGCTCGATCAGCGAGTGCGTGTTGCGCACGATCTCCGGCACTGAGACGGGCACGGGGGGAACAACGTGCGCGCGTCAACAAAAGCCGCAAAGATCCCCTCCTCGTATAAGCCGTCGACAGACCGTCGGATGCAAGCGCTGCTAACAAGCTGCGATGAAGGCCGGCGACAGCACACGACGGGGTGCGTGGTCAACGCTACGCCCGGCCGCCTTTGCCTCCCCAATGTTCACACACCGCACCAGGCTGAGTCGACCTAGGGGAGGCACTGAGCTGGTTCAGACATCCGCCACTGTGAGTAGGAATCGCACGCAGTGCGCTCAGGTTAATTCATTAACCTGTATTTTTAAATAAACCCATCAAGACATTTTAAGTACAAAAAATATTTTAAAAGAATATTATAAAAGTTTTAAATGTAACATATCCAGATTGGATTTAACAGTTTTTTTTACAACATGTTCAATATGGCTATGTAAATAATATGAATTGCACTTACAACAAATATTATAGGGTATTCAATTTGTACCCGAGGCTTTCTTAAGATATCTTTCTCTACCATCCCTAATCCTAATATTTAATATCATTGCTGTCCCTAGTAACAGCTGTTGAATTAGCCTAGTTGAATTTCTATCCTAAGGATATGGCCCATTTCTGCATACTGCAGAACATAAATAACGATTCATCTTCTTGGTTCTTTCGGTAAAGTCACTTCTTGTTTTTTTCGGTAAAGTCACGAAAGAACCAAGAAGATGAATCCCTGCAGTCACGAAAGCTTTAAATAGAAATAACGATTGTAGAAAAACCTTTCCCAGAACCCTGCTTGCCACAACAAAACGATGGGGGAAGGGGGGGATGGGTCCCCCGACGCACCTGCTGCTACCGCCGCTACTGCCGCTCACCCGAGAAGATGTTCTTGAGGTTCTCGACCGCGGCCGCCAGCTGGCTGTGCTGCACCACGGCGTCCTTGACGTCGCGCAGGCCCTCGATGGCGGCGATGCTGCTCTGCCAGTCGCGGCCGACGTCCGCAAGCGACCCGCGCACCTCGCACGAGTCACTCAGCGCCGTGTGCAGCTGCGACAGCCCCGTGCGCACGCCGTCGAGCTGCGACTGGATCGCCGCCTGCGCCGGGCGGGTATAGCGGACGCCGACCACTATTACCCAGTTCCCATCGGCACATCCATCCAAGCCGGATCAGCGGAGGGCATCACGGTATAGGTGGTTTTTCTGTTGGCTATTTGCTGTGTTAAGCCAGAACCAAACGGTGATATGCAGGCCTCACAAGACAATGGAATCGAGCGCAGGGCCAAGCAGGGCGAGGGGTGGGGACTAATGACATGCCGATTGCATGTGACGTCAGTCACTACACTACGAGAACACGTCAATGCGTCATCAACATGCATCACAGCGAATTGGGATCTACGGATGAAACGCGCCTTACAATTGTAAATTATAATTATTATTTATTATCTCAACGCATTCATCGAATGTGACGTCAGCACAATGTCTGGACACCGACTCATCGTTAATCGCGCGTGACGTCAGTCGCATGGCCCTGTTGTGCAATGGAAAAAGAGGTACAAACGATCCGGGGTGTTGAAAGTCCTAGTCGGCCCTTTCAAGACGTACTTTCGATCCCTTCTTCACGCAACCCAAGGGTGGCTCGATTACGGCTCATGATGATGATGATCAAGATTCGGGCCTCGGAAAGGAAAAGGTTCAACCCCTCCCTGCATGCACAGCGACCGCACCTTGAGGCGGGCCTCCACGGACGCCTTCTTGCGCGCCTCTCTCCGCCGGTACTGCTCCGCCTTGTCCAGCTGGTCGGGCCGCTGCAGCATGCTGGCTACGCGCTGCACCGCCGTCTCCATCGCCTCGCGATCCGTCCTCTCCATCTCTGCTTTGCCGATCCCTCCCACCGTCGCTGGAAACGCAAGGGAACGGACCACAGTCGACGATGCCGACCAAGACGTTGGCCAGGTCACTTTCGCGCGTAACTTTCTACTGTATTTCGCACAGCACGCCGTTTTAAATTACGAGCTGCTCCTCACGCGTTGAGGGTCAGTGACGTGCTGCCCACGTGACCGAAAGAACACACGTCAGCAAGTTCAACGGTTACATTATACTGGAAGGAACCTCCTGGTTACACCTAGCCCACAGGGGATTATTGTGTCCATCCGTCGTGCAGGGAGGGGCTGGGTGGGGAGGGAGGGGCTGGGTGGGGAGGGGAGGGTGGAGAGAGGCTGGGTGGGGAGGGGCTGGGTGGGGCTGGGTGGGGAGGGGCTGGTCACCCCGTGGTGCCCTTATAAAACTCAACGTTTAACCTACTCACGCCGGCTTGTGCCCGCCCTCACAATCGGGCATATTTGCAGAATACACCACGCCGCCGTTGGCCCTGGCCATTGACCGAGCAACCCAACGTTCCTACCAGCTCCCTCCGCAGGAATGTGTTTAAGCTAATTCTCGGGCTGTATCCTCCACCTCATTCTATGTGGGTAAACAATGAACGTCATTGTTTAGCCGATTATGCAAAACATGAAGTGCCATCACTTGCAGTACTGTATTGCATTTATAGTCTTCAGCAAATGGTCAAAAGTGTCAACAAATAATGATGATTCCCCCGGTCAGCCGTGTCAAGTGATCCACTTAAGACCAAAAGGACTTAACTTCAATGTTTATGGTTACAACATCAAAGTGGATTTCTGTGCAAACGAAAATGACATAAAAAAATGAAAACAAAAGCCTACGCGTTATTAAAACTGAAAATTAAATTCATATCCCGTTTGCAGCCCTGAGCAGTGGTGGAAATTCCACGTTACTTTGGCCGCAGTCGATCCAACCTTGGCACAACCACTGTTGACGTACGATAAAGTAAAGATGACATGTACTGTTGAATGCCTTTCATAATGTGTTCTATTTAACATTAAAATGTGTAATATTATGTTTAGCAGATACACCGTGCTCACAAAAGAGCCAAACTTAGCGCCGCCCGCAATTCACACTGATATCTTCAACTCTGCAAAGATTACCCCCCAAAAAAATATCATGCAACATGTTAGAACCACACTTGAGCATCAACGCAGCAGTCGTAACGTAACACTTTAACGCTTTAGGAAAACAAACACTGACCGCCTAAAATTCGATTTAAAGCTTTCGTGACTACAGTGATTCATATTATTGGTTCTTTCGGTAAAGTCACGTAGAAGGGAAATAATAAAAATAAAATTTTTCTTTAATTTTATTATTTCCCTTCTACGTGACTTTACCGAAAGAACCAAGAATATACTGACCGCCTAACTTAAAATTGTAACCGCGATCGTTAACCCAACGCGGCCTACACGTTCCACGTACCCTGCGCTCTTTCCTGAGCGCCCGCGGGGAAAATGTGGCCCCGACCCCCGGGTGACAGAACCAGCAGAGGCGGCGTATCTCGCCGGGGTTGAGAAACTCACGAATTGAAATACCACGTTGAGACACTTTAAACAACTACATGTTCATGTTTTCATTTTATCCAGGTTTTATGGCCCCACCGAGCTGCCTATATAGTAGGGCTGAACGATTAATCGATTTCAAATCGATATATAAAATACATTTTTTTTTATAAAATAATTATTTTTATTATTTCTACGTGACTTTACCGAAGGTAAATAATAAAAATACTTATTTTATTATTTCCCTTCTACGTGACTTTACCGAAAGCACCAAGAATATACTGACCGCCTAACTTAAAATTGTAACCGCGATCGTTAACCCAACGCGGCCTACACGTTCCACGTACCCTGCGCTCTTTCCTGAGCGCCCGCGGGGAAAAGGTGGCCCCGACCCCCGGGTGACAGAACCAGCAGAGGCGGCGTATCTCGCCGGGGTTGAGAAACTCACGAATTGAAATACTACGTTGAGACACTTTAAACAACTACATGTTCATGTTTTCATTTTATCCAGGTTTTATGGCCCCACTGAGATGCCTATATAGTAGGGCTGAACGATTAATCGATTTCAAATCGAAATTAGAAACAATACGATTAGCAAATCGCAAAAGCTGCGATTTTTGGCGATTTGAAAAGTCATATTTCTTATTGGAATTGTTTGATTTTCTATTATTTTTATAACTTAATGTACTTAATGTATTTAATGTATTTAACTTAACAATTGTTCTGTTTGATTGTTCTATTTCAATTATTTTTTTTAATGAATATATATTTAAGTTCTCATCCTTGCATTAAAATATTTCGAGCAGTTTATATTTTGATGGTATCGTGTGGTAATGCTCCATCACATGTTTTAAATCGATTACTCAGTGAATATAGAACTGAAGCTTGACTTTAAAAATTTTAATCGCAAATCAAATTGCAATATCTGTCAGAAAAGTCGCAATTAGATATTTTCCACGAATCGTGGGCTTATAATCATCATCGTAATCGTGTAGAAATTTATAGCAGCCAAATATTCTAAACTAGGTGGCTAATCATCACGGAGAAATGTATAGTTGCCAAATACTCTAAACTAGGTGGCTTTTCATCACCGAGAAATACACAGCTGCCAAAAATACTCTAAACTAGGTGGCTAATCATCACGTGGAAATTTACGGCAGCCAAATATTCTAAACGCGTGATGTTGATTCTAAATGTAGAGGGAACAAACGGGAGAATACATCCACGCGACCACCACGTGGAGAGAGACACGCAAACTCCAAATCTACAGCAGCAGGTATCAGGGTCGTGGATCGAACCCACGACCTCCTGTACACCAGGCGAGGTAGTTAACATATCCTAGCCACCGTGATGATAAGAGAGACACGCAAACTCCAAATCTACAGCAGCAGGTATCAGGGTCGTGGATCGAACCCACGACCTCCTGCACACCAGGCGAGGTAGTTAACATCTCCTAGCCACCGTGATGATAAGAGAGACACGCAAACTCCACATATACAGCAGCAGGTATCAGGGTCGTGGATCGAACCCACGACCTCCTGTACACCAGGCGAGGTAGTTAACATCTCCCAGCCACCGTGATGATAAGAGAGACACGCAAACTCCACATATACAGCAGCAGGTATCAGGGTCGTGGATCGAACCCACGACCTCCTGTACACCAGGCGAGGTAGTTAACATCTCCCAGCCACCGTGATGATAAGAGAGACACGCAAACTCCACATATACAGCAGCAGGTATCAGGGTCGGATCTAACCCACGACCTCCTGTACACCAGGCGAGGTAGTTAACATCTCCTAGCCACCGTGATGATGATGAGAGAGAGAGAGACACGCAAACTCCAAATCTACAGCAGCAGGCTTCAGGGTCGTGGATCGAACCCACGACCTCCTGTACACCAGGCGAGGTAGTTAACATCTCCTAGCCACCGTGATGATGATGAGAGACAGACTCCACATATACAGCAGCAGGCGTCAGGGTCGCGGATCTAACCCACGACCTCCTGCACACCAGGCGAGGTAGTTAACATCTCCTAGCCACCGTGATGATGATGAGAGAGAGAGACACGCAAACTCCAAATCTACAGCAGCAGGCTTCAGGGTCGTGGATCGAACCCACGACCCCGGGCCCTGCACGTGAGACCCTGGTCGTGAGAGGCTGGTCTTGAGACCCCTGGTTTTGAAACCCCTGGTCTTGGGACCCTGGTCGTGAGAGGCTGGTCTTGAAACCCCTGGACGTACCCGCCTGTTTGGTGTCCTCCGTGAGCATCGCAATCGCCGAGAAGACCGCGGCAGGGATGGGCCCGGAAGTTTTCTTTGTGCGGGTTTTTATTTATTTACTTACCCCGAATGCAACGAAGATTACACATTAAAACCGAAGCATCGTCGTTGTCAAGAAACTACACGAAACAAATAAGCTCTCCATCCGGCTTAAAGTAAAAAACACAATGAATTGTCACAAGTTGTGCGGTCAGCTGTAAGTGGAGGGCTGAGGTCCCATGACGTTTTTTTTACAATCATCGCCTTCAATGCGTTGGCAGAATGTTTGTACTCAACTCTGCCCCCACGTGTCCGGCTGTGGTCATCGTCAGCTACAGTCTACTGCTGGATGATGCCCTCCGCAAGCCGCCACGACGCGATACACTACACTATACACTACACTATACACTACTATACACTACACTATACACTACACTATACACTACTATACACTACACTATACACTACACTATACACTACTATACACTACACTATACACTACTATACACTACACTATACACTACTATACACCACACTTTACACTACTATACACTACCACACACTACACTATACACTACACTACTATACACTACAATACACTACACTATGCACTACTATACACTATACATTACTATACACTACACTATACACTACTATACACTACTATACACTACACTATACACTACTATACACTACACTATACATTACTATACACTACACTATACACTACTATACACTACTATACACTATACACTACTGTACACTACACTATACACTACAACACTATACACTACTACACTATACACTACACTATACACTACTATAAACTACACTATACACTACTATATACTACACTATACACTACTATAAACTACACTATACACTACTAGACACTACTATACACTATACACTACACTACTATACACTACACTACTATACACTACACTATACACTACTATACACTACACACTACAACACTATACACTACACTATACACTACACACTACACTGCTATAAACTACACTATACACTACTATACACTACACTATACACTGCTATACACTACACTATACACTACACTATACACTACACTATACACTACTCTACACTACACAATGCAACACAACACAGAGAACCAGCCAACACAACAGCATTGTGTTTCTAAGTTTACTATGTTTGTTTTTCTCATTCATTCTTACCTGATGATGGTTGCTTGTGTTGCAATCGAAACGTCGTATTATATTAACACATTCCTGCGGAGGGAGCTGGTAGGAACGTTGGGTTGCTCGGTCAATGGCCAGGGTCAACGGCGGCGTGGTGTATTCCGCAAATATGCCCGACTGTGAGGGCGGGCACAAGCCGGCGTGAGTAGGTTAAACGTTGAGTTTTATAAGGGCACCACGGGGTGACCAGCCCCACCCCACCCAGCCCCACCCCTCCCACCCCCCACACAGCCCCACTTTCTCCACCCAGCCCCTCCCCACCCAGCCCCACCCCTCCCACCCCCCACCCAGCCCCTCCCCACCCACCCCACCCCACCCCTCCCACCCCCCACCCAGCCCCTCCCCACCCACCCCTCCCACCCTCCACACCCAGCCCCTCCCCTCCCCACCCAGCCCCACCCCTCCCACCCCCCATCCAGCCCCTCCCCACCCACCCCACCCCTCCCACCCAGCCCCTCCCCACCCAGCCCCACCCCTCCCACCCTCCCCACCCAGCCCCTCCCCACCCAGCCCCACCCCTCCCACCCCTCCCACCCAGCCCCTCCCCACCCAGCCCCACCCAGCCCCACCCCTCCCACCCCCCACCCAGCCCCTCCCCACCAAGCCCCTCCCCACCGTCCCCACCCAGCCCTTCCCTGCACGACGGACGGACACAATAATCCCCTGTGGGCTGGTGTAACCAGGAGGTTCCTACAAGTATAATTAGATTTTATTTTCCACGTGACTTTACCGAAATAACCAAAGAGTAAGTCCTGCAGTCACGAAAGCTACGAATCATTGTTAAAGTTGTTCCTTACCCCAAGCTCTTGGGATATATAATAATAACAACAATAATCAGGGTGAGTCCCTTTTTACACACTTTGAGAGCTATACAAGGACCCCTGTTCTTAGGTACGTAGATCAACAAATACTCTAATGCGATTCATTGGTAAAAGAGAAATTTATTATAGTTTATATTAAATAAAACGCGTTTCGTTTATAACAGCGGACACTTGGCCCCGCTAGCTTTCCGTAAGGTTAAGCTGGACGCCGATTATTTAATTATTTAAACCCGTTCGTAAATTTGGCGGGAAAAAGTTACCGACGACTCGCAGGCTTCAAGTTCCACGCGACCCAAGTGAGTTGATTCCTCGACGATTACAGCTGGCGGCGGCAATTTATCGACTAAACTGAGGCGATTTTACTCTCGCCTCAGATTAGCCGATGCGTTACGGGGCGTCCCCCCTGCTTTAGATGAGTTTAAGCCACGTTGACCCGTGCCAGAGCCCTTCACGGGCCTACCTCTGTCGATCACCTCAACACTGTATACACTTAATTCTAGATTTGAAGCTTATATACACTTCGCGCTCGCCGAATTCTCGGGATTGTAAAGACGCAGCTTGATTCCCTTGTGTTTTAAAAGCATCAGCAGCTTGGTGGGGGTTAGGAGAGGGGCGCGATGAGGAGATACTTCTCGTAAAACTCTGTGTAGAAACAGCGCGCCAGGTTTTAATAATATCGCAAATCGTCGCTAGCCCCCCCCCCCTCCTATAAACGTCTACTTATTTATTGATTTGAAGCTTTAATTTATTTATTGGTTCTTTCGGTAAAGTCACGTAGGTATAAAATAAAATACGACGTTTCGGGCGCAACACAAGCTTCCGTTATCTGATGATCAGATGACGACCGCTTGTGTTGCGCTCGAAACTTCGTGATTAAAGTTATTTTATTTTTATACCTACTTCTTTGTTCCGTTAGCTGTCGAGCAACAGCAGCAGCGTTAACATCGGGGAGTTTGATGAGCCAAATGAGTGGTGGTGGTGGTATTTTGCCGAATCGGGGTATCGATTCGTCGTTCACTAACTTCAGATATTAGTTCGCCACAGGATCTAAGCACTTTTAAATCAAGATTGGACAAATTCATGTTTTTAAAGCTGTTTTGTGTGTCTTTAGTTTGTTCTTACCCCCCCCCCCCAGCTCCTGATTCGTGCGCTTGGCTACGTACGGTGCGAAAGAAGTCCAACGTACTGTAGTACATACACACGTTCCATGCTTCTGTTATGTGTAACCAAAGTCACCTTATAAGCTAAATTAAGTATAACTTACTGACGTTTCTGGCAACGGCCCTTCTTCAGAACAAGGGGGGGGGGGCGGTAATGGTGATGTGGCATTTGCAGAGTCAGCTCGGCTAATAAAGCGCCTGGTCTCTTCTTGCTGTGGTTTTCCCACCTGATGATGATTGCTTGTGTTGCAATCGAAACGTCGTGATTTATTTATTTTATACCTGCGTGACTTTACCGAAAGAACCAAAGAGTATGGACTCTTCCAGTTCTGAATTGTGGTAGTCGTGAGCGAAGTGGCCAGGAGATGGCATCAATGTGCAGCAGTGGATTGTTGAACAGACGGACACAGTGTTGGTGATGGTAAAGTGGCATTTGCAGAATCGCCAAAGCTCAGCTAAGAATGCGCCTGGTTTGTTCCAGGACCTAATTGTGGTAGTCGTGAGCTAAGTGGCCAGGAGATGGCATTTACTGTGCAGCAGTGGATTGTTGAACAGACAGACACAGTGGTGGTGATTGTGAAGTGGCATTTGCAGAGTTGCCAAAGCTCGGCTAAGAATGTGCCTGGTTTGTTCCAGTTCTGAATTGTGGTATTCGTGAGCGAAGTGGTCAGAAGATGGCGTCAATGTGCAGCAGTGGATTGTTGAACAGACAGACACAGTGGTGTTGGTGATGATAAAGTATCATTTGCAGAATCGCCAAAGCTCAGCTAAGAAGGCGCCTGGTCTGTTCCAGGACCTGATTGTGGTAGTCGTGAGCGAAGTGGCCAGGAGATGGCATCACTGTGCAGCAGTGGATTGTTGAACAGACAGACACAGTGGTGTTGGTGATGGTGAAGTGGCATTTTGCAGAGTCGCCAAAGCTCAGCTGAGAATGCGCCTGGTCTGTTCCAGGACCTAATTGTGGTAGCCGTGAGCGAAGTGGCCAAGAGATGGCATCACTGTGCAGCAGTGGATTAGTTGAACACTTAGTAGTCGGGCTTTTGCGACCAATATTATCCACAATAGAGGTTTTTTGGTTAGATTACGTATATATAAATGTGTCGTTAAACCCGCCACCATCCGACACAGCCAATTACTGCAGTAAGGTTTGTCACGTAAATAAAACGTTCTGATTCGTTACTCTAATTGTAAATGTGGGTTTACTCTCCAACATACCGTTGTGCTGAACTAGTAACGAATTGGCATGTTTTTGTTTACGTGACAAACTTTACTAATTGGTTGTGCCAGGTGGTGGCGACTTTAACGACGCATTTATATTTACGCGATCTAACCCAAAAACCTAAATTATGGACAGCAGTGTAAATGTTGTGGCTTGGCTCTCCAACACCGGTGTGCTGTACTGGTGACGAATTGGCATCTTCTGTTTACGTGACAACCCTTACTAGTTGGCTGTGTTGGGTGGTGGCGGGTTTTAATGACGTTAATATATTTACGTGATCTAACCCAAAAAATATATTATGGAGCAGTGAATTGTTGACCACACGGACAGAGCTAATAATAAGGGGAAATAATCAGTCAACTTTTGAATGTACCGCCGCAAAGTATTCACTCACTCTCACCTAAAGAGAGGACGAAACGTCGCATATATTGACAAGTGTGTTGAGCTTTTCTGTACTTTATGCCTGGTGGTCGTTGCCCATCCGAGCTTACTTTGCCCTCAATTTCTGGAAAAAGGTGGCGTTGCTCTCAAAGGCGTGTAGCTCCTTGCATTGACAGACACTAAATGCACAAACGCGTTCATCCTTCGTTGAAAATATGCCATGGAGAAATAGCATTGCCTGAAACGTCGCTTATAAAAAATGTGTCTTGGTGTACACGAGGTTGTGGGTTCGATCCCGACCCTGACACCTGTTGTATATTTGGAGTTTACATGCTCTCTCTCCCCGTGGTCACGTGGATTTCTCTCCGATATTTCCATCTACGTTTAGAAACATGCGTTTAGAGTATTTGGCTGTATTCAATTTCCACATGATAAGCCACTTCGTTGAGCTATCAGCTGTATAGCTCAGTGGGCCTAAACTGGTAACATAAAAAGTGTATAAATGGTGTATATTGTGTGTTGACGAATCTGAGTTTGTTGGGAAATCGTTAATAATCTTACCCGCCCCCTTTCTGATCGCCCGTGTCTCTCTCTCAGACGCGTTCGCTATGTCGGACGGCAATCTGATGATGTACGAGACGCAGCACTTTGGCTTCACGCCGCAGTCGTGCCTGGACGGCATGTACAACGCGGTGCAGGAATACATCTACAGCGTGCTCAAGGCGGTGGAGGACTGCGTGCTGGAGAACGTGGCGCGCGGAGGGAGCCAATCCTCCTCCGTGGAGAAGGTCCGCCAAGGCACCCAGCTGCTCATCGACCACATGAAGGTGCGCGTCGGCCACGGGCGGATGTTCAACATCCCACCCCTTGGGAGTTTCCGAGCCAGCTTTTTACAACGGGCAGAAAAACCGTGTTATTCCGAAGAGCTTGCGACGCGCGATCGGCACGCATCCATGATGGACTGGACTCGTAACAGTGCAGAATAACAAATGTTTGTGCATACTCGATTTACTTTGTTTGCATTCGACAAACACTACTGCGCACAGTTTGGTGGTCGTGCTATTTAGCAGCTCCGATGTGCTTGCTGTGGGTTGTTTAGCACGATGTCCGACGTTTCGCTTCACGTGCTTGGGAGCTTCTGCAGGAAACCTAAAGATTTTGTTCGGTTTGCGAGGAAAATCCCGAGAGTGCCTGGGGGAGAGAAGACCTCGCGTGCTTGCGTGCGTGAGCGAGAGAGCGAGGGAGGAGAACACGCGTAGGTTCAACGATTCTCATTCTACCTCGCCAACAGTCGCAGCTGGACATGACGTTCGAGCTGATTGAGATCTACATGGCGGAGCGCGTCTTCACGGTGCCGCCCGGCGTGCTGCTGCCCGAGGACCAGCTCCACGCCGCGCCCCTCGCCAACGACGCAGACGAGGAGCGCCAGCTCGACGCCGAGCTCGCCGAGATGCGCAGTCGGCACCGGCAGGAGATGGCCATCCAGTACGCGCTGCCCGTTATCCACCCACGCTACGCACGCCACGCACGCCACGCACGTCACGCACGCCACGCACGCCACGCTCGCACGCTGCCGTGCTTTTGTTTTATCCGGGGCTATGCCTCCACCCCATTCATTACCCTCCATAATTAAAAGTTGTGAAATGTCATTCCTGCATTTGGACACGAATTGGCTCACTAGGCTCTCACTTGGTAAAAAAATCATGGCCCAGGACAGGAGCGGGTGTAAGGAAGAAGACCAGCACGGCCGGCAGATCTGCGCGTTATCGCCAACCGGTGAAAATGTCCGTAGACGAACCGACGTTACCCTCTGATGCTCTGAACAAGCTACCGCCCTGCCCCACCCACCCACCCCGCAGGGCTCGCTTGCAGGCCGAGCTGGAGGAGCAGCGCGCGGTGCAGGAGGCGCTGGAGGCCACGCTACGCCGTTTTGACGAGCTGGAGCGGGTTTGGCGCGAGCGCGTGGGCACGGACGCGGCGCAGGCGCTCCGCTTCTGCCTGCAGCGTGCCCAGCAGCTGTGCGAGCGGGCGGGCGCCGTGCGGGGGCAACGGTCGCTCGCTCAGGAGCCCGCGGCGGCGGCGGCGCCACCAGCGGAGTGATGCGTGCCGTCGCTCTCGTTACCGTCGCTCTCGTTGCCGTCGTTACCAGGGCTGAATTTCTCGGCGAATGTGTCGCGGGTCGCTGGCCAGGACCGGAGTGTGTTGTGTGCGCGTGACTAGTAGTAGCCACAGCCGTAGCGAGGGGTGGTATACCGGATGTGGTGTGCCAGGTCGCGGGCCCGGCTGAAATTAAGCCACTCACTCGATTCCCCATATGCTTATGGGAAGTTTCGGGCCCGGAATGGATTGATTGCACTGCTGTTGCTGTCGTAGAGCGGTGGATTTTCACGAAAGTAACTGTTCAATAAACCCTGGCAGTGGAAAGGAGTATTGGTTGTCGGCAGGCTAACACGGTTTGGTGCTGCCTGTAACCCAGCGGTTTTCAGCGTGTTTAGGAAGCAGCGCCTGAGTGGCGGCTTTTGAGAATGGATTGACGCCACCACCAAAAATCGTATTTGTTGGCATTGTGTGCCAGATGTTTTGGAAGGTTTCCATGTTCGAAATGCAGCCAGTTACAAAAATGCCGCCTCAGGCGATCGGAAGGGCCCCAACGGTTAGATCCACAAGTGGGCGAGGGCGCCGTGGCCTGAAGACACAACCGGTCGGAGACATCGCAGGCCACGACCCAGGGCCATGTGACGATTCATCGATTAAAATTGATTCTTCCACTCGACGTGATACACGGAGAATAATTACACCCGTAATATTCATTGTTTAACATTCGTGGAAATGACACTCGCGTTACGTTTTAGGCTAACGGAGTGAACGGACGATGTAAAAGATATGTGACGACCATTTGCGCTGTTTTAAAAAATATATAATTTACTTTGTGTACTGTTTTAAATATCTCCCTTCCCACAATAGTGCCACGTGACGTTACTTTTTGTTCGGGGGGGGGAGTAGCACGAAAGTGATGTAATGTTTTCAGGTTAATCCGGAGCAAAACTAAATCCGGATCTTTAGAAATGTATATAGGTTCGATATTTAGATGGGGGGGTGGGGGGGCAATTGAGAGAGTTTCTGTAGTATACGATATGAAAATTTAATGTGGGACTTGCATTTAGTAGCTTGCATTCGTGTCAAGGCAGTCAAGTTGGGGTGTGCAGTGGACCCTCATTGCAAGTGATACGTAATATTTGGGCGGGGGGGGGGGGTACAGGGAGGGCGGTTGAATGGCATGCCACGGTGTTCTGGAAATTCCAGATTCTTCCGTGAATACTTTGTGAATTGTAATGTGTCGGTCGCTTAATAAATGAATAAAATGGTATTGAGTCACCTCGCCCACTCGTCCACACACCGCACGTGCACGCGCGCACACGAGTCATTGTTAAAAATAACACGTAAACAAAGTGATGCAGAAATTACAGGTATTTACTACGTATGGAGAAAACATTTCATAGCAACCGCAAGATGATTGTCACTAGTCGTAAGCAAAATATTGCATTTTTAAGACGTAATCACAGTAAACAATGCTACAGGGTTACACAGTGGGCAGTAGATCGCAATGCAGCAACACCCATTGTGCTGTACCTCTATGCTTCCACGTCTTCACCAACCTGACCAGTGTTATGAGGTATGGTCAAATAGGCCCCACATGCTGGAACAAAAGGAAGGTCCATATTCCAGCAGTGAACTGAGAAATCAACAATGCTACAAAATCAACAATGCTGACTAGGAAAACAAAATCAAAGGCGCGAACCATCGTACAACGTATACCAATCAACTTTCATCAGCAAATCCTACACAACTGTCCAATTTTTTATATTTTCAAATCTCCCCGCTCCCTCCAAAACCTTATAATTGCACGTGTCCCTTCTGTTTGTATAGGGTCGTGAAATGTGTCACGTGTTGCAAGTGAAGTGAAGGCAACCCATATTAACAGTATTACCTTGCTGCTATACC
The DNA here is from genome assembly GCF_964198595.1 of Lampetra fluviatilis. Lineage (NCBI taxonomy): Eukaryota > Metazoa > Chordata > Hyperoartia > Petromyzontiformes > Petromyzontidae > Lampetra > Lampetra fluviatilis. The sequence continues at coordinate 2,359,163 of NC_136337.1, read as the reverse complement.
ATGTCCGGTCCCATTAAAGCAGTGGTTCCTAGCCGTTACTGCAGCCTTGCACCCCTTTTGATTCTCAATCGGTAAATTAATGTATGTTTGTTCATACATAGCGTTTGATGACAAAGTTTGTTGTAACTTAACGTGTCCGTGTTAAATTTGTGGTATCTAATATTTGCCTTCTAAAAAAAATCTGGCCACGTCTCGCCACCTCCCCCCCCCTCCCAGAAAGGGCATTTCGCACCCCCAGGGGGTGCAGCGTGCAGCACAGGTTAAGAAGAACCACTGACTTCATGTAAAGTGTCAATGTCCAAAAGTGAAGATTTTGTCTAGGTTGTACGCAGGAATTTGAAGACCTGATTTCAAGTACTAATCGTACACACACCTGTACCCCTTTATCTTGCTAGTGGCTGTATTTAATTTAATCGATTTTACCATTGTGATGAAGATGACTTGCAAATGAGACCAATCCGCTCTCTTGAGTTCCCACCGGCCTAAACAAATAAACTTGCCTTGGCTATGAATAATAATAATCATGATGCAGGCGTGTTAAGGGAAAACTCGTTAAACGATAAGTCGTTTTCCCATCGACTGCCATGTTAAAACGTCGAGTTGCGTTTCGGCCCCAAAATGTTCCACTCTTGGACAACCTTTTTAACGTGAGAAATGCTAATTCAGATTTTTAAATGAAGCAATAAAAAATCAAGTGTAACATCACACATGGAGAGCCGCAGTTTCTGCAGGTGCCTGTCCTCAGCGTCACCCTTCTCCCACATCGTGCGTAGCCAACCTCGCTAATCGGAGGTGCGGGGAAGAACAAAATAAACTAAACACGAAAAGCAGTTCTAAAGAAATGAGTTTATCAATCTAGACGATTTAAAAGTGCATAGCTCCAGTGGCTTCCTAAGATTAAGGCAGAACGTTCCAGGCGGCCACAAAAGCGAATCTGAAAGTATACTCTTAGTTCTTTCGGTAAAGTCACGTAGGTAAAAAATTGAAATAAAAATCATTTTTTAGGTAAAAAATGAAATTAAAATTAATAAAAATAGAATAAAAATCATTTTCTACCTAGGTCACTTTACCGAAAGTAAGAGTATGAATCCTTGCAGTCACGAAAGCTTCAAATCTAGAATCTGAAAGTGTTGCGCGGTGCAGTGGCACGTCTTTGTTCGATGGCTTGTACGTACGTATGTTGAACGTCTTTGGCACTACGTAGACAACCGCGCTAAACGGATGTGCGGGGGAAGAACAACAAACTGAACACAAAGCAGTTCTAAAGAAACAAGTTTTAGATTTAAAAGTGCAAAGCTCATGGTTTCCCAATATTGGAAGAAAGCGTTACGGTACCAGACGGTCGCAGAAGCGCATCTGAAAGCGCCGCACAACGATGCAAGCAACAAACAGCTGCGGCGGGCCGCGGTGCATCCCCTGCCGCCACGCAACGCATTTGATTGATCAGTCTCCACTCGTTATGTGAACATTGAGCTCGTTTTGCGAACAAATGGGTCTCGGTTCAAATCGCTCCTCGCAGCGAATTCTCGGAGAGAGAGAACGGTGCGACTGCAATGAATGGCGACGGCTGGAGACCTTCGGCCAACAGTGGAGAGATCACAGCCGGCGATGGCGTTCGTGAACACGTGTGTGTGTGTGTGTGTCATGGGACCTCCTTTGCCAGTATCAAAATATAAGAATAGGTTTTCTCCTTTCTGGCAATACAGCAGTTGTGTTAAGATGTTAAAACACCAAACTGTAACCTTTTGCAAGGAATCATGTCTGGATTAACCACAGATAAATTTCGATTTAAAGCTTTCGTGACTGCAGGGATTCATCTTCTTGGTTCTTTCGGTAAAGTCACGTGACTTTACCGAAAGAACCAAGAAGATAACCACAGATACTTGTGGTGAAAATACAAACAAATGACATGCTCTGACAGTATATGCATTAAATTTCGATTTCCCCCCCTCCAACCCAGCTTAAATATACGCTCCAAGCTTGGTGGTGTTTCATTCTTCACCTGAGGACGGCTGCTTGCGTTGTGGCCGAAACGTCGTGAGAATTATTTTATTATGTTTTATTTTTATTATTTTATTACTTCCCTTCTACGTGACTTTACCGAAAGAACCAAGAAGATGAGTATATGCATTATCTTTTGGCGTCCTCTGGTCTAACACTGTTTGAGACGAGGCTCTAAAGAAAGCTGTCTCTGGTGTGGACCAATCAGTTTTAAAGACAATGCATCATACTGTCAGCAAGTTTTTTGTTTGTATTTTCACCACAAAGACATGATTCCTTGCAAAAGGTTTTAGTTTGGTGTTTGAACATCTTATCACAACAGTTTAATTGCCAGAAAGGGGAAAACCTATTCTTATACGTGTGTGTGTGGTGGTTAGAGCCAGTCACTGGCGTCCGCCTGCCCGGCACCCCGCTACAAGTCTGCATAGAAACCGTCCGCTCTGAGTTGAACCGCGCAGTCGTGGGCCTCCCACTTGAGGATGCAGCGGCGTCTCTCCCAGTGCCCGCCCCGCTGGCACGGCCGCGGCGCGTGCCACCCCCCACCGCCCCCCCCGGGGGCCGCTCGCGAAATGGTTGCCGCCTCCTGCTGCCGGCCGAACGCCGAGGCCTCGCCCGGGCGTGCCGGCGCAGGGCCTCCGTGCCGTTCCCGTCGCCCGTCCGGCGGGGCCGGGCAACCGGGCCCACGTGGGAACGACGGGGGGGAGGGCGACGACTCTTCCGGCGGGAACGTAAATCCCCGCTCGCGTTTCACGATGAGCTCTCCCCGGCGCGGTGGCGACGGCGGCGGCGGCCGCTGCGGTCCGACGACCGCGCGGCCTCCGGCCTCCTGCCAGCAGCCCGGCGGGGGGTCCTCCGCGCCCTCCGACTTGACGAGGCTCAGGTCGACGGGCGCGAACATGTCATGGGCCAGGGCGCTGCGGATGTCGTCGCGGTCGAGGCCGTACCTCTGCAGCATGTCGGAGATGCCGTCGTCCTCGGAGCCCGCGGCCCACTCGCCGCCGCCGCACGTCGGGCCCAGGTCGTCGTTGTGGTGGCCGCAGTCGGCGCCGGAAATCGCCGGGTGGCGAGGGCTGCCGCGAGCGCGCAAGCTCCCGACGTCCTCGCCGGTGGCAGCGCCGAGGCCTCCCGCGTGGGGAGCGGCCGAGCCGTGGACGCGCGGGCCGGCGAGGGGAGCACGCGGCGCGGCCGGGAAGACCTCGCGGGGTCCGCGGGGAGCCGCCTCGAGGGACGACAACGAGCAGGAGGAGGAGGACGAGGAGGAGGAGGAGGAGCCGCAGGAGCTCCGGGCGAGTCCGCGCCGACGCCTGCCGCCCCCGTCCGCGCCGCTGCCGCAGAGGGACGGTGAACCGCGTGGTTATCGGCGGCCGTACGCGAACATCAGAGCGCCGCGCCAACACCGCTGAGAACCTGGGTTCGACAAACGTGGTGCGCTCACCGATCGATTAGACCGAGACCCATAGAGCTCGCGTGGAGACCCACGGACTAGCGTGGATACAGACCGCGTAGACTCGTGCGTAGAGTGAGTTGTGATGATAGCGGGTTCACGAGTGCACCGGAGTTGATGGTCTCAGCCCGGTCACCATTGACTCGCACAGATACCCATGGACTCGCGTAGAGATCCATGGACGTGCATAGATCGAGTTTTTGATTAAAACGGGTTCTCTAGTGCAGCGGAGTTGATGGTCTCGGCCCGGTCACAAATCACCGATCAAAACGAGAAACATTCACGTGAAGATTTGGTTCGAGACCAAATTTGCCTGAATTTCCCGATCTCTGTCAAGCGAAGAACATCACTGGTGGTGGCAGCGGTGGGGTGCTGCGTGTGGCCCAGTGGTCAGGTGAAAGCATCTCGGGAGGTAGTTCTACAGTATCCACTTCCGTGGGCCGCTCTCCGGCGCCAAGAGCCGCAATGCTCTGCGAGAGATCCAAGTGGATTCTTAGTCCCGCGGCCCGTGTGCGTGCAGGGCATGGATGTGCGCTGAACCTCTTTCGCACCGTACGTAGCCAACCGTGCAAACCCGACTTGGGATAAACTTTTAGAAAAATTACTCTTAGATTTCTTCGGTAAAGTCACGTAGGTAAAATAAAATTACAATTAATAAAAGTAATAATAGAAATAAAATAATTATTTCGTCGGCGGTAAAACATAAAATTAAAAATAATAAAAGTAATAATAGAAAGAAACTAATTATTTATATCATTACTTTTATTAATTAAAAAAAATTAAATTAAAATTAATAAAAGTAATAATAGAAATAAAATAATTACTTCTTTTATTACTTTTATTAATTTTATTTTTTACCTACGTGACTTCACCGAAGAAACCTAAGAGTATGAATCCTTGCAGTCACGAAAGCTTCAAATCTAGAATTTTAGAAAAATAACAATATAAATACTTATTCATATTAGCGTGAAAGAGTCGGCACGCACATACCCGGCCCAGCGGGGCTTTCCAGAGCTCCCACTGGCTAAGGCCCCTTCCGCCAGCAGTGGCGTGAAGCAGGCGGTTGCAGGGACTGCGCCTTTCGCACGACGATCCCCACACCAGAGGTCGCAACCGGGTACCCGATACTCGTACCCTATCCGATACCCGGCTACCCGTACCCAGCCGGGTACGGGTAGCCGTTTGCGACCCTGGTGCGGCCGGGTACGGGTAGGCCGTGAGTAACCGTTTGTCACTCATTTCGGGTAGGGTGCGGGTACGGCTAGGGAACGGGTACAGGTAGAGAACAGATACCCGTACCCGGCCGGGTACGGGTACCCGTGCCCTACCCGTCCCCACACCAGAGGAGACCCGGCTGGGTACGGGTACCCGTTCCCTACCCGTCCCCACACCAGAGGTCGCAACCGGGTACCCGATACCCGTACCTTACCCGATACCCGGCCGGGTACGGGTATCCGTTCCCTACCCGTACCCTACCCGGCCGGGTACGGGTACCCATTTGCGACCCTTGTGCGGCCGGGTACGGGTATGGGTAAGGAATCAAAACCCGTTTGCGACCTCTGCCCCACGCCGCGCAACGAACACTCGGACGGCGGTCACCTGACTCGCGCGTCCGGTCCCTGCGTCACGCGGCCGCCGGGTACCGACTCCGCTCCTCCTCCTCCGTCGCCGGCGGCAACGGGCGAGGACTCGGAGGGGGCCGCGGGCGTCGCCACGGCAACGAGGATGAGGTGAGGCTGCCTCCGGGGCCTGGCGGGCTGGCGGGAGAGCCTGCGGGAGCCCGGGGGGCGCGCGCTGGGGGGCGGCGTCTGTCCGTGCAGGAGCCGCAGACGTCCCCTCACGTGCAGCTTCTGCACCCTCACACGGGGAGCAAGTGGGGGGGGGGAGGGGGGGTTGTTTTTTGGCGAAGTGCCGCCCCCCGAGGAAGCCCCGGGGGCACCCCAAGCAAGCCTCAGGGACCCCCCCCCCCTGAGGCAGCCCCCAAGGCACACCTGAGGCAGCCTCCAGGGCACCCCTGAGGAAGCCCCCAGAGCCCCCTGAGCAAGCCCCCAGGGCCCCCCTGAGCAAGCCCCCAGGGCACACCTGAGCAAGCCCCCAGGGCACCCCTGAGCAAGCCCCCAGGGCCCCCCTGAGCAAGCCCCCAGGGCACCCCTGAGCAAGCCCCCAGGGCCCCCCTGAGCAAGCCCCCAGGGCACCCCTGAGCAAGCCCCCAGGGCACCCCTGAGCAAGCCCCCAGGGCACCCCTGAGCCAGCCCCCAGGGCACCCCTGAGCAAGCTCCCAGGGCACCCCTGAGCAAGCCCCCAGGGCACACCTGAGGCAGCCCCTGGCTGGAACTGATGATTTGGTGATATCGCTGTCGCTGCTGCGTTGGCCGTGGCGCGCAAGAAAACAAAAACGACGAAACGACTCCGCGCATTCGACAACAGCACCGCGGCGAAACTGCGGACCGGCTCGTGAACCACCGCTGTGGCCCGCGCTGCCTGAGCGGAGGAGGAGGAGCGACACGACACGAACTTTCTCTCTTGTTTTTTTACGATCAGAGGAAACAAGAAGATGCTCGGTGTAGTCGGCACTTTGCTTCGTTCATCATTTCGGTTTTGTTTTAATGCTTTGCTTTATGTAAACCCCCCCTCCTCCTCCTTTTTAAATTAAAGATTTCACAAAAGATTTCACGCTCTGCTCTCCATACCCCTTCCCTCTCTCTCTCTACCCCCTCTCTCTCTACTCCCCCCCTCTCCCTACTCCATGTCTATGTTCCCTCTGTTTTCTATGTAATATTTGTAATAACTCTCTCTCTGCTGAAGCCCTCTCGTCGTGACCAGAAGCAGCAGGAGACATCCACATCGGCATCATCGAGCTCCTGAACCACAACGCGGCTGCTGCCATCATACGCAACGGCAGAGTTAGTCCGTGAACAGGATAACTAAATAGCATGCAACGTTCTAGCAAACGATAAGAATGTTCAATGTACGGCCTTTGGAGGGAGGGAAGGGAGGGAAGGGGAGGAGGGAAGGGGGTGAGTGAGTGAGTGAGTGGAGGGAGGGTGGGGATGGGAGTGAGGGGAGGGAGGGAGGGAGGGGAGGGAGTCAGGGGAGGGAGGGAGGGGGAGGGGAGTGAAGGGAGGGAGCGAGGGGAGGGTGAGTGAGGGGAGGGAGGGAGTGAGGGGCAGAGGGAGTGAGTGAGGGGAGGGAGTGAGGGGAGGGAGGGAGTGAGGGGGGGAGGGAGTGAGTGAAGGGAGGGAGCGAGGGGAGGGAGGGAGTGAGTGAGGGGAGGGAGTGAGGGGAGGGAGGGAGTGAGGGGGGGAGGGAGTGAGTGAAGGGAGGGAGCGAGGGGAGGGAGGGAGTGAGGGGCGGAGGGAGTGAGTGAAGGGAGGGAGCGAGGGGAGGGAGGGAGGGGAGGGAGTGAGGGGAGGGAGTGAGGGGAGTGAGGGCAGGGAGGGAGGGGAAGGGAGGGAGGGGAAGGAGTGAGGGGGAGGGGAGGGAGGTGAGAGAGTGAGGGGAAGGGAGGGAGGGGAGGGAGTGAGGGGAAAGAGGGGAGGGAGTGAGGGGAGGGAGGGGAGTGAGGGGAGGGAAGGGAGTGAGGGGAGTGAGGGGGAGGGGAGGGAGTGAGGGGAGGGAGTGAGGGGTGGGAAGGGAGTGAGGGGGAGGGAGTGAGGGGAGGGAGTGAGGGGGAGGAAAGTGAGGGGGAGGGAGGAAGGGAGTGAGGGGAGGGAGTGAAGGGTGGGGGTGAGGGGAGTGAGAGTGAGTGAAGGGAGTGAGGGGAGTGAGAGTGAGGGGAGTGACTATTTCGCCGTCGCGTGTTGGCGCCCACCAGGAACCCCGCGGCGCACTGCAGGAGGCAACGGCAGCGGCACACGAAGCTGCGCTCCAGCAGGGGAGACGTCTCCTCCGGCAGGGCGCCTAGAGGCTCGCACAGAGGCAGAGGTCACAATAGATCAAAGTTCAAAGTTTATTTATTAGGTGTAGCCCTGTGAGCCATTCGGCTCTTGAATCGGGTGCAACCGCAACAAACAAAAAAACAAAAACATGACCAAGAAAACATCTTAAAGTGACTATGTGCAAACAGAAAATCCAAGAAACGTCACGCTCTGCTCTCCTTACCTTAAGGGGGAGAGGTTACATAAAGCGAAGCATGACAACAAAAAAACGAAATGAAGAACGCAGCAAAGCGCCGACTACACCGAGCATTTTCTTGATCATTACGCCGTGTTCACAATTTTACACGGGTGGACAACTCTTAGCACACAAAAGTGTTTCGGATTATTAAAATGTGGTGGTGGGGGAGTGGTGGGGGCGGTGGTGGTGGGGGAGTGGTGGGGGTGGTGGTGGTCGGGGCGGTGGGGTTGTTGGTTGGGGTGGTGGTGGTGTTTGAGTGGTGGGGGAGCGGTGGTGGGGGCGGTGGGGGTGGTGGTGGTGGGGGCCCTTTGACCCCCCTCCCACCGCCGCCGCCAAGGGGGTCACCCAAAGAGACTCAACTTTGACCCCGTGAGTCCTCAACCCGGGGGTTCACGAGTGACTGAACAAGACACGTGGACCCCCCCCCTCCCCCCCAACTCTCCACTGTCATTTGTCGCGAGACGCCGCGCGTCGATTCGCAACCAACACGAACAAATAAAAACAAATAAAAATAACCGCCATCCATGACAATAGGATTATCCCCCATTTTCTGGCAACAAAACAGCTGTGTTAAGATGTTAAAACACCAAACTGAAACTTTTAAAAGGAAATCGTGTCTGCATCAACCACAATGCTTGTGGTCAGAATGCAAACAAAAAGCACACTCTGATAGTATATAATGCATTGTCTTCGAAACTGATTGGTCCACACCAGAGGCATCTTTCTTTCGAGCCTCGTCTCAAAGCGGCGTTAGACCAGAGGACGCCTTCCAGTCTCTCCGACCGCACCTCGGGTCGTTCGGGAAAACCCGGAGCGGTGCGAGTGACGAATCGTCCCAGCTCTGGCTTCAGAGTGGCGGGAGTGGGGGCCGGTGGTGACTCACTCGTTGAGGTCGAACATTCGGAACCGAAGGAAGGGAGGGGGGGGAGGAGAAGTGAGCCCGCTGATTTAAATTTTGTATTTACTTGAATTGCTAAAAAAAGAAAAAAACGCCGCGGTGGCTAGGAGATGTTAACTACCTCGCCTGGTGTGCAGGAGGTCGTGGGTTCGATCCCAACCCCTGACGCCTGCTGCTGTATATTTTGAGTCTGTATGCCTCTCTGTCATCATCATCACAGTGGCTAGGAGATGTTGACTACCTCGCCTGGTGTGCAGGAGTTCTTGGGTTCGATCCCAACCACTGACGCCTGCTGCTGTATATTTTAAGTTTGTGTGTCTCTCTGTCATCATCATCACGGTGGCTAGGAGATGTTAACTACCTCGCCTGGTCTACAGGAGGTCGTGGGTTCGATCCCAACCCCTGACGCCTGCTGCTGTATATTTTGAGTCTGTATGCCTCTCTGTCATCATCATCACAGTGGCTAGGAGATGTTGACTACCTCGCCTGGTGTGCAGGAGTTCTTGGGTTCGATCCCAACCACTGACGCCTGCTGCTGTATATTTTAAGTTTGTGTGTCTCTCTGTCATCATCATCACGGTGGCTAGGAGATGTTAACTACCTCGCCTGGTCTACAGGAGGTCGTGGGTTCGATCCCAACCCCTGACGCCTGCTGCTGTATATTTTGAGTTTGTGTGTCTCTCTGTCATCATCATCACGGTGGCTAGGAGATGTTAACTACCTCGCCTGGTCTACAGGAGGTCGTGGGTTCGATCCCAACCCCTGACGCCTGCTGCTGTATATTTTGAGTTTGTGTGTCTCTCTGTCATCATCATCACGGTGGCTAGGAGATGTTAACTACCTCGCCTGGTCTACAGGAGGTCGTGGGTTCGATCCCAACCCCTGACGCCTGCTGCTGTATATTTTGAGTTTGTGTGTCTCTCTGTCATCATCATCACGGTGGCTAGGAGATGTTAACTACCTCGCCTGGTCTACAGGAGGTCGTGGGTTCGATCCCGACCCTGACGCCTGCTGCTGTATATTTGGAATTTGTGGTGTCTCTCCCCCCGTGGTCGCGTGGATTTTTCTCCGGGTCCTCTGAGTTTCCCCTCCATTTAGAATCAACGTCACGCGTTTAGAGTATTTAGCTGCTGTAAATGTCCACGTGGGGGTGATGATGATGATATGCCACTTCGTTGGGCTATCATTTGTGATGGACAAGTCGCTTCTGAAAAAAGAGATAGACAGCTCAGCGGGTCCTTAGCTGGTAAAATAAACCAAAAATAGTTTTAGTTTAAATCACCTTGAAAATCCCTGGAGATGGGACATCTTGTTGGCAAGGATTTTCATGGGTGTTAAGTGGCAAAAGGCAAAGATCCCCCGTGTAGCCTTCAAAGACTGTTGGGGCAAGTGCTGTAAACGAGTACCATCAATGAAAGTCGGCATGGCAGACGAAGTGGGTGAGTGGCCAACACCACGCCCGGCCGCCTTTGTCTCCCCAACGGCGACGTTTACTACACACCGCACCAGGTACTCATTTGAGGCTGGGTCGACCTAGGGGAGGCCCAGAACCGGTTCCCGTAATCGTCACTGGCGTTATCTGTGAGCGGGAATGGAATCCAGGTCGCTGGGTTCGTGGCGTCGTTCGCTCGACACGCACTCAAAAGGGCGCATGCGGGTCCACAAGCAGACACAGAGTGGACTGCGTTCGAATCGTAGGGGGAAAAGTGCACCGAGGAGTGTGGGGAGAGGTGAGGGTGCAGGTGAGAGGTGAGAGGGGGAGATGTGAGAGGAGAGTGGGGAGAGGTGAGGGTGAGAGGAGAGTGGGGAGATGTAAGAGGTGAGGGTGAGAGGTGAGAGGGGAATGGGGGAGATGTAAGAGGAGAGTGGGGAGAGGTGAGGGTGAGAGGTGAGAGGGGGAAATGTGAGAGGAGAGTGGGGAGAGGTGAGGGTGAGAGGTGAGAGGGGGAAATGTGAAAGGAGAGTGGGGAGAGGTGAGGGTGAGAGGTGAGAGGGGAATGGGGAGATGTAAGAGGGGAGTGGGGAGAGGTGAGGGGGCAGGTGAGAGGTGAGCGGGGAATGGGGGAGATGTAAGAGGAGAGTGGGGAGAGGTGAGTGCCGGGTGAAGAAAAAAAACAAAAGAAATAAAAATAAAAATAATTAGTAAAAATTAACCCGTAAAAACAAAGTTTTTCACTATAAATCCTTTATATGCGTGGCGGCTAGAGTCCTCTCGTCTTCTGGCTTGAGATGGCTGCCACCTATGGGTCAGATGATTGCCTGCCACCATTAAGCAATTGGTAATTAAATATAATATTTTTGTCCTGAACAGTGTAAAATTTTGGAAAAAAAATTTCACGAACATTAATTGTCACGCACAACGAGTCTGTGTGCAAAATGTCAGCTCGATTGGAACACGGGAAGTGGGTTAAAAAACGACCGAAAGATTTGCACGGTCCTAAGCAAGCAAGCGAACTTAATATAAAGGATAAAAAAATTAACCCATAAAAACAAAGTTTTTCACTCTAAATCCTTTATATGCGTGGCGGCTAGAGTCCTCTTGTCCTCTGGCTTGAGATGGCTGTCACCTATGGGTCAGATGATTGTCTGCCAGCATTAAGCAATTGGTAATTAAATATTTTAAAAAATTTCCCTAAACAGTGTAAAATTTTGAAAAAAAATTTTTCACGAAAATTAATTGTCACGCACAACGAGTCTGTGTGGAAAATGTCAGCTCGATTGGATCACGGGAAGTGGGTTAAAAAACGACCGAAAGATTTGCACGGTCGTAAGCAAGCAAGCAAGCACGCAAGCACGCAAGCAAGCAAGCGAACTTAATATAACGGATTTAAAAAAATGGCCGACGTACCGGTGACCTGCGATGCGTCGTTTCCGCTCAGCGCCCAGCTGAGCTCACGATGAACGCCCTCCCTGTCCTCCACGTGGACGAGGTCGTACACGCTCTGCTGGACAAGGTCGGTCTGCAACGCCGCAGGGAAATCGACTCGGGGTCAAACCAGAGTGTCCGACTCGCAGAGGGTCGCCCGGCTCGGCAGCAGCTCAAGGATAGATTAAACTAAACTCATGATCAAGGTGGGGAGCTTTTTTTGCGGGTTAGATCGCTGTAAGTATAAATGTTGTGTCGGTAACCCTCCACCACCCGACACGGCCGGTAAGGTTTGTCACGTGAACGACGCACCATATTAGTTACTCGTATAGTGTATTGTAGTGTATAGTGTAGTTTATAGTAGTGTATAGTGTAGTGTATAGTGTAGTTTATAGTAGTGTATAGTGTAGTGTATAGTGTAGTTTATAGTAGTGTATAGTGTAGTTTATAGTAGTGTATAGTGTAGTTTATAGTAGTGTATAGTGTAGTTTATAGTAGTGTATAGTGTAGTTTATAGTAGTGTATAGTGTAGTTTATAGTAGTGTATAGTGTAGTTTATAGTGTAGTTTATAGTAGTGTAGTTTATAGTAGTGTATGGTGTAGTTAATAGTAGTGTATGATGTAGTTTATAGTAGTGTATAGTGTAGTGTATAGTGTAGTTTATAGTAGTGTAGTTTATAGTAGTGTATGGTGTAATTAATAGTAGTGTATGGTGTAGTTTATAGTAGTGTATAGTGTAGTGTATTGTGTAGTTTATAGTAGTGTATAGTGTAGTTTATAGTAGTGTATAGTGTAGTTTATAGTATTGTATAGTGTAGTGTATTGTGTAGTTTATAGTAGTGTATAGTGTAGTTTATGGTGTAGTTTATAGTCGTGTATGGCGTAGTATGCTTCTTCAGCCCACCGGAATGTTGGAGACTAAATCCACAACGTTTACAATTTGAGTAGTACGACGTTTCGCTGGTAATGACACATCCAGCATCAGCGGGCGATTTCTTCACTATTCTGGCAAATCGCCCGCTGATGCTGGATGTGTACACTATACACTACACACTAATATACACTACACTCTACAGTACACTACACTATACACTACTATACAATACAATACACTATACACTACACTACTGTACACTACACAATACACTATATTAGTAACTAATTGGTGCATTGTTTAGTAACAAACCTTACTGGCTGTGTTGGGTGGTGGAGGGTTACGACACATTTATACATACAGCGATCTAACCCAAAAACCTTTAGTATGAATAATATTGGTCGCGAAAGCCTACGTGATGAACTTAAACTAAACTATTAAACTATTTTATTTTTACCAGGGTAAGGACTACACTGAGCTAGGTAGCTCTTTTTCCAGAAGCGGACCTGGATATCACAAATGACCTGGATGTCACAAATGACCTGGATGTCACAAATGACCTGGATGTCACAAATGACCTGGATGTCACAAATGACCTGGATGTCACAAATGACCTGGATATCACAAATGACCTGGATGTCACAAATGACCTGGATGTCACAAATGACCTGGATGTCACAAATGACCTGAATGTCACAAATGACCTGGATGTCACAAATGACCTGGATATCACAAATGACCTGGATGTCACAAATGACCTGGATGTCACAAATGACCCGGATGTCACAAATGACCTGGATGTCACAAATGACCTGGATGTCACAAATGACCTGGATGTCACAAATGACCTGGATGTCACAAATGACCTGGATATCACAAATGACCTGGATGTCACAAATGACCCGGATGTCACAAATGACCTGGATGTCACAAATGACCTGAATGTCACAAATGACCTGGATGTCACAAATGACCTGGATATCACAAATGACCTGGATATCACAAATGACCTGGATGTCACAAATGACCTGGATGTCACAAATGACCTGGATGTCACAAATGACCTGGATGTCACAAATGACCCGGATGTCACAAATGACCTGGATGTCACAAATGACCTGGATGTCACAAATGACCCGGATGTCACAAATGACCTGGATGTCACAAATGACCTGGATGTCACAAATGACCTGGATGTCACAAATGACCTGGATATCACAAATGACCTGGATGTCACAAATGACCCGGATGTCACAAATGACCTGGATGTCACAAATGACCTGGATATCACAAATGACCTGGATGTCACAAATGACCTGGATGTCACAAATGACCTGGATGTCACAAATGACAGCTCAACGAAGGGGGGTTGTCATCTTCATCACGTGGGCATTTAGAGCAGCAGCTAAATTCTACAAATGCGCGACGTTGATTCTAAATGTGATTGGCCAAAAGCCGGAGGACCCGGAGAAAAATCTCACGCAGCTGCGGGAAGAGAGAGACAGAGACACGCAAACTTCAAATATACAGGAGGCGTCAGGGTCGGGATCGAACCCATGACCTCCTGTACACCAGGCGAAGTAGTTAACATCTCCTAGCCAACGTCATGATGATGGGAAAGAGACATGCAAACTTCAAATATACAGCAGGCGTCAGGGTCGGGATCGAACCCACGACCTCCTGTACACCAGGCGAGGTAGTTAACATCTCCTAGCCACTGTGATGATGATGAGAGAGACACGCAAACTTCAAATACACAGCAGCAGGCGTCAGGGTCCGGATTGAACCCACGACCTCCTGTGTACCAGGCGAGGTAGTTAACATCTCCGAGCCACCGTGATGAGAGAGAGAGAGAGACGCAAACTCCAAATATACAGCAGCAGACTTCAGGGCCGGGATCGAACCCATGACCTCCTGTCTACCAGGTGAAGTAGTTAACATCTTCTAGCCACCGTGATGATGATGAGAGAGAGACACGCAAACTCCAAATACACAGCAGGCGTCAGAGTCGGGATCGAACCCACGACCTCCTGTGTACCAAGCGAGGTAGTTAACATCTCCTAGCCACCGTGATGATGATGAGAGAGAGAGAGAGAGACACGCAAACTCCAAATACACAGCAGGCGTCAGAGTCGGGATCGGACCCACGACCTCCTGTGTACCAGGCGAGGTAGTTAACATCTCCTAGCCACCGCTGGGTGGAGCGCTTCGTGACGTTACCTACATGTCGCACCTCCGATTGGCTACGTAGGTTGCGAAAGAAGTTCAACATACATCTAAATAATATAATAACACCCCGCCATTCGCCACTATGTGTCGGTGACGTCACCGCGGCGCCTGTGCCAGGCTAGGTGCACTTTGAGGCCACGTGAAGTGTCGATGGCTCGCTGACCCAGCAGGTCACGTGACAGATCCCAGAAGGTGCCATGGGTTGGCTGACTGAGACGACCGACAGATGGCACCACCTGCAACCCGCCTTACCGTGCCAGGCTAGGTGCAGGAGATCACGTGACAGACCTCAGCAGGTGCCATGGGTTGCCTGACTGAGATGACCGAAAGATGGCACCACCTGCAACACGCCTTACCGTGCCAGGCTAGGTGCAGGAGGTCACGTGACAGACCCCAGAAGGTGCCATGGGTTGGCTGACTGAGACGACCGACAGATGGCACCACCTGCAACACGCCTTACCGTGCCAGGCTAGGTGCAGGAGGTCACGTGACAGACCCCAGCAGGTGCCATGGGTTGGCTGACTGAGATGACCGAAAGATGGCACCACCTGCAACATGCCTTACCGTGCCAGGCTAGGTGCAGGAGGTCACGTGACAGACCCCAGAAGGTGCCATGGGTTGGCTGACTGAGATGACCAAAAGATGGCACCACCTGCAACACGCCTTACCGTGCCAGGCTAGGTGCAGGAGATCACGTGACAGACCCTAGCAGGTGCCATGGGTTGGCTGACTGAGATGACCGAAAGATGGCACCACCTGCAACCCGCCTTACCGTGCCAGGCTAGGTGCAGGAGGTCACGTGACAGACCCCAGAAGGTGCCATGGGTTGGCTGACTGAGATGACCGAAAGATGGCACCACCTGCAACCCGCCTTACCGTGCCAGGCTAGGTGCAGGAGGTCACGTTACAGACCTCAGGAGGTGCCATGGGTTGGCTGAGTGTGCCAACTTGCTGTTGTTGTTTTTGTTTGACCGAATTCGACCAGAACGCGTCTCTTGTCGTGTTATCGTTGTGCAGACTCCTGACTGCCTCGTGGCGCCCCCTCCCCCCCTCGCTGCTGGATGTCGCCGCACTCCACGCGGCCTCACTGCCGCGCCGCCGGTGACAGCCAGGGGAATGAATGAAAGAATGAAAAAAAGAATGACAGAATGAATGAAAGAAGGAAATACATAATGAAATAAATAATGGCGGAATGAATGAAAGAACGAATGAAAAATTAAAGAAAGAATGAAAGAATGAACAAAAAACGAACGAAAGAAAGAAATAATTAATGAAAGAATTAATGGAAAAACGAGCGAAAGAAAGATTGAAATAATTTATGACAGAAATAATGAATTATGAATGAAAGAAAGAATGAAAGAAATAAAATAAAAAAACTGGCATGACTTTCATCCAGGCAGCGGTGGCCGGCGGTGGCAGCGGTGGCCGGCGGTGGCAGCAGCAGCAGCGCCACCAGCAGCAGCAGCAGCACCAGCAGTAGCAGCAGCAGCGGCGCCAGCAGCAGCACCAGCAGCAGCAGCAGCGGCACCAGCAGCGGCAGCAGCAGCGGCAGTAGCAGCAGCAGCGGCGCCAGCAGCAGCACCAGCAGCAGCAGCAGCGGCACCAGCAGCAGCAGCACCAGCACCAGCAGCGCCAGCAGCAGAAGCAGCAGCAGCAGCAGCGCCACCAGCAGCAGCAGCAACAGTAGCATCAGCAGCATCAGCGCCACCGGCCGATGCGATGGGGGAGGGGGTCACTCTTTTCGCGAGACCGCAGAGAGAGACCCGCAAGGAAAATTCCCCTCTTCATCACAGCCGACTTGCGGCGAGATAGCGAGCGGGCGAGTGGGCGCGCTTTCAATCGGCGATGGTTGGGGGGGGGGGAAACGCCAAGGTGACGTCTTGGGCCAATTTAAAATTAATTGGTTAATGGGGGGGGTGGGTGGATTTTGACGTCTCCGCTCGCTTGTGCGCTCGTGCGTTGCACAAATGTGAGTCCCTTCCTCACTTACAACACGAACACCCCCCCCTCCCCGTCTCTTACTGCCCATCCCAAATGTCTACGTGACGTCTATTGGGCATCTGTGAAAAAAAAAAAATCAGCTTCGCAGCTCATCGGATTCCTCCCGCAGTCTAAATGGATGTTTTGATAATTATCGATTAAGCAACCGCCGTCTCTCGTATTCACACGCTTTGTGGCTCTTCAAATATTGAGTATTTTTTCAACAAAATTCTAAATAAATGGCGCTTCTTGTTGCAGTTTGCTGGTGGTCGTCGCTTTGTCGAGCCCATTCCTGCCCCTTGCCACCGGCCCCCAGTGACGAACAGACCCAGTTCGATCCCTAACCCCTACATCACTACCCTGAGCACTACATCACTACCCCAATCACTACCCCAACCCCTACATCACTACCCCAACCCCTATCACTACCCCTATCACTACCCTAACCCCTACATCACTACCCCAACCCCTACATCACTACCCCTATCACTACCCTAACCCCTATCACTACCCTAACCCCTACATCACTACCCCAACCCCTACATCACTACCCCTATCACTACCCTAACCCCAATCACTACCCTAACCCCTACATCACTACCCCAACCCCTACATCACTACCCCTATCACTACCCTAACCCCTACATCACTACCCCAACCCCTACATCACTACCCCTATCACTACCCTAACCCCTATCACTACCCTAACCCCTACATCACTACCCCAACCCCTACATCACTACCCCTATCACTACCCTAACCCCAATCACTACCCTAACCCCTACATCACTACCCCAACCCCTACATCACTACCCCTACATCACTATCCCAACCCCTACATCACTACCCCAACCCCTACATCACTACCCCGATCACTACCCTAACCCCTATCACTACCCCTACATCACTATCCCAACCCCTACATCACTACCCCAACTCCTACATCACTACCCCGATCACTACCCTAACCCCTATCACTACCCCTACATCACTATCCCAACCCCTACATCACTACCCCAACCCCTACATCACTACCCCTATCACTACGCCAACCCCTACATCACTACCCCAACCCCTACATCACTACCCCAACATCATTACCCTAACCCCTACATCACTACCCCTATCACTACCCTAGCCCCTACATCATTACCCTAACCACTACATCACTACCCCAATCACTACCCTAACCCCTACATCACTACCCCAACCCCTATCACTACCCCAACCCCTACATCACTACCATAACCCCTACATCACTACCCTAACCCCTACATCACTACTCCTATCACTACCCTAACCCCTACATCACTACCCTAACCCCTACATCACTACCCTGATCACTACCCTAACCCCTACATCACTACCCCTATCACTACCCTAACCCCTACATCACTACCCTAACCCCTACATCACTACCCCTATCACTACCTGAACCCCTATCACTACCCCTATCACTACCCTAACCCCTATCACTACCCTAACCCCTACATCACTACCCTAACCCCTATCACTACCCCTATCACTACCCTAACCCCTATCACTACCCTAACCCCTACATCACTACCCTAACCCCTATCACTACCCCTATCACTACCCTAACCCCTACATCACTACCCTAACCCCTACATCACTACCCCAACCCCTACATCACTACCCCTATCACTACCCTAACCCCTATCACTACCCTAACCCCTACATCACTACCCCAACCCCTACATCACTACCCCTATCACTACCCTAACCCCTACATCACTACCCCTATCACTACCCCAACCCCTACATCACTACCCCTATCACTACCCTAACCCCTATTACTACCCTAACCCCTATCACTACCCTAACCCCTACATCACTACCCCTATCACTACCCCAACCCCTACATCACTACCCCTATCACTACCCTAACCCCTATCACTACCCCTATTACTACCCTAACCCCTACATCACTACCCCTATCACTACCCCAACCCCTACATCACTACCCCAACCCCTACATCACTACCCCGACCACTACCCTAACCCCTACATCATTACCCCAACCCCTATCACTACCCCAACCCCTACATCACTACCCCTATCACTACCCCAACCCCTACATCATTACCCCAACCCCTATCACTACCCCAACCCCTATCACTACCCTAACCCCTACATCACTACCCCAACCCCTATCACTACCCTAACCCCTATATCACTACCCCAATCACTATCACTACCCCTATGACAACCCCAACCCCTCTATATCGAGACGAGAGACCAGGTGAGATGATAAGATGAGACGTAAACGGTGAACGTGTTTGCTACATTTGACGACGGCCATCACAGCAACGAGACAGACATTGGATCACTCCGTGGCCACGCGCCCCGTTGCCCGATTCGCGTCAGTCGGACCTCGTCCCGTGCCAGTGACTCAAGAATGAAGCTGCTACGTGTGGGGGGTGACGTGGGGGTGGTGGGGGTAAGGGAGGTCTCCATCCAGCAGTGGATTGACCAAGGCGGATAGGGGCACCGGACTTGCCTGCGGGAAGCCCAGGTAATGCAGCACGTTGGGTGACACGTAGAAAATCTGACCGTCGCTCGCAACTGCAATGACAAACCCGTCAAGCGCCTGCGAAACAACAACAACAACAATAAACAACAACAACAACCAACAACAGCAGCAGCAAACACCACAACATCATTCAACACAAACAATAGACCAACACGAATCAACAACCAGCAAGTAAACAAACACCACCGAACTAATCAACACCGCAAACCATAATAGACACATCAATAAAATACATCAACAACAACGCAGGGAATTTCCCATGAGCAGTGCCTCATCACCACCACCACCACCACAATCAGCCAGGATCAATCCACTACTGGATGACGACGTTATCAACCCTTCACCGTCTCGCAAAGCTATCGGCTCCATACGCAACCCTCAAACGATTCCAAATAAGGTGAAAATAAGAAATAAACATATTTTAATTTTTATTTTACATAATAAGTACATTTATTTTTATTTTATTTTAAATAAAAAAGAACATAGAAAATGACTTGTATTTTTTATTTTCACCTACGTGACTTTACCAAAAGAACCAAATAATATGGATCCTTGCAGTCACGAAAACTTCAAATCTAGAATGATTCAAAATATTTCAATTTACGATAAATTCAGAAAAAAATTAAATAACATCATTTTCCTATTCCCCTCCCCCCACCACCACCGCCACCGTAGCCCGCACTTCAAACATTCGTGTGGCAGTCGTTTGATTCCGGCAATGCCTCTGCACACCGAGGAGGAAACGCTAGGGACCGCAGCCCTGAGCCAGATAAAGCCCTGGGAATTTCCAGCGCTGTAAATTGGGGAGTGGCGCTGAGTCCACCGTGGAAAATATAATCAAAGAAAAGCGCAAAATTGTCACTCCAAACTAAACTGTTTTAAAATCTTGACTTAAATATTTCGTGACTGCAGGAAGTGATATTTTTTGGGTCTTTCGGTAAAGTCACGTAG
Organism: Lampetra fluviatilis; assembly: GCF_964198595.1. Classification (NCBI taxonomy): domain Eukaryota; kingdom Metazoa; phylum Chordata; class Hyperoartia; order Petromyzontiformes; family Petromyzontidae; genus Lampetra; species Lampetra fluviatilis. Next base: position 2,339,250 of record NC_136337.1, on the reverse strand, counting down.
ATAGGTTAAAAGAAAATAACAAAAAAAGAACGAAAAACTACGACGTTTCGATCCCAAAAACACTCGGGGAGACAAAGGCGGCCGGGCGTGGTGCTGGCCACCCACCCCCCTCGTGTGCCGTGCCGGCCTTCATAGGTGCTGCTCGCTAACAGCACTTGCCCCTACAGTCTGGGTGAGGCTACACGGGAGATCTTTGTCATTGTCTGTGTAGAACATACGGGAAGGGGCCCCTTGAATTCGTGACATTTCACGGAAAATGTAAATACTGATAATGTCTAGACGGGCGCGTTGATGAGCTAATGGTAAGTAATTAAAAAAAGCAGCAGTAGATTTACGCCGTGTGCGGTGCATTGTCAACGTCGCACACATCCAAGCACATTGCCAAAGACGATATACATACACACAGCGGTGCTAAATACACACAGAGTAGTCACCACGCGATAACACAGACACGTGTGCACACACACCCGCATCTATACACGCAAGTACCGTCAGTTTAACACGTAGTAGGAGCAGGCTTTCGCGACGAATATAAATGTGTCGTTAAACCCGCCACCACCCGACGCAGCCAATTGTTAAGGTTTGTGTCACGTACGGTGATATTTCTTTCTAGATTTGAATCGTTCGTGACTGCAAGGATTCATATTCTTAGGTTTTTTCGGTAAAGTCACGTAGGTAAAAAAAAAATAAAATTAAAATTAATAAAAGTAAAATAAAAATATTTCTGTTTACGCGATCTAACCAAGAAAAAAAAACATATATTATGGATACAGCAATGCGTATACATATAAAGACAAAGATCCCCCGTGTAGTCTCGACCGACTGTAGGGGCAAGTGCTGCGAGCGAGCACCTATGAAGGTCGGAAGGGCTACACGCCCGGCCGCCTTTGTCTCTCCGCCAGTGGCGATGTTTACCGCGCTCCGCTTAAGCCAGGGGTGTCCAAACTTTTTGCAAAGAGGGCCACATTTGATAAAGTGAAGATGCCCGGGGGCCAATAGTTCCTTTTGACATTGTTTTAACCACCAAAGTTACGTGGAAATACACATTGTTATAAAACAATTTTCATTGTCACAATTACCTTTATTTTTCAAATGACAATGTAACCAAATATAAGCCACTCAGGCAGACGGGAACAACTCTAAAAACGCAATTCTGCCTTTCATTCAGTCAGATAACATTGAACAAACTGTATAGAATACCTTACATTTCCATGAGTTTTATATGATGTATTTATTCTGACAGAGCTGGCGAGCCATAACTAACACATTATAAGACCGAAGCTGCGGGCCGTATGAAATCTGCCCGCGGACCGTATGAAATCTGCCCGCGGGCCGGACTTTGGACATGCCTGGCTTAAGCAAAGCCCGAGTCTACGCAGGGGAAACCCGGGACCGGCTTCCGATAATCGCCGCCGCTGTTGGCCCCGAGACGCGGAAAATCGAAGTCCCCCAATGTGCACAAAGACGACGATCAAGTGCTGGCAGCTTGATGGAGGGTGAAAGTAAAACACGTCAAGTGAGTTAATGAGTTAATGATGACGTCACCCTGCTGCTGCTCTATATAAGAACGGGAGACACAGCAGAGCCTCACCATTCTGGCGAATTGCCCGATGATGCTGGATGCAATTACCAGCGAAACGTCGTACAACTCAAATTGTAAATGTTGTGGTTTCACGCTTCAACACACCGGTGGGCTAAAGCAGTGAACTATTTGTCTTTTGTCAACGTGACACTTTTTTACTGATTGGCCGTGTCGGGTGGTGGAGGGTTACGACACATTTATAAATAACGCGATCTAAACCCAAAAACGTTGATTATGAATAATATTGGTCGCGAAAGCCTGCTACGTGTTAAACTGACGTCAAGTGAGGACGCACCACAGAGGGAGATGGAGCGATGGTGATGATTCAGCTCGCGGGCTGCTGCCAGGTGCTGGGTGGATGATTAACATCGCGAGCTCGTGACGGCTTGGAGGTTAGGAGGGGAGGGAGACCTGCTTGATGATGATGATGATGGTGGTGGTGATGCTGGTGATGGTATCTCAATGGCTGTGTTGTACGTTAGTCGATGCGGTGTGTGAGCTTGAGGTTGATGACATTATTCTTGATGTCATTGGAATAAAGATATAATTAGCGACGTTTCGGGCAATGGCCCTACTGAGTGGCAACATAAATCGAGGAGCCAGCTGAGAGAGAGAGTGGACGATACGAGTTGGAAAACTACGCTTGATTACATACTCTTTTGTTTCATTGCGTTAAAAATAAACATCACAGGACCGTGATGGCTTTTTAAAAAAACTTTTTAAATAGCGTAATAATTGTATTAACAATTAAATTTCGATTTAAAGCTTTCGTGACTGCAGGGATTCATCTTCTTGGTTCTTTCGGTAAAGTCACGTAGAAGGGAAGTAATAAAATAATAAAAATAAAACATAATAAAATAATTCTCCATTTAAAGCTTTCGTGACTGCAGGGATTCATCTTCTTGGTTCTTTCGGTAAAGTCACGTAGAAGGGAAGTAATAAAATAATAAAAATAAAACATAATAAAATAATTCTCACGACGTGTCGATTAGACAGAGTCTGAATGACTCTGTCTACTCGACAGACCTACTCTCCAACTGAGGACGGCTGCTTGCGTTGTGGCCGAAACGTCGTGAGAATTATTTTATTATGTTTTATTTTTATTATTTTATTATTTCCATTCTACGTGACTTTACCGAAAGAACCAATAAGATGTATCAACAATTGTTTGTAAGCCTTAAATACGTACAGTACAGTACTCTGTTATATATATGTATATAAAAAAAGTTTTACTGGCTGGAGGAACGGACGGATGTACACGCCCAGAGCACGTGCCAGCTGCCACGTACATTTGACTGGAATTTAATTTTACAAAAACGCTGTTGGGAATTTAGAAAAGATCAGCCGAATTAATTGGATTCAATGTATCAAAGAACGCATTTATTTATGTGACTCGTAATATTCTAGTGATGATTGTTTTCGACAGGCAAGAACGTCTGTAAGTTTTATTTTATACACATATAAACATACAAAAAAACAAACACACCCGTATAGTCTTAACAGATTTGGAGCAAGTGCTGTTAGTGAGTAGCACCTATGAAGGCCGGCACGGCACACGAGGGGGTGGGACGGTGGGGGACTGAACCACCCCCGGCCGCCTTTGTCTCTCCCCCAGTGATAATGTTTACACACCGGGTACTCATTTGAGGCCGAGTCGACCTAGGGGAGGCCCAGGACCGGTTCAGATAATCGTCACTGGTGGTGGTGGCCGCGAGCGGGATTTGAACTTAGATTGCTGGTTTCGTAGGGCGGCGTGCTAACCACTGCGCCACCGCTCCCCTTATATATGTAAATATGTGTTAAACCACACGATTTTAATGCATTTCCAATTAAATTTTGCAAATCATAGCAAAATTATTTTCGCTCAGTTTCAGTGCAGTCGTTGAATTTACATACGTAATATATCTGATTAGGTAATGTAAATTACCGTGTTGAATTCATGTCCTAACTTGTAAAAATGTAATTGTTTCATTAAGTTAATGCCACTGAAATGTACTCCTATAAATATATACTTTTACATTTTTTACAATTTTAATTGCATTATCATTCAAACGCACGTTATTGTGTAGACATTAACAATATATTTGTTTGTGTAATACTCATATCAAAAAAATACAGCCCAATTTTAACTGATTCCACTATTAATCTTGTAATTAGCCTATGTGGTGGAATGTGTATATGTTAATGTTTATACATGTGTATATTATATATAATTTGACCACCATAGTTTAATTAATATTTTAGTCTAATTAATACAGTACAATGCTGATATTTATATTAAGACTATTAGTAAACGATTAAGATAACTTCAAATAGCCTGTAGAAAATATTATACTATTTATATATTAGTATTAACGGCGCCTAAAATAAAATTGTATACTGTACTGCATAAGCAATATGTGTACACTTTGTGTTAAATATAATATACTCTACACACATTGCATATACAGCAAATGTGCTCTGTGTATATACACACACAGAGTATGCGTACTGTGTGTGTGTAGATACTGCATAGATGGTACTAAGAAGCGACTTTTAATGATTGTAGCGGTAATATCAAACTCTTATAACAATCTTAATTTGGAGCTTTCGTGACTGCAGGAATTATTCTTTGGTTCTTTCGGTAAAGTCACGTATAAAGATAAAATAATAAATTAAATTAAATACTAGCATACGACGTTTCTATTGCAACACAAGCAATCATCATCAGGTATAAATTAAACAGAAACACAAATCTAGTATACTTAGAAATGTAATGTAATACAACAGAGAGTCGGATAACATAACAGTCAACACCCTATACCTGGTTGATTACGTTGACTGTTATGTTATCCGACTCTCTGTTGTATTACATTACATTTCTAAGTACACTAGATTTGCCTTTCTATTTAATTTATACCTGATGATGATTGCTTGTGTTGCAATCGAAACGTCGTATGCTAGTATTTAATTTAATTTATTATTTTATCTTATAACAATCCGATTGGCTTCTCTAGCAGTGCAGTGTATATTACAATCAACGACATTAGAATTCTTGTTCACATTCTACAGACCCGTTCGTTCATTCGTGTAAGTATCAATAGTAAAAATAACTTATGACATGTTTGACATCGCGCTACAGATTATAAGACGTAACCTTTTATCCCCCCCCCCTCTCCACCCACTCTGCGTTTATAAATCGTGAGAGAAATGTGCGCTGTGCGTCTTATAATCGGGTGGACGCAGTCACTATTAAACGGTGCTTCGAATGCGGATAAAACCAAGTATATATACAGTATATACACACTTAAACAAAACACAATAACTGCAGCAGTCATAGTCATTACTTTACTGGGGTGCAAGGCCGTAGCCATGGAGTCAACATTGGGGGGGGGGGGCAAATCTTCCAGGGGGTCTGGGCCCCCCCCCCCCAGAAAAAAAAATTCTTAATTTGAAAACGAATTTCCTGCCTAAAATATTAAAAAATTCACTAACACACAGGATGGACTTATTATTATTATTATTTTTTTTACAATAATGTCTAATAGTGTATTGAATTACATTGCTCTGTTTGTTCTTGTTTACCTTTTCTTGTTTCATTGTACGTAATGGCAGAGATTATGGATTCATAAAGTACAACCATAACCACAATCATGTAAACAGAAATCTATTTTATAGCAATATATTGGGGGGAGGGGCGGGGGGCATTTTGAGCATATTTGAATATTTGGGGGGGTGTGTACGGCCTTGCTGGGGTGTATTAAAACACGGAATGGAGAAATAAACGAACCAACTTGTGCAAAATACTAATTACTAATTACCAAACTCATACGAAGTATAAAATGCAACTATACAATAAGTAAATAAAATAAATAAAATAAATTAAACCTACCAAAGAGTATGGATTCCTGCAGTCACGAAAACTTCCAATCAAGACGATACAATAATTAATGTATCAAATACAACGATGTTCATCGTAAATTTTTATCGAAAGCTTTCGTGACTGCAGGGATTCATATTCTTGGTTCTTTCGGTAAAGTCACGTAGAAGGGAAATAATAAAATAATAAAAATCACATTTCCTTGCTGTGTTTCTCAAACCTGCAGTCGAAACGTCGTGAGAATTTTATCGTTTTATATTTTTATTATTTTATTGTTTCCCTCCAACGTGACTTTACCGAAAGAACCAAGAATATGATATTCATCCTCTCTATTTACAAACAAAGAAAGAACTCCGCTTATTTGCCTCGCGCTGCAGATGTCTCGCGTGGTGACAGCTTTTCTCTCCTCCATGCTTCAGAATCAGAATCAGAAACGGTTTTAATCGCCATGAAAGTTTACACATATGTAGTAAGTTCGAGGAGACGAGGTCGGAGTTGAGGCACACTCTGTTTATTAACTCAGTGACAGGCACAATAGTTGAAGGGGTAACGGCCCCTTCACCCGTACTATGGGAACCCCACCCTAGTACTATGCCCTCTGTCCTGTCCCCCAGTCCTCCTCTAGTGGGCTACGGGAGGCTGACTGATCTGGCCCTGGCAAGCACAGATCTCGGCACCAGCTAAGCCGGCCTTGCCTGACAAGGGCAGAGGTCCGGGAGCTTTTGGGCCGCGCCGCTGGCTTACCCAGCTCGGCCCTGACAAGGGCAGCGAGACAGGGGAGTCCCAGGGCCTAATCTCCGAGTCTTCGATCTTCACTGGTCAGCTTCGTGTCGTACTGCCTCGAGCTCTCTGGCTCCCCGCCTTTTATAGGGATCCCCTCAGAGGGCTGGGGGCGTGGGGGATCACGGATGCGGACGTCGGTGCGACCACCCGTGTGAGTGCACACACCCCTGTGTTTCTCGTCCGCCGTTTCTCCCGTAATAACCCCTACACATACACGGAATTTACTATGGCCGGAAGGTGCATACATTCAACATTGAGCAATCTTAAAAACTCGAATAAGTGATATGGAGTCTAACTATACTAACGTTACAAAGTATAACTAATACTAACGGGCTAAAGTATTTAAAATTATGAATAGACCATATAAAATGTGAAATGTAAAATGTGAATTAGCCATAATATACAATCTTAGAATACAAAAATACAAATAAGGTAACACGTTGTAAGTATACCTCGCTGGATCTACATATTTTTTTCTTCCGTCTGTCACTTGAAGCACGGGCCCAGGTGGAGCTCAGGGTTCACTCTCGCCAATAAACCCACTCGTGGCCTCTTTGGTCATCTTAGCAGTGAGTTCCTAGCGCTATAGGACTTTTGTTTTTACTCAAGAACCACTGTTGGTGGACACCGACGCGTTTAACCGTGTCAACCCAGACGCTCTGTACCCCATTTTCTTGGACAGGGAACTTGAGCTTTCGGGTCCATACGGCGTTGAGATTTATAAAGGGCACGGGGTGATCAATAAGGTCTGAATTGGTCTGTAATAATGTAGGGCACTGATAAAGGGTTGATAGGTATGTATAGTAGTGTAGTGTATAGTAGTGTATAGTGTAGTGTATAGTAGTGTAGTGTGTAGTGTATAGTGTAGTGTATAGTAGTGTAGTGTAGAGTAGTGTATAGTGTAGTGTATAGTAGTGTAGTGTGTAGTGTAGTGTATAGTGTAGTGTATAGTAGTGGAGTGTATAGTAGTGTAGTGTATAGTAGTGTATAGTGTAGTGTATAGTAGTGTAGTGTATAGTAGTGTAGTGTATAGTAGTGTATAGTGTAGTGTATAGTGTAGTGTATAGTAGTGTAGTGTATAGTAGTGTAGTGTATAGTAGTGTAGTGTATAGTAGTGTAGTGTATAGTGTAGTGTATAGTAGTGTAGTGTATAGTGTAGTGTATAGTGTAGTGTATAGTAGTGTAGTGTAAAGTAGTGTATAGTGTAGTGTATAGTAGTGTGTAGTGTAGTGTATAGTGTAGTGTATAGTAGTGGAGTGTATAGTAGTGTAGTGTATAGTAGTGTATAGTGTAGTGTATGGTAGTGTAGTGTATAGTAGTGTATAGTGTAGAATATAGTATTGTAGTGTAGTGTATAGTGTAGTGTATAGTGTCGTGTATAGTAGTGTATAGTGTAGTGTATAGTGTCGTGTGTAGTAGTGTAGTGTATAGTGTAGTGTATAGTGTAGTGTATAGTAGTGTAGTGTAGAGTAGTGTATAGTAGTGTAGTATATAGTAATGTAGTGTATAGTAGTGTATAGTGTAGTGTATAGTGTAGTGTGTAGTGTAGTGTATAGTGGAGTATATAGTAGTGTACAGTAGTGTATAGTGTAGTGTATAGTGTAGTGTATGGTAGTGTATAGTGTAGTGTATAGTGTAGTGTATATTGGAGTGTATAGTGTAGTGTATAGTGTAGTGTATAGTAGTGAATAGTGTAGTGTATAGTGTAGTGTATATTGGAGTGTATAGTGTAGTGTATAGTGTAGTGTATAGTAGTGTATAGTGTAGTGTATAGTGTAGTGTATAGTAGTGTACAGTAGTGTATAGTGTAGTGTATAGTGTAGTGTATGGTAGTGTATAGTGTAGTGTATAGTGTAGTGTATATTGGAGTGTATAGTGTAGTGTATAGTGTAGTGTATAGTAGTGTATAGTAGTGTATAGTGTAGTGTATAGTAGTGTTGTGTACAGTGAAGTGTATAGTAGTGTAGTGTACAGTGTAGTGTATAGTAGTGTAGTGTATAGTGTAGTGTATAGTAGTGTATAGTGTAGTGGATAGTGTAGTGTATAGTAATGTATAGTGTAGTGTATAGTGTAGTGTATAGTGTAGTGTATAGTAGTGTAGTGTATAGTAGTGTAGTGTATAGTAGTGTAGTGTATAGTAGTGTAGTGTATAGTAGTGTAGTCTATAGTAGTGTAGTGTATAGTGCAGTGTATAGGATTAACTTTGAGATGTATAAAGGGCACGGGGTGATCAATACAGTCTGAATTGGTCTGTAATAAGGTAGGGCAGTGATAGAGGGTTGATAGGTTTGCTATAAAATGCACTATACACTATTATACACGACACTATACACGATACTATATACTACACTATACACTACACCATACAATACCATGTCAACTCATACGGTTTATATCCCTATTCTTGTACGTTTGAATACGGGTAACAAAAAATTATCATCTATTTTTGTCTATTTGTGTTTCTCCCTTGTGATGGGACTTTGTAGGATGAACGTTGAGATTTATAAAGGGCACGGGGTGACCAGTAAGGTCTAAATTGGTCTGTAATAAGGTAGGGCACTGATGAAGCTAGTTGTAATTATTAGCAAAACGTCGTACTCAGATTGTAAATCTTGTGGATTTTCTCTCCAACACACCGGTGTGCTGTACTAGTATACTACACTATACACTACACTACACACTACTATACACTACACTATACACTACACTATACACTACTATACACTTCACTATACACTACTATACACCACACTACTATACACTTCACTATAAACTACACTACTAAACACTTCACTATACACTACACTATACACTTCACTATACATTACACTATACACTACACTATACACTACTATACACTACTATACATTACACTATACACTACACTATACACTACTATAAACTTCACTATACACTACTATACACTACACTACTATACACTTCACTATAAACTACACTACTAAACACTTCACTATACACTACACTATATACTACTATACACTACACTATACACTACTATACACTTCACTATACACTACACTATACACTACAATATACACTCCAATATACACTACAATATACACTCCAATATACACTACTATACACTATACACTACACTACTATACACTACACTACTATACACTACACTATCACTACACTATACACAACACTATACACAACACTATACACTACACACTACTATACACTATACACTTCACTATACACTATACACTACACTATATACTACACTATACACTGGTGCTGTACTAGTGACGAATTGGCACGTTCTGTTTATGTGACACAACCCTTACTAACTGGCTGTGTTGGGTGGTGGCGGATTTAACGACACAACATTTATATTCAGGTGATCTAACCCAAACCATATTATGGATGATATTGGTCGCGAAAGCCTGCTAGGTGTTAAATAGGTATGGGGCCGTCCATAAATGACGTCACGCGATTTTGGACGATTTTTAACCCCCCCTCGTCACGCGGCGTCACAAAAAGTCAGACCCCCCCTCAAATATGACGTCACAAAGCTCTTTAAACTATTGTCATTGTAGTGCGTATTTAATGTGGCGCTGCACTCTGATGTTGTAGGAGTGTTGTTATAACAATTAGTGTTGTTATAACAATTCTATATTTATTTAAAGTTGCGCATTTTGATGTGACGTCACATTTCTCAAACCCCGCCCCCCCCTCGTCATACATCGTCACAAATGTCTGCCCCCCCCCCCCCCCGGTGCGTGACGTCATTTATGGACGGCTCACGTCATTTCCCCTCAGCCAATCCCCGCCCTCCTTCCCCAACGGTCGTCAACCGTCACACCCACCCCCCACCCCCCACAGTCAACCCTCGCTTCCCGCCCTTTACGTTTGAATTTCTCTCCACCAATCAGTTCAATTCTCTGACCCCATATTCTTAGGTTTTTTTCGGTAAAGTCACGTAGGTGAAAAATTTAAATTAATAAAAGTTACATAAAAATAAAATAAAAATCACGACGTTTCGGAGGCAACACAAGCTTCCGTCTTCAGGTGGAACCGTCACAGCACGATAGCTGTATCAAGTGAGAGAAATTCCAAGAAAACAGTCCTTGTATATATACTGGTTGAGGGTGGGAGGAGCCATTGTGAGTTTCGGTGCGGCTGAAGCACGCTGCTCTGACCCCAACCAATCCTCTTTGAGGCTTCCCTGCACCAATCAGAGGCCTTGGCGCGCTTTCCGAATCTCCGCTTTGCACGTGCATCATGTCAGGAAAGTTGGTCTGCTGTTTACACATTCATGCTGCACTGCTGCATTTGATTTTATTCGTTTTGATTTTGTGATTATTATTTTTTGGTTACTACCCAGGCCACTCTTGCAGAATTAGAATAATGATTTAAACTCTTGTCCACAGATGTCCAATAAATAAGGCTCCTCATCTTCTGCAAATGAGACTCCCCTGTCCTGAGTTATCATCTTGATACACAAATCTAGATTGGAAACTAGAATTCTTTAGTATTGCTTTTAGTGTGTACACACATACGCGCGCGTATGCACACACAACAACACAACAACAACCGCCATTCGCCATTAAGTGGCGGTGACGTCACCACGACGCTTGTGCCAGGCCATTTGCACTTCGAGGCCACGTGAAGTGTCGAACGCCCGCTGGCAGGAGGTCATGGGCAGAGGTCGCAACCGGGTACCCGATACCCTACCCGATACCCGGCTACCCGTACCCGGCCGGGTACGGGTACCCGTTTGCTACCCTGGTGCGGCCGGGTACGGGTACGGGTAGACCGTGAGTCACTGGTGAGTCACCGTTTGTCACTCATCTCCCAACGTCTTGTCTCTTCTCACAATTCAAGTTCCTAGAATCAACCCACCCGCGCCTGCAACATGGCTTCATCCCAGAGGTCGCAATCGGGTACCTGTACCCTACCCGATACCCGGCCGGGTACGGGTAGCCGGGTATCGGGTAGGGTATGGGTACGGGTACCCGTTTTCGACCCTGGTGCGGCCGGGTACGGGTACGGGTAAGGAATCAAAACCCGTTTGCGACCTCTGGTCATGGGGCAGACCCAGGTGCCACGGGTCTACTGAGGCACCTGGGTCTGCCCCGTGACGCACACACGCGGGGCATACGCACACACGCGTGCGCGTACGCGCACACGCGCATGTACGCAGACACGCGTGTGTACGCGCACACGCGCACGTACACAGATACGCGTGTGTACGCGCACACGCGTGCACGTACGCACACACGCACACGCGGGGCCATCCAAACCTGCAGCATGAGTTCTCCCTCCGAGTGGCAGGGATGAGGCGGCGACTCTGACGGGACCGGGTCTTGCCACACGGCGGGCACAACGGCTGCGGGAGGCAAAAGGAAAAGTGTCACGTGTTAGAGAAGTTAGAGCCGCCCGAACCGTGCTCACGAGAAAAAAAAAAATGTGGTTTAGATATTTAAACAATTTTTTTCTCCAAAAGTTGTTGATGCGTTGGCTCCGTCCGTTTGGTCTCTCTCTCTATCCCAGTGCACGTCCCGCCAACGTTGGCGTGTGCGTTGTAACCATTGGGGCAATGTTACCCCAACGCCTCACGTGTACTGGGGTCTGCACGCCTGTAAACGAACGTGGGTTAAGCGTATAACTCTCTCTGTCGAGCAAAAGTCTATAGCTGTGAACCAACACGGTGGACCAAGCCCGTATTCTTGTACAGGGAAATTGAGTTTTCAGGTCCATACGGCGTAACAGCCGTTTCATTGCGGGCAAAACATAAATGTTGTCTACTTGTTTGTGTTTCTCTCCCTGTGATGGGACTTTGTAGGATGAACGTTGAGATTAATAAGGGGCACGGGGTGACCATTAAGGTCTGAGTTGGTCTGTAATAAGGGGTTGATGGGTATGGAATACCATCTTGATATCAGCAAAGGACTTCGGTATGAGGTCGTGTTGCTAGTTGGTGACTTGCCCTGGAGAAGAGCGGGCAGAGAATTGACGAAAGGGTGACTGCCCAAATCTCAGAAGACTGAACCGACGCTAGAAGCACCCCGGCTCGGCTCAGCCTTGGTGGGGCCTGCCGGGCGAGGCGAGGCCTCCCTGACAAGGCCGCTACGCTACGAGGCCCTCCCTGACAAGGCCGCTACGCCACGAGGCCTCCCTGACAAGGCTGCTACGCCACGAGGCCTCCCTGACAAGGCCGCTACGCTACGAGGCCCTCCCTGACAAGGCCGCTACGCCACGAGGCCTCCCTGACAAGGCCGCTACGCCACGAGGCCTCCCTGACAAGGCCGCTACGCTACGAGGCCCTCCCTGACAAGGCCGCTACGCCACGAGGCCTCCCTGACAAGGCCGCTACGCTACGAGGCCTCCCTGACAAGGCCGCTACGCTACGAGGCCTCCCTGACAAGGCCGCTACGCCACGAGGCCTCCCTGACAAGGCCGCTACGCCACGAGGCCTCCCTGACAAGGCCGCTACGCTACGAGGCCTCCCTGACAAGGCCGCTACGCTACGAGGCCTCCCTGACAAGGCCGCTACGCCACGAGGCGCCATTGTCTCATCGCAGCTGACGGCCCTCCCTCCTTAAACTCCCCCCATTTTGTAGTTCTGTGGTTCATCATGGGAGATTCGCATGATGGCGTAGAAAACGACGACGACGATGATGGTGATGATGACGACGATTATGATGACGATAACGATGATGACGATGATTACGACGACGATGACGACGACGATTATGACGACGATGATAACGATGATGATGACGACAATGATGGTGATGCAATCATCGTTCTGTCATCAATGGCAGAATGATGCCAATTTTAACGACGCTGCAACTCAAACTATGCCCAGTGAGCATGGAACGTTGGGCCACCGTTGGGATGTGAACAGGGTATCGAGAGAGAGATGGGCTAAACTAAAATAGAAACATTTTCTCTCGAAAATTTGTAACCGAATGGAAAAAACCGGTAAAAACCGTGTTGCCGCACGTTTAGACACGCCGAGATACATGTAACGGGCGTAACGAGTTGTTTGGAGATACTAAACTTGTTTTTATTTTGCCAAGTAACGCCCCACTGAGCAGCTACGTGGCTCTTTAACACAAGCGACGTGGCCACCACAAATGAAAGCTCAACGGGAGTGGCTTTGATCACGTGGACATTTCTACGAGCCAAACTCCACGCACGAAAAAACAAGGTGCCCGAGTTGGGGATCTAACCCAGGGTCCCTATCTTCTTGCTGTGCGAGCCACAAGGTGCTAGCCGCTCACCGCGATGGTGGGATCGTACACGTGCGCGTGTGGGCAAATCACATCGATGGGGTTCAACCCTATCTAGTAAATACCAAGTCAAAAATGTCGCCCACTTTGTAAGATTTCACCTGGTCAATGTCTAGATTTGAAGCTTTCGTGACTGCAAGGATTCATATTCTTAGGTTTTTTTTCGGTAAAGTCACGTAGGTAAAAAATGACCATTTTTATTTTATTTTACTTTTATTAATTTGATTTTTTTACCTACGTGACTTTACCGACAAAAACCTAAGAATACTGGTCAATGTCGTTTGACGGCGCATGATTTTCGACGCTAGTAAGGAAGTTGCTGTGAGCACGAGGCCAACTTTGACGCGTGTTTGAAATAGAATACAGAGTCGTGAGTGTCGCAAATACCAAGATTTTCGTCGTTTCGCAAATACGTCGTCACTCCATCACCAACCCCGCCACCCTATTAGCGTCGCCACCACCACCACCACCAAAGATCAAAAGGACTGAGATCCCCCGTATAGCCTCAATAGACTGTTGGGGCAAGTGCTGTTAGCGAGTAGCACCGATGAAGGCCGGCACAGCACATGCGGGGTGGGTGGCCAACACCACGCCCGACCGCCTTTGTCTCCCCAGTGGCGATGTTTACACACCGCACCAGATACTCAATTGACGCTGAGTCGACCTAGGAGAGGCCCAGGACCGGTTTAGATAATCGTCACCGGGTTCGTAGCGCAGCGTAGCACTAACCACGACACTACCGCTCCCCAACACCACCACCACCCCCACCCCCACCACACACTCGCGTCGGCTGACAGCATCCGTCCCGTCACTTTTCCTCGTTATCTGTGACCTCTCAACCTTCGCCTCCACTACCACCACCACCACCACGGCCCACCACCCACTACTACCACTGTGGATCGCTTCCATGTTACGTCGTTTCGATATTCGTTGTCTGCGCATTTCAGGAACGCATCCCCCCTCCCCTCTGGACGTAAAGCGAGGTATTGCTGCAATGGCGATGGCCGGAATGTGTGGATTGGAGGCCGACAGGGAGAGAGACGCCTTCGGAGGCCTTCCGATGGCAAGAGGCGGGGCGATGAGGGGGGGGAGGGTCTTCGTTTCTCACTTCGCGACCTCCAAGTCCTCGCGTCGTTCTGGAGAAGGTGTCACGTGACTAGTGAAGGTGTCACGTGACTAGAGGAGAAGGTGCCACGTGACTAGAGGAGGAGGTGTCACGTGACTAGAGGAGAAGGTGTCACGTGACTAGTGGAGAAGGTGTCACGTGACTAGTGGAGAAGGTGTCACGTGACTAGTGAAGGTGCCACGTGACTAGTGGAGAAGGTGTCACGTGACTAGAGAAGGTGTCACGTGACTAGAGAAGGTGTCACGTGACTAGAGGAGAAGGTGCCACGTGACTAGAGAAGGTGTCACGTGACTAGTGGAGGTGCCACGTGACTAGAGAAGGTGTCACGTGACCAGAGGAGAAGGTGTCAAGTGACTAGAGAATGTGTCACGTGACTAGAGGAGAAGGTGCCACGTGACTAGTGGAGAAGATGTCACGTGACTAGTGAAGGTGTCACGTGGCTAATGAAGGTGTCACGTGACTAATGAATGTGTCACGTGACTAGTAAAGGTGTCACGTGACTAGTGGAGTAGGTGCCACGTGACTAGTGGAGTAGGTGCCACGTGACTAGTGAAGGTGTCACGTGACTAGAGGAGTAGGTGTCAGGTGACTCACGGAGTCGCCCACAGCCGGAGCGCGAGGGGGCATCCTGGATGCGGTGTGCCGGGTGCGGAAATCAATTTTCCGGGTCAATGAACCGGGTTCACGGTTGTCATGGGAGTGAAAAAAAACAACCCCGCCGATGTATGCGGACACATGTGATGCACAATGTCGACGTTTAAATACAACAGATGGCAACAACAACAACGACGACGACGACGACAACAATAACAACAACAACAACAACAACGACAGCGACAACAACAACTACAACAACGACAACAACAACAACTACAACAACAACAACTACAACAACAACAACGACAACAACAACAACTACAACAACGACAACAACAACAACTACAACAACGACAACTACAACAACAACAACAACGACAACAACTACAACAACAACAACAACACGAATCCTCACGCGCTGGGGAGAGATGCCAACACATTTGCACCCGCGGCCATTTGCATTCCGTCACGTGGGAGGTGGGAGGGAGATGTGAGAGAGGGCGGCGTGGATTGGCAGAGTAGAGAGATTCCCGGTTCGATCCCGGCGATCGCCCTGGTTATCACTGCTGTGCATGCGAATGACAAAGTGCTGGGCGCTGTCCGCCTTGACTCAGTGGCTAGGAGATGTTAACTCCCTCGCCAGGTGTACAGGAGGTCGTGGGTTCGATCCCGACCCTGACGCCTGCTGCTGTATATTTGGAGTTTGCGTGTCTCTCTCTCATCATCATCATCAAGGTGGCTAGGAGATGTTAAATACCTCGCCTGGTGTACAGGAGGTCGTGAGTTTAATTCCGACCCTGACGCCTGCTGCTGTGTATTTGGAGTTTGCGTGTCTCTCTCTCTCATCATCATCACAGTGGCTAGGAGATGTTAACTACCTCGCCTGGTGTGCAGGAGGTCGTGGGTTCGATCCCGACCCTGACGCCTGCTGCTGTATATTTGGAGTTTGCGTGTCTCTCATCATCATCACGGTGGCTAGGAGATGTTAACTACCTCGCCTGGTGTGCAGGAGGTCGTGGGTTCGATCCCGACCCTGACACCTGCTGTATAACCTCGCCACCACCTCACCACCACGACCACCTCGCCACCACCACCTCGCCACCACCACCTCGCCACCACCACCTCGCCACCACCACCTCGCCACCACCACCTCACCACCACCACGCGGTCTCACAACCTCTGCGCAGCTGGCGCGGTGGGTAGCGAGGCAGCGGAGTGTAAAGTAACCGACCCGTTTGCGGTTATTTTAAACTTAACCTCCAAAGCAGGCGCACGGCGAGTGTGTGGCAAAATAATAATAAATGTGCGTCGTTGTACTTCCTGGAACAAAGCAAAAAAAATGCGGACGAAAGTCAAGACTCGTCTTAATCTCAAAGAAACACCGTCTCCAAGTCGCCACTCACGATTGGGGCGGCGGTGTGTGTGTGAGCGCGCGTGTGTGTGTGGAGATAGTGGAGAGTTTCCCATACCTGTGCAGTGTGCTCATAACCGGCTCCGGTTTAACAGCAGAGGTCTCACTCCGAATCAGTCGAGCGGCATTATCTTTTCATCGGTTGCGTAACGCTGCTGTGTGGAAGCCGCCTGGTCTGTCGCTCCGCACGAAGCTTCAAGTCTTCTCGGCCACAGTCATTCCTTCCATTATCTACGCTTGCGAAACGTGGACCCCTCTAATGGAGCATCTTCGCCGGGTTGGAAACATTTACGATCCATCTTGGGTTTAACCAGGCTGGATTGTGTGAGCAGCTCACAAATCCTTGAAAGATCTGGGCAAAGTCCCATCGGTGAGCTCCTCCGGCAGGCAAGGCTGCGTTGGCTGGGTCATGTAGCCCGCATGCCCAGCCACTGCATGCCTAAACAGCTTTTGTTCGGCCGGATCGAGGAGGCTAAACGGACGCGGCGCGGGCTAGAGAAGAGATGGAGTGATGTGGTACAGGAGGACGTGGAGCTGAGTGGACTTGCCGATGACTGGTACCAGCGGTGTCAAGATCGGCCTCTGTGTAGGAGGCTCGTGAAGGACGCTACTGGGCAGTTGGAGGCAGTCGCCCTCCAACAACGGAGGGCGGAGGAGCGACGCTCACAACAACGAGCGGAGCGCCGGGTGGCTAAAGCACAGCAAGTTGGCACAGTAGGGGGCACAGGTGGTGCATCAGCCAGTCATCTCAGTCAGTCGACCCGTGGCACCTGGGTCTGCACCGTGACCTCCTGCCAGCTGGCGTTCGACACTTCACGTGGCCTCAAGGTGCACATGGCCTGGCACAAGCGCCGTGGTGACGTCACCGCCACTATGTGGCGAATGGCGGTTGTGTGAGCGCGTGTGTGTATGTGTGAGCGCGTGTGTGAGCGTGTGTGAGAGCGTGTGTGTGTGTGAGCGTGTGTGTGTGTGAGAGCGTGTGTGTGTGAGCGTGTGTGTGAGCGCATGTGTGTGAGCGTGTGTGTGTGTGAGCGCGTGTGTGTGTGTTCCCTCCCCCCCTCTCTTTCTTTGGCGATGCGGTTCGCGATAAACAAAACAAATGTAACCTTCCCATTTTGAAGTGTGAGAGCTGTATTAACAACTACTAACCAAAGTTAAAAAAAAACCTTATTTGAATTCACGCCCCTCAAACCGCGTTAACCCATAAGGGCAGTAACCCCGTGTTCTTGCACGTGGGAAATGAGTTCTCAGATCTAGCGTACAGCCGTTTCAATCGGGGCAAAAGTGTTGTCTAGTTGTGTGTCTCCCTTGTGATGGCACTTTGTAGGATGAACGTTGAGATTTAGAAGGGGCACGAGTTGATCAATAAGGTCCTGAATTTGTCTGTAATAAGGTAGGGCACTGATAAAGGGGTTGACAGGGATGTATAGTAGTCACGTAGGTAAAACATTAAAAGTAATGAAAGTAAAATAAAACAAAACAAAAATAAAAATAAAATTCACGACGTTTCGGAGGCAACACAAGTCTCCGTCATCAGGTGGGACCGTCACAGCCAGATTAGCTGCATCACTTGATGTAAAATCATCATCACTTGATGAAAGTAAAATAAAACAAAACAAAAATAAAAATAAAATTCACGACGTTTCGGAGGCAACACAAGTCTCCGTCATCAGGTGGGACCGTCACATCCAGATTAGCTGCATCACTTGATGCAGCTAATCTGGCATCACTTGATGCAGCTAATCTGGCTGTGACGGTCCCACCTGATGACGGAGACTTGTGTTGCCTCCGAAACGTCGTGAATTTTATTTTTATTTTTGTTTTGTTTTATTTTACTTTCATTACTTTTAATGTTTTACCTACGTGACTTTACCGAAAAAACCTGAGAATATGAATCATTGCAGTCACGAAAGCTTCAAATCTAGAATGTATAGTAGTGTATAGTGTAGTGTATAGTAGTGTATAGTGTAGTGTATAGTGTAGTGTATAGTGGAGTGTATAGTAGTGTAGTGTACAGTGTAGTGTATATAGTAGTGTATAGTGTAGTGTATAGTGTAGTGTATAGTGGAGTATAGTGTAGTGTATAGTAGTGTAGTGTATAGTGTAGTGTATATAGTAGTGTATAGTGTAGTGTGTAGTGTATAGTGTAGTGTATAGTGTAGTGTAGTGTATAGTGTAGTGTATAGTGTAGTGTATAGTGGTGTATAGTAGCGTAGTGTATAGTGTAGTGTATAGTAGTGTATAGTAGTGTATAGTGTAGTGTATAGTGTAGTGTATAGTGTATTATATAGTAGTGTATAGTGTAGTGTATAGTGTAGTGTATAGTGTAGTGTATAGTGTATTATATAGTAGTGTATAGTGTAGTGTATAGTGTATTGTATAGTAGTGTATAGTGTAGTGTATAGTGTAGTGTATAGTGTAGTGTATAGTAGTGTATAGTAGTGTATAGTGTAGTGTATAGTGTAGTGTATAGTGTAGTGTATAGTGTAGTGCATAGTAGTGTATAGTGTAGTGTATAGTGTAGTGTATAGTGTATTGTATAGTAGTGTAAAGTGTAGTGTATAGTGTAGTGTATAGTGTAGTGTATATAGTAGTGTATAGTGTAGTGTATAGTGTAGTGTAGTGTATAGTGTAGTGTATAGTGTAGTGTATAGTGTAGTGTAGTGTATAGTGGAGTATAGTGTAGTGTATAGTGTAGTGTATAGTGTAGTGTAGTGTATAGTGTAGTGTATAGTGTAGTGTATATAGTAGTGTATAGTGTAGTGTGTAGTGTATAGTGTAGTGTATAGTGTAGTGTAGTGTATAGTGTAGTGTATAGTGTAGTGTATAGTGGTGTATAGTAGCGTAGTGTATAGTGTGGTGTATAGTAGTGTATAGTAGTGTATAGTGTAGTGTATAGTGTATTGTATAGTAGTGTATAGTGTAGTGTATAGTGTAGTGTATAGTAGCGTAGTGTATAGTGTAGTGTATAGTAGTGTATAGTAGTGTATAGTGTAGTGTATAGTGTAGTGTATAGTGTAGTGTATAGTAGTGTATAGTGTAGTGTATAGTGTAGTGTATAGTGGTGTATAGTAGCGTAGTGTATAGTGTAGTGTATAGTAGTGTATAGTATAGTGTATAGTGTCGTGTATAGAATGAACGTTGAGATGTATAAGGGGCGCGGGTTGACCAATAGTGTCCTGAGTTTGTCTGTGGTGAGGTAGGGCACTGACTGATAAGGGGCTTGACGGGGATGCACCCTGAGCAGGACTGCAACCCCTGAAACTCTCGCCCAAGAGCAAATCCGCCTCCCCCTTCTGGCGTTATCCCCCCCTTCCTCCTCCTCCTCCTACTCGCCTTTCCCGTGAGCTCAGCGCTCGGACATTCATCTCGGTTCGACAGCAAGTGGTGGTGCCGACCGCTGCACCATCGCTGTGCGTGCGTAGGTCGGGACTTGCGTAAGTCGGGACTTGCGTAAGTCGGGGCTTACGTAAGTCGGGACTTGCGTAAGTCGGGACTTGCGTAAGTCGGGACGCGTGAGAATCGTGACGCGCTATCGAGACGCGGAATCTGCAGGTGCTGCGCGCACGGCTGGCACCAGCTGCTGGGCGCCCAGTGGAAATCCCGCCGCGATGACTCACGCCGTGGGGCGCAGTCGCCACGCGCCCCCCCCCCTCTCCTCGCCCCCCATCTACACTACCCCCCCTCTCCATCCTCCCCTCTCCACTACCCCCTCTCCTCGCCCCCCTCTCCATCCCCCCCCTCTCCATCCCCCCTCTCCATCCCCCCCCTCTCCATCCCCCCCCTCTCCATCCCCCCCCCTCTCCATCCCCCCCCCCCTCTCCATCCCCCCCCCCTCTCCATCCCCCCCTCTCCATCCCCCCCCTCTCCATCCCCCCCCTCTCCATCCCCCCCCTCTCCATCCCCCCCTCTCCATCCCCCCCCTCTCCATCCCCGCCCTCTCCATCCCCCCCTCTCCATCCCCCCCCTCTCCATCCCCCCCCTCTCCATCCCCCCCCTCTCCACCCCCCCCCCCCTCTCCATCCCCCCCCTCTCCATCCCCCCCCTCTCCATCCCCCCCTCTCCACCCCCCCTCTCCACCCCCCCTCTCCACACTCCCCCCCGCCCTCCTCTCCGTTCTGGCTCAAATCCAGCGCGGGTTTTCCCCCCCTCCCCCACCCCCCCAACTTTCCCCCATCTTCGCCATCTGCGGGTGAAGTCACCACGGTCGTTTCTCTCCCCCTCCCCCCCTTGCCAGGAGGTCTCGGAGGCCGTGGTGCGGGCGGGGGGGGCGTGGTGCGGGGGGGGGGCCGTGGTGAGATGCAGCGGCTGGGAATCTCTCAAGCAAGTCACCGATTGACCGCGATTGACCAGTAACAAGCAATCGATCGTCGTATGGGTCGGTCCATCGATGAACCACCAACCGACCAAAACCGTAAGCCACGTAAAGCGACCGAAGCCAGCCGATTGGTTAACAACAAATTAACTTCGGAGATAATTGATTAATTTATTAACTAATTTACCAATCAAGCAACCAAACCAAGCAATCAGCCAGTGAACTTATGCATCGACCACTTAGCGAATGAGTACATAATTAAGCCATGTGTCTGCAAAACTAAGCAATCAAATAACCAATCGGGCAGTTAATCAGTTAGCCAATTAACGAATTAATTAATTGACCAATAGGGATAAAATTGGGAAATAAAAATATTACAAATAGCAAAGATGATAAATTCAAGATTGCCTATACGGTGAGGGTTGGGGACTTGTTCAACCAAACTATGTACAAATGAACCACAGGAAATGTAAATTCTTAACACGTAATAGGTGGAGGCTATGAAGTAATCCTACTGGGTGGACGCTATGAGGGTGGGTGGAGGGTGGTGGGTGGATGGTTGGTGGGTGGTGGGTGGGTGGAGGGTGGTGGGTGGGTGGAGGGTGGTGGGTGGGTGGAGGGTGGTTGATGGGTGGGTGGAGGGTGGGTGGTTAGTGGGTGGAGGGTGGTGGGTGGGTGGTGGGTGGGTGGAGGGTGGTTGGTGGGTGGGCGGGTGGAGGGTGGTCGGTGGGCGGGTGGAGGGTGGTCGGTGGGCGGGTGGAGGGTGGTCGGTGGGCGGGTGGAGGGTGGTCGGTGGGCGGGTGGAGGGTGGTCGGTGGGCGGGTGGAGGGTGGTTGGTGGGCGGGTGGAGGGTGGTTGGTGGGTGGGTGCAGGGTGGGTGCAGGGTGGTGTGTGGGTGTGTGTGTGTGCAGAGTGGCGCTGCTGGTGGCTATCTGCACTCCGATCTGCTGCCGTGCGCGGTGCCACCTTGCAGGTGTCGCTTGGCTCGAAGGAATCCGACGCAGAGCCGCAGCACGGACAGCTTGTCGAGCTTGCACGACAGCGAGCGGGGCAGGGGCAACGCGGCCGCCAGCCGCTCCAGCTCCGCGTTCAGCCGCTGGCGGTGGCGCTTCGAGGCGCCTCCGCTGCCCGGATCGTCGGGCGGGGAAGGGGCCGGCCTGGTGGGGGTGCGGTGGGGGGTGGTGAGTGAGTGAATTGCTGAGTGAGTGAATTACTGGGTGAATGGCTTACTGAGTGAGTGAATTACTGAGTGAGTGGGTTACTGAGTGAAGGACTTACTGAGTGAGTGGCTTACTGAGTGAGTGGCTTACTGAGTGAGTGACTTACTGAGTGAATTACTGAGTGAATGGCTTACTGAGTGAGTGAATTACTGAGTGAATGGCTGACTTACTGAGTGAATTACTGAGTGAAGGACTTACTAAGTGAATGACTTACTGAGTGAATTCCAGAGTAAAGGACTTACTGAGTGAATTACTGAGTGAATGGCTGACTTACTGAGTGAATGACTTACTGAGTGAATGACTTACTGAATGACTGGCTTACTGAGTGAATGACTTACTGAGTGAATGACTTACTGAGTGAATGACTTACTGAGTGAATGACTTACTGAGTGATTGACTTACTGAGTGAATGACTGACTGAGTGACTTATTGAGTGAATGACTTACTGAGTAAATCACTTACTGAGTGACTGACTTACTGAGTGAATGACTTACTGAATGACTTATTGAGTGATTGACTTACTGAGTAAATCACTTACTGAGTGACTGACTTACTGAGTGAATGACTTACTGAATGACTGGTTTACTGAGTGAATGACTTACTGAGTGAATGACTAAGTGAACAAATGACTGAATTAATGACTGAGTGTAGTGAATGCATGTATGAGCGAATGAGTAAATTAGTAAACGACTCAGTGAACGAATGACTGAGTGATTGAATAATTGAGTGAATGAATTATTGATTGAATGAGCGACAAAGTGAACGAATAACTGATTGAACGAACAACGCAGTGAACGAATGACTGAGTGAACGATTGACTGAATGACTGAGTGAACGATTGACTGAGTGAACGAATAGCCGAATGACTGAGTGAATGAACGAGGCGACTGAATGAATACCGCTTGGAAATCGGCCGCCTCCTCTTCCGCACTGCATACGTCCCGGTTCCCAGCATCGCCTCGTCACGTGGGGCTGCTCACGCGTGCAGCAAACGACACCGTTGTACTCAGGGGCGGTTTCTTCATTAGGGCGATTGGGCGACGCACCACCAATGTCATTCAACCACAGAGTCACGCTAGCCGTCACTGTGCCTCTGGATATAGTCCAATCAGCGTCATGCTACGTTCTGTGGAGTACCGCCTCTTTTTGGGCGATTTCACTATGGCTGAGAATCGCCCCGAGTGGTCCCACAGACTTACATTCAAAGATGTTTTTTTTCGAACGGGGGCGCTGCAATGCATTCTCTATGGCTTCCGGGAGGGCTCGCCGTAACGTGCTTACGTCATCATACGTAAGCACGTTTCCTCCAACAATATAATTTGTCGCCACCTAGTGGAATCTTTAATAAAATAAACTTGAGTGGTTTGTTTTAATAGTGAGTATAGAAACAAACAAGATGTATTGTAAGAGTCACTTTATGTTTCATTAATATTAAAGAAGTGAAGTTGCCTTTACATGCTTAAGCTGTTAATTTATCCATTGCATGGGTGGACCTTATCCTTATCAATCATCCAGACATTTGCCCCCCCCTGAGAGATTTTGCAGGAGCCGCCACTGGTTGTACTGCACTGCAACAGGACTCATATTGCACCTCAGGCTGTAGACCCGCAGTGGCCCAGCGTGGTGAAGTATGGTCAAATCATCGGATGCGCGTCACTTCCGGCCCCCCACTCGCCCCCCCCCCTTCGCCCCCCCCCACTCGCCCCCCCCCCCTACTCGTCCCCCCCAATCGCCCCCCCCCACTCGCCCCCCCCCCTCACTCGCTCGTGTCATTAACCACACATCGTCACTCTCATCGTCGTTAACTTCACTCATCACACTCACGTGCCGTGCCTCTCATCTCGCTACCACTATTCCGCCGTGCAAGTAGCGAATTCTTTCCTGATTTTTGAAGCTTTCGTGAATGCAGGGGAATCCAAGCGCTTTGGTTCTGTCGGTAAAGTCACGTGGGTAGAAAAATAAAACAAAATCAATTGCGACGTTTCGGGCGCAACACAATGACGGACGCTTGTGTTGCGCCCGAAACGTCGATGTATTTGTTTTTTTATTTTATACCGACGTGACTTTACCGAAAGAACCAAAGAGTAGCGAATTCTTTGTTCGGCGCCTTGCTCGAGGCTTGAACAAATTAAGATCAAGACGATAAGAAATAACAAAGACAAAGATCCCCCGGAAAGCCTTATCAGACTGTAGGGGCAAGTGCTGTTAGCGAGCACCTATGAAGGCTGGAACGGTACACGAGGGGGTGGGTGGCCAGCACCACGCCCAGTGGCGATATTTACACACCACACCAGGTAATCATTTCAGGCTGACTCGACCTAGGGGAGGCCCAGGACCGGTTCAGATAATCGTCAATGGGGTTGGCCGTGAGCGGGAATCGAACCCGGGTCGCTAGATTCATAGCGCAGCGCGCTAACCGCTACACCACCGCTCCCCACAATAAATAACACACACACACCCACACCCACACACTCCTATTTCCCCACAACGAGACCCGCAGTGGCATGCAGGGGAGGCCCTCGTTCAGCAGTGGATAGATCATGACTGATGATGATGATGATGGTGGGGATGATGCTGCGGGTTGATAATGGTCCATCTCCACGTTGTTCCATTATTACAAAAAATACGCTCAAATAATCATCATCATTATCATCACCAGCCGGGTCACGGACCCAGCTACGGGACAATCCACTGCTCGATGAATGCCGTTCCCTCCAAAGCCGCCGATACGATAGGCGACTTACACAAAAGATGCAGACCCCCCCACCACCACCCCGTATAGCCCTTAAGTGTTGAGGCCAACTCTTCTTGGTTCTTTCGGTAAAGTCACGTAGAAGGGAAATAATAAAAATAAAACATAATAAAATAATTCTCACGACGTTTCGGCCACAACGCAAGCCAAGTTCCACGCCCGGCCGCCTTTGTCTACCCAGTGCGGATTTTTTACACGTTCAAGGCTGAGTCGACCTAGAGGAGGCCCGGTTGAAAAAAATTATAATCCGTCACTGTAATTTGTCGCGAGAGGGGAAACGAACTCGGGTCGACGGGTTCGAAGCGCTGTGCGTGCTAACCACTACAACGATCATTCCCCGATTAAAATGATACACACGAATGTTGTAAACGGATTTCTCTACTTACGAATATTCAGAGATACGAACAAACCCGTCCCGTGTGTCTAGTGGCAGCTGTTCGAACCGAAAGTCGTAAGTTAAATTGCCGCGCAATAGATGGCGGTGGTGGCATCTGCATCTGTAGAAAATGAAGAACCAGTGGCATTTACATCTGCAGAACATAAAGAACCAGTGGCATCTACATCTGCAGAACGTGAAGAACCAGTGGCATCTGCAGAACGTGAAGAACCAGTGGCATCTACATCTGCAGAACATGAAGAACCAGTGACGTTAAGAACCAGTGGCATCTACATCTGCAGAACATGAAGAACCAGTGGCATCTGCAGAACGTGAAGAACCAGTGGCATCTACATCTACAGAACGTGAAGAACCAGTGGCATCTACATCTGGAAAACATGAAGAACCAGTAGCATCCGCTACTACAGAACGTGAAGAACCAGTGGCATCTACATCTACAGAACACGAAGAACCAGTGGCATTTACATCTACAGAACATGAAGAACCAGTGGCATCTACATCTGCAGAACGCGAAGAACCAGTGGCATCTACATCTACAGGATATTTACAACTTTAAAGCCACCCCCCGTGTTTTAGTGTGCATGCCGTCCAACATGTTTGGAATCGACAGAGAGTAAAGTTGGACATACGAACAATTCGACTTACGAACAGACCTCTGGAACCTACCTCGTTCGTAAGTAGAAGAGTCTCTGCACAACTTATTTAACGATATGCCCATATATCTATGTATCTATATGCGCGATGATATATGTCGGAGACAGACGAAAGTTCTCGTGGATTTGTTTGTTTGACGGCTGTGTCAGATCTATATATATTTTTCTTTTTTCGATAGGTGAATCGGGGATTATGAGAGTGAAATTTGAGTTCTGTTCGCAAAAGGGAACGAACAGCAGTCTGAGAGGCATTGGAACGAACAGCAGTCTGAGAGGCATTGGAACGAACAGCAGTCTGATAAAGGCTGCACGAACGGAGTCGTGGGATCGCACCCAGAGACACGGGGTAGAGAGGACGACGCCCCCGTTACAGACATCGTAGTGACCTGCTCCATACGATAAGTAAGGTCCGCGTGCTCGTCAATAGCACTGTGTGTGTGTGTATGGCCTTCAAATAAAAAGTCCTTTTGGGCAATGGGCTTTCTTTCTAAAGCCTTCTTCGTTTGGGCATGAAGAAGGGACATTGCCTAAAACGTCACCCGCTATACACAGCCGATCATAAGTTATCCGGCACCGCGCGATTATCCGGCTGCTGCCGGCGATCGGCACCGTGTAGCGTGACAATAAAAGCAGCTTTTTCTTGAGTTCAGTGTTAAATATAATATACACTACATTATACACTACATTGATACTGTATACACTACATTATACACTACATAAATATTGTATACACTACATTATACACTACATAAATACAATATACACTACATTATACACTAGATTGATATTGTATACACTACATTATACACTACATGAATATTGTATACACTACATTATACACCACATTATACACTACATTAATATTGTATACACAACATTATACACTACATACATATTATATACACTACATTATACACTACATAAATATTGTATACACTACATTATACACTACATTATACACTACATTAATATTGTATACACTACATTATACACTACATACATATTATATACACTACATTATACACTACATAAATATTGTATACACTACATTATACACCACATTATACACTACATTAATATTGTATACACTACATTATACACTACATACATATTATATACACTACATTATACACTACATAAATATTGTATACACTACATTATACACTACATTATACACTACATTAATATTGTATACACTACATTATACACTACATTATACACTACATTATACACTACATTAATATTGTATACACTACATTATACACTACATTATACACTACATTATACACTACATTATACACTACATAAATATTATATACACTACATTATACACCACATTATACACTACATTCATATTGTATACACTACGTTATACACTACATACATATTATATACACTACATTATACACTACATGAATATTGTATACACTACATTATACACTACATTCATATTATCTACACTACATTATACACTACATTATACACTACATTATACACTACATAAATATTATATACACTACATTATACACTACATACATATTATATACACTACATTATACACTACATTATACACTACATGAATATTGTATACACTACATTGTACACTACATTATACACTACATTCATATTGTATACACTACATTATACACTACATTCATATTATCTACACTACATTATACACTACATACATATTGTATACACTACATTATACACTACATTATACACTACATTCATATTATCTACACTACATTATACACTACATACATATTATATACACTACATTATACACTACATTATACACTACATGAATATTGTATACACTACATTGTACACTACATTATACACTACATTCATATTGTATACACTACATTATACACTACATTCATATTATCTACACTACATTATACACTACATACATATTATCTACACTACATTATACACTACATACATATTATCTACACTACATTATACACTACATACATATTATCTACACTACATTATACACTACATACATATTATCTACACTACATTATAAATTATACACTACATTATACACTACATTATACACCACGTAACTATCGTATACACGACATTATACACTACATTATACACTACATAAATATTGTATACACTACATTATATACTACATTATACACTAAATAAATATTGTATACACTACATTATACACTACATAATTATTGTATACACTACATTATACACTACATTCATATTATATACACTACATTATACACTACATACATATTATATACACTACATTATACACTACATTAATACTATATACACTACATTATACACTACTTAAATATTGTAAACACTACATTATACAATACATAAACATTACATACACTACATTATACACTACATTATACACTACATTATACACTACATTATACACTGCATTAATACTATATACACTACATTATACACTACATTATACACTACATTATACACTACATTAATACTATATACACTACATTATACACTACATTAATACTATATACTCTACATTATGAACTGCATACAACTTACTACGTACAAACCAGTCTGGGTCACGGATTCACTCACCTGGATCACTAACTCACCTGGTCACTCACTCACCTGGTCACTCACTCACTCACCCACCTGGTCACTCACACACCTGGTCATTCACTCACCTGGTCACTCACTCACTCACTCACTCACCTGGTCACTCACTCACCTGGTCACTCACTCACTCACTCACTCACCTGGTCACTCACTCACCTGGTCACTCACTCACTCACCCACCTGGTCACTCACACACCTGGTCATTCACTCACCTGGTCACTCACTCACCTGGTCACTCACTCACTCACTCACCTGGTCACTCACACACCTGGTCATTCACTCACTCACTCACTCACTCACCTGGTCACTCACTCACCTGGTCATTCACTCACTCACCTGGTCACTCACTCACTCACGGACCCACCTTCCACGAGTTTCTTCTCGCTCGACCCAGCCCACGCGATCTTCAGGACGGAGCAGACCCTCGGAGGAACGACACGTAATGAACTAATGAATTAGTTGGTGAATGAGTGAGTGGGTGAATGAGTGAGTGAGTGAATGAGTGGGTGAATGAGTGGTGAATAAGTGAGTGGGTGAATGAGTGAGTTGGTGAATGAGTGAGTGAATGAGTGAGTTGGTGAATGAGTGAGTGAGTGGGTGAATGAGTGGGTGAATGAATGAGTGGGTGAATGGGTGAGTGAGTGAATGAGTGAGTGGGTGAATGAGTGAGTGGGTGAATGAGTGAGTGGGTGAATGAGTGAGTGAATGAATGAGTGGGTGAATGAGTGAGTGGGTGAATAAGTGAGTTGGTGAATGAGTGAGTGAGTGAATGAATGAGTGGGTGAATGAGTGAGTGGGTGAATGAGTGAGTGAGTGAATGAGTGAGTGGGTGAATGAGTGAGGGAGTGAATGAGTGAGTGGGTGAATGAGTGAGGGAGTGACTGAGTGAGTGGGTGAATGAGTGAGTGAGTGAATGAATGAGTGGGTGAATGAGTGAGTGGGTGAATGAGTGAGTGGGTAAATGAGTGAGGGAGTGAATGAGTGAGTTGGTGAATGAGTGAGGGAGTGAATGAGTGAGTTGGTGAATGGGTGAGTGAGTGAATGAGTGAGTGGGTGAATGAGTGAGGGAGTGAATGAGTGAGTGGGTGAATGAGTGAGGGAGTGACTGAGTGAGTGGGTGAATGAGTGAGTGAGTGAATGAATGAGTGGGTGAATGAGTGAGTGGGTGAATGAGTGAGTGGGTAAATGAGTGAGGGAGTGAATGAGTGAGTTGGTGAATGAGTGAGGGAGTGAATGAGTGAGTTGGTGAATGGGTGAGTGAGTGAATGAGTGAGTGAGTTAATGCTTCTGCTCAGTCTGCCTGCTCAGATCCATCAACTGAACAACTTTGGCGAAATCTCGCAGCGCAGCCCCGCAGGAAACAACACCACGAATACACCACGCCCCTTACACCACTACACCACGCCCCTTACACCACTACACCACGCCCCTTACACCACTACACCACGCCCCTTACACCACTACATCACGCCCCTTACACCTCTACACCACGCCCCTTACACCTCTACACCACGCCCCTTACACCACTACACCACGCCCCTTACACCTCTACACCACGCCCCTTACACCTCTACACCACGCCCCTGACACCACTACACCACGCCCCTGACACCACTACACCACGCCCCTTACACCACTACACCACGCCCCTTACACCTCTACACCACGCCCCTTACACCTCTACACCACGCCCCTGACACCACTACACCACGCCCCTTACACCACTACACCACGCCCCTTACACCACTACACCACGCCCCTTACACCTCTACACCACGCCCCTTACACCTCTACACCACGCCCCTTACACCTCTACACCACGCCTCTTACACCTCTACACCACGCCCCTTACACCTCTACACCACGCCTCTTACACCTCTACACCACGCCTCTTACACCTCTACACCACGCCCCTTACACCTCTACACCACGCCCCTTACACCTCTACACCACGCCCCTTACACCTCTACACCACGCCCCTTACACCTCTACACCACGCCCCTTACACCTCTACACCACGCCCCTTACACCACTACACCACGCCCCTTACACCTCTACACCACGCCCCTTACACCACTACACCACGCCCCTTACACCTCTACACCACGCCCCTTACACCTCTACACCACGCCCCTTACACCTCTACACCACGCCCCTTACACCACTACACCACGCCCCTTACACCACTACACCACGCCCCTTACACCTCTACACCACGCCCCTTACACCACTACACCACGCCCCTTACACCTCTACACCACGCCCCTTACACCTCTACACCACGCCCCTTACACCACTACACCACGCCCCTTACACCACTACACCACGCCCCTTACACCTCTACACCACGCCCCTTACACCACTACACCACGCCCCTTACACCACTACACCACGCCCCTTACACCTCTACACCACGCCCCTTACACCACTACACCACGCCCCTTACACCTCTACACCACGCCCCTTACACCACACTACACACCACACATACCACACACCACACCACACACTACACACCACACACTACACACCACACACTACACACCACACATACTACACACTACACACCACACCACACACCACACACACACTACACACCACACTACACACCACACCACACACCACACACACCACAACCCACACACCACAACACACACACTACACACCACACACACAAACCCCACACCACACCACACCACACACCACACCACACACCACATACACCACCACACACTACACACCACACCACACACCACACTACACACCACACCACACACTACACACACACACCACACACCACACACCACACTACACACCACACCACACACCACACCCCACACCACACACCACCACACCACACACCACACTACACTACACACACCACACACCACACCACACTACACCACACCACACACCACACTACACACCACACACACACCACACACACATACCACACACACCACACCACACACCACACCGCTACGATGACAGACCAGCGGTGGTCACGTGACTCAGATCTCAGCGACGCCGCTGGGAGTCTCAGTTCGAGTCCAGTGCCCGCGACTAAACCCGCGTCTCAAGGGCGGTGAGTCCATGGACTCAGCCCGGCCGACGGTGGCTTTAAAAAAACACCAAAGTTTCGATTTAAAGCTTTCGTGACTGCAGGGATTCATCTTCTTGGTTCTTTCGGTAAAGTCACGTAGAATGGAAATAATAAAATAATAAAAATAAAACATACTTTATATTTAAAGCTTTCGTGACTGCAGGGATTCATCTTCTTGGTTCTTTCGGTAAAGTCACGTAGAATGGAAATAATAAAATAATAAAAATAAAACATACTTTATATTTAAAGCTTTCGTGACTGCAGGGATTCATCTTCTTGGTTCTTTCGGTAAAGTCACGTAGAATGGAAATAATAAAATAATAAAAATAAAACATACTTTATATTTAAAGCTTTCGTGACTGCAGGGATTCATCTTCTTGGTTCTTTCGGTAAAGTCACGTAGAATGGAAATAATAAAATAATAAAAATAAAACATACTTTATATTTATATTTAAAGCTTTCGTGACTGCAGGGATTCATCTTCTTGGTTCTTTCGGTAAAGTCACGTAGAATGGAAATAATAAAATAATAAAAATAAAACATAATAAACGAATTCTCACGACGTTTCGGCCACAACGCAAGCAGCCGTCCTCAGGTGAAGAACAGGTCTGTCGAGACGACAGAGTCTGAATGACACACCCCAGGCTTGGAGCGTCTATTTAAGCTGGGAGAATGAGGAGGAAGAGCGCCTTGACAAAATAATTTGCATATCCAGAGGAATTTTAGCATATTTATGGGAAATGCAGAAGAAAAACCAAAGTAATAAGCTCCGTGAAACAAAACAAACAATGAAACGGTACTGAGAATTGATTTCATTCACGTGGCAAAATTACGGCTCTACGAATTCAATACCGACTTGGCGAACACTAGCCACACCGACTTGGGCACACGAGCAAAGATCCCCCGTGTAGCCTGTGACAGGCTGGAGGGGCAAGTGCCGTTAGCGAGCAGCACCTATGAAGGCCGGAACGGCACACGAGGGGGTGGGTGGCCAGCACCACGCCCGACCGCCTTTGTCTCCCCAGTGGCCATGTTTACTACACACCGCACCAGGTACTCGTTTGAGGCTGAGTCGACCTAGGGGAGGCCTAGGGCGGGTTCAGATGATCGTCACTGGTGGTGGCCGTGAGCAAAAATCGAACTCGGGTCGCCGGGTTCGTAGCGCAGCGCAGCGCTGACCACTACACACACACCACACACACACACACAACACACACACAACACACACACAACACACACACACACCACACAAACACACAACACACACACAACACACACACAAACACCACACACACACCACACACACACACCACACACACACACACAACACACACACACACACACCACACACACACCACACACACACACCACACACATACCACACACACACCACACACACACACACACCACCACTCCCCACGTACACACACACACAACACACAACACATACCACACACACCACACACCACACACACATCACACACACCACACCCACACCACACACACACACCACACACCACACCCCCACCACGGACACACACACCACACACACACACCACACACACAACACACACCACACCCACACCACACACACACACCACACACACAACACACACCCACACCACACACACACCACACACACACACCACACACACACCATACACACCACACACACCACACACACCACGCAGACACTCATACATCCGTGTAGACTTCTAACAATCCACACGGGAGCGAGCGAACGACCAATGCACATCACTATACGTGCCCTCGGCAGCCATGCTTGTGGTTGTTACGTCACAAACATTATGCTCACGTGACAGAGCCCCGCCCCCACCACACACACCGCGTGGATCGGAGGTCAACGTGTGAAGGGATCTCAGGGGGTAGCTCTTTGGCGTCTGCTTTCGCGGGCCGTTTCTCTTAGGGCAGGGCGGCGTGACGCCGACATGCGGGGAGAGTAGCGAGCTGTAGAGTCTTCCTCGGATGAAGTAAAAACAATTAGAATGCGATTTTTTTTTAAAAAAGCAGGGAGGAAAAATCGTGCAACACGCATTGGATTCTCGAAAGCTCTCCCACGTTGTGTTTAAACTCGCTAATGATTTATTGCTGGACATTGACAAGAGATGCTCCATTTAATGAATACAAGAGACAAGCCAAGACACTAAAACACATTCCTGCGGAGGGAGCTGGTAGGAACGTTGGGTTGCTCGGTCAATGGCCTGCAGGGTCAACGGCGGCGTGGTGTATTCCGCAAATATGCCCGACTGTGAGGGCGGGCACAAGCCGGCGTGAGTAGGTTAAACGTTGAGTTTTATAAGGGCACCACGGGGTGTCCAGGCCCTCCCCACCCAGCCCCACCCCTCCCTCCCAACCCAGCCCCTCCCCACCCTCCCCTCCCCACCCAGCTCCTCCCCACCCTCCCCATCCAGCCCCACCCTCCCCACCCAGCCCCTTCCCTCCCCACCCAGCCCCTCCCTCCCCACCCAGCCCCTCCCTGCACACAATAATCCCCTGTGGGCTGGTGTAACCAGGAGGTTCCTACCAGTATAAGGAATAAACTATGTACTTGTATATACATAATATTTTTTAGCCTTTTGTTTCATA
Organism: Lampetra fluviatilis; assembly: GCF_964198595.1. Lineage (NCBI taxonomy): Eukaryota > Metazoa > Chordata > Hyperoartia > Petromyzontiformes > Petromyzontidae > Lampetra > Lampetra fluviatilis. The sequence goes on along the minus strand of NC_136337.1, from coordinate 2,304,973 downwards.
ATAAATATTATTTATTCAACCCTTTTACTGATTTTTAAAGTGTTACATGAACAGGACAGGTGACATATTATCATGTAAAGCAACCATAAACACATAAAAGACCTGGGTTTACAATTTATGAGTAAAACTCTGCTATCTACACAATATACATAGACGTAAAATGTAAAAAACTTAAATATCTTGGGAACAGTAGCCAATCAGTTGTTTTCATGGTCATATTTGAATTCAGCACGTAAAAATCCATAATAATCAGCACATTTCATCTCTGAAGCAGACGACGTCTAGAACATTGGAGACCAGTGTTATACTGGTAGGAACCTCTGGTTACACCAGCCCACAGGGGATTATTGTGTCCGTCCGTCCGTCGTGCAGGGAGGGGCTTGGTGGGGAGGGGATGGGGGTGGGAGGGTGGGGCTGGGTGGGGAGGGGCTGGTCACCCCGTGGTGCCCTTGTAAAACTCAACGTTTAACCTACTCACGCCGGCTTGTGCCCGCCCTCACAGTCGGGCATATTTGCGGAATACACCACGCCGCCGTTGACCCTGGCCATTGACCGAGCAACCCAACGTTCCTACCAGCTCCCTCCGCAGGAATGTGTAATTAGCGATAATACATTAAATAACATTATCGCCCGAGCCTAACTCCGTTGAGCGCTGGTTTATTGCGTCTTTAAACGTTTGTCTAACTCTTTGAAAACTTTGCAGATCACAATAATAATAACCACAACAACCACCGCCTTTAGCCACTCATTGGCGGTGATGTTACCACGGCGCTTGTGCCAGGCTAGGTGCACCTTGAGATCACGACAAGTGTCGAACACCCGCTGGCAGGAGGCCACGGGGACAGACCCAGCAGGCGCCACGGGTCGACTGACCGAGATGACTGGCTCATGGCACTACCTGTGCCCTCCTACTGCGCCAACTTGCTGTGCTTTAGCCACCCGGCGCTCCGCTCGTTGTTGTGAGCGTCGCTCCTCTGCCCTCCGTTGTTGCTGGAGGGCGACTGCCTCCAACTGCGCTGCAAAGTCACGTTTGTGGTGGGATGAAAGAGTGAGTGATTGCGGGCAGCTACCTGGGGCAGATTCCATTTCCTCGGGAGCGACGCGACTACCACTCATCCTCGCAGAGCCGTGGGGCTCTGTGACCCTCCCAATAGGCCTGTCACTTTTTCTCAATGCACACGTGTGCGATGATTCTTTAAAATTTCGATTTAAAGCTTTCGTGACTGCAGGGATTCATCTTCTTGGTTCGTTCGGTAAAGTCACGTAGAAGGGAAATGATAAAATAATAAAAATATAATAAAATAATTCTCACGACATTTCGGCCACAACGCAAGCAGCCGTCCTCAGGTGAAGAACAGGTCTGTCGGAAAGACAGCGTCTGCTGGAGGAAAATGTATATGTTGTAGGGATAATATATATTCATAATAAATGTTTTTTGGGTATACTTACGAGATCTAACCTATAAACCTTTCATCTTCTTGGTTCTTTCGGTAAAGTCACGTAGAAGGGAAGTAATAAAATAATACAAATAAAACATAATAAAATAATTCTCACGACGTTTCGGCCACAACGCAAGCAGCCGTCCTCAGGTGAAGAACAGGTCTGTCGAGAAGACAGCGTTGTGGCCGAAACGTCGTGAGAATTATTTTATTATGTTTTATTTTTATTATTTTATTACTTCCCTTCTACGTGACTTTACCGAAAGAACCAAGAAGATGAATCCCTGCAGTGACGAAAGCTCTAAATCGAAATCTATAAACCTTTATTATGAATAATATCGGGCGCGAAAGCCTCACGTGTTAAACATAATATGTGTGATGAAAAAACAATTGGGCCATGTAAAATTAAACTATGACTAAACAATTTTGTATTTTACCAGGTAAGGCCCGCTTGAGCTGGAGAGATTTGTATTTTTATATCAGAAGCGACCTGGGCCCAAATGATAGCCCAACAAAGTGGCTTCTCATCATATTCTTAGGTTTTTTCGGTAAAGTCACGTAGGTAAAACATCAAAATTAATGAAAATAAAATAAAACAAAAATCACGACGTTTCGGAGGCAACACAAGTCTCCGTCATCAGGTGGGACCGTCACAGCCGAATTAGCTTGATGCAGCTAATTCGGCTGTGACGGTCCCACCTGATGACGGAGACTTGTGTTGCCTCCGAAACGTCGTGATTTTTGTTTTATTTTATTTTCATTAATTTTGATGTTTTACCTACGTGACTTTACCGAAAAAACCTAAGAATATGAATCCTTGCAGTCACGAAAGCTTCAAATCTAGCTTCTCATCATCATCATCACGTCGATGTGCATGGTAGCCGATGTACTCTGAACGCGTGATGTTGACTTTAAATGTGGAGGGAGAAAAAAAAAAATCGGAGGATCCCGAAGAAAAATCCACGAGACCTCGATTCCGTTTTTCACATTCAGCCACAAAAGTCACATCGCGAAATTTACGATTAAAAAAAACATAATCTGAAATAATTGCAAGAGCCACTTTATATATATACATATATTTTTTTGTACGTAAATAGTTTAATTAGCAGACATGCAAATGTATTTGCAGACGGCTGGCCCAACCCGATTCTTGGAATTGCTTTGGGAAAAAAACACATCTGGATTATCGGAAGAGTTGAATCATCGCAACACGAGTTGCCATCCAGTAGAGGTCGCGGCGTGAGTTCCACCCTCCTGTCTTCATTTACCTGCTCTGCTCTTACTGGGAGGAACCACCTGGTTCCACCAGCCCACAGGGGATTATTGTGTCCGTCCGTCCGTCGTGCATCCAAAAATGGGAGGGGTGGGGCTGGGTGGAGAGGGGAGGGAGGGGTGGGGCTGGGTGGGGAGGGGCTGGTCACCCCGTGGTGCCCTTATAAAACTCAACGTTTAACCTACTCACGCCGGCTTGTGCCCGCCCTCACAGTCGGCCATATTTGCGGAATACACCACGCCGCCGTTGACCCTGGCCATTGACCGAGCAACCCAACGTTCCTACCAACTTTCAAGCTATCAATTCCGGTTCAGTGATTCTGTGCTTGCTCTATTACTATAGTACTATACTGCCTTAAAACTTTTATGAACGACCGGGTGTTTAAGGTTAGCGATTTGTCGTATTATCTGGCTGCATAGCAAATAAAAAATAACTTTACTCTGCAAGTTAAAAATGTGTGTTTTAATATTTACGTGTTGTTGGTTCAATTAGGGCCCCTTTAACACATTCCCGCAGAGGGAGCTGCTAGGAACGTTGGGTTGTTCGGTCAATGGCCTGCAGGGTCAACGGCGGCGTGGTGTATTCCGCAAATATGGCCGACTGTGAGGGTGGGCACAAGCCGGCGTGAGTAGGTTAAACTTTGAGTTTTATAAGGGCACCACGGGGTGACCAGCCCCTCCCCACCCCTCCCACCCAGCCCCTCCCCACCCAGCCCTTCCCTGCACGACGGACGGACACAATAATCCCCTGTGGGCTGGTGTAACCAGGAGGTTCCTACCAGTACAACATATTCTACACTAGCTTAGTCCGGCACTGGGTGGTGTGAAATCTCCCGTAAATAAAAAAAAAGTCTCGCTCGCTTTCTTTTTATTTTACTTGCACGCAACTCCGAACATCTGCAACTTTCTTTATCGTCGCCGATGGTCGTCTTGCGGAGGAAGCAAAAGAAGAAAAAAAACAACCGGCCACGACTCAAAGGGGCTGTGGGAAATCCCCACCACATTCTCGTGACAACGGTGCGGCCCAATTAACGTTTTGCAAAAAAATACAATAAAAATGTTCGTGTGCTCGCTGTATTTCCACGCCCGTTTCAAAACGGTTTCACGTTGGGCGACTTCAAGCCGGGCACGCATGCGAGCTGCCAACGTTTCGGGGCGGTTCAAGTTCAAGTATTAGGTATTGCCCTCTTCTTGGTTCTTTCGGTAAAGTCACGTAGAATGGATATAATAAAATAATAAAAATAAAACATAATAAAATACAATTCTCACGACGTTTTGGCCACAACGCAAGCAGCCGTCCTCAGGTGAAGAACAGGTCTGTCGAGAAGACAAAGTCTGAATGAGGACGGCTGCTCGCGTTGTGGCCGAAACGTCGTGAGAATTATTTTATTATGTTTTATTTTTATTATTTTATTATTTCCATTCTACGTGACTTTACCGAAAGAACCAAGAAGATGAATCCCTGCAGTCACGAAAGCTTTAAATCGAGAGGTATAGCCCTGTGAGCCATTCGGCTCTTGAATCGGGTGCAACCGCAACAAACAAAAAACACAAACATGAAAACATCTGAAAGTTAATATGACTAAGTGCAAACATAAAATCCAAGAAAAGACAGCAAAATATTGCAGAAAAAGCACCGTGTACACCAACGCTGTGTGCAGCAGTTTCATAAACGTGCATGCTATGCAGGAGGCTCGTGAAGGACGCTACTGGGCAGTTGGAGGCAGTCGCCCTCCAGCAACAACGGAGGGCGGAGGAGCGACGCTCACAACAGCGAGCGGAGCGCCGGGTGGCTAAAGCACAGCAAGTTGGCACAGTAGTGGGCACAGGTGGTGCATCAGCCAGTCATCTCAGTCATCTCAGTCAGTCGACCCGTGGCACCTGCTGGGTCTGCCCCGTGACCTCCTGCCAGCGGGCGTTCGACACTTCACGTGGCCTCAAGGTGCACTTGGCCTGGCACAAGCGCCGTGGTGACGTTCACAACGAGCGGACAGCCGGACGGCTAAGGGGCCGTCCATAAATGACGTCACGCGATTTTGAACGATTTTTGACCCCCCCCCTCGTTACAATAAGTCAGACCCCCCCTCAAATATGACGTCACAAAGCTCTGCCCCCCCCAAACCATATTTCCATTTTGAAAATAAAACATGCTTCATATCGCTTTAAACTATTGTCATTGTAGTGCGTATTTAATGTGGCGCTGCACTCTGTTGTAGGAGAAAACATTTATTAAAAAGTCTATTTAATTAAGTAGAACGTGTTGTCTATATTTATTGAAAGTTGCGCATTTTGATGTGACGTCACATTTCTCAACCCCCCCCCCTAGTTGCGTGACGTCATTTATGGACTTCCCCCCAATACGCAAGTTGGCACAGTAAGGGGGTACAGGTGGTGCATCTATCGGTTATCTCAAGTCAGCCGACCCATGGCACCTGGGTCTGTCCCGAGACCTCCCATCAGCGAGCCTAAGACACTTCACGTGGCCTCAAAGTGCACTTGGCCTGGCACAAGCGCCGTGGTGACCTCACCGTCACTTAGTGGCGAATATTGAAGTTAGCACCGTAGGGGGCACAGCTGGTTCATCGACCCGCCATATCAGCCAGCCAGCCCATGACACCTGCTGGGTCTGTTACGTGACCTCAACGTGCACCTGGGCCTAATACAGGCCAGGTGCCATTCACCACTTAGTGGCGAATGGCTGGTATTGGTAACACATTTGTGTGGAGAGAGCTGGTCGGAACGTTGGGTTGCTCGGTCAATGGCCAGGGTCAACGGCGGCGTGGTGTATTCCGCAAATATGCCCGACTGTGAAGGCGGGCACAAGCCGGCGTGAGTAGGTTAAACGTTGAGTTTTATAAGGGCACCACGGGGTGACCAGCCCCTCCCCACCCAGCCCCACCCCTCCCACCTAGCCCCACCCTCCCCACCCAGCCCCTCCCCACCCTTCCCATCGGGCACAAGCCGGCGTGAGTAGGTTAAACGTTGAGTTTTATAAGGGCACCACGGGGTGACCAGCCCCTCCCCACCCAGCCCCACCCCTCCCACCTAGCCCCACCCAGCCCCTCCCCACCCTTCCCATCGGGCACAAGCCGGCGTGAGTAGGTTAAACGTTCCTTGGGAGTGGGCAGGTAGGAACTTGGTTGGACAGCACGGCGTTCAGGGCGGGGGCAGTTGGATGAGTGGGCGTGTTGGCCCACCCCACCCTCCCCGACATCGTCAACCAATCGCATCGTAGCTCAGTGTTCGGTGGGGAGGTGCATGGGTGGGCGGAATTCCGGATATGCACGACAGACAAATAATCCCTGGTGGGCAGTGTGGAACCCGTTGTTCCTACCTGTAAAAACTAAAAGTTAGGGATTGCGAGCTCAACACGAAGCAATACGGCTTTCGCGACCAATATAATTCAGGTGTTTTGGGTTGTGATAATTTGGTTTGTGTATTTGTTACACGCTTTCTTTTAACTCACTCGGTCTGTTATTGTATCCTCCAACCTTGTACTCAATTTTAACCCACTTCCCAACATGGTATCGACTGCAAACTTGGTATACTTGTCATACGGATGACAATACTAGATTCTATCATAAAAAATATTTTTAAACTTTATTTACGTTATGTTTCAGCTTGGGTCTAATTATCCACGGTCAACAGACATTGGCTGCAATTGCCCACGGTCCCTTACGTTATGGCAAGCTTCGGGGCCACTTCTTGGGCGTTTTGCCATTACTAGTACATTTCATAAAAGCGTGTTTTATTAAGTTTGTTTTAAATATAACTTTTTTCTCGTTACGTCTGTTCGTTCTTTAGTTCCTGACTTGCCAAGCAGTCCGCGGGTTTTGTATTTTGTACCACGTGACAAACTGGCGAATTGATGTGCAGCATTGTGGGATGCAATCACACGAATGACGCTTTATAAAATGCAATTATAGATTGTGGAAATGTCGTTAAACCCACCACCACCCAACAATTAGTAAGGTCCGTCACGTAAAAACATTGCAATTCGTTATGAGTTCAGCCCAGCGGCCTCCGTTCGTTTCTCAATCTGCTTGTCCTGGCCAGGGTCGCGGCGGCAGCGTGTAGAGTCGTGGCGGTCCAGACCTCCTTAGCCTGGTCACAAAACTTCAGCACGACTACACTATTACACACTTCTACACTATTACACACTTCTACACTATTATACACATACCTCTTCCACAAGGACCAAAAAGATCTCCAAAATTCTAAACAAACGTAAGATCCAAGTCCGATTCAGTAGTGTATAAAATCCGTGATTTGATTCCATCTGTGAAGGATGTCGTTCCTGACTTACAGTATCCTGGAGTCTACAAATTGAGTTGCATTTGTGGTGATTGCTACATTGGAGAAACGAAACGTCATGTTTCTGATCGTGTCCGCGAACACAAGTCAGATCTGAAACACGGCAGAACTGATTCTTCGGCCGTTGCCGATCATTGCTACAACTCGGTGGGCTCTCATGAAATTGTATTTTCCGAGACCAAGGTTCTCTGCAAACCTCCTGGCTACCATCAAAGGTTTGTACACGAAGCCATACAAATATACAAACACAGACATAATTTCAACCGTGATGACGGTTATAAACTGAGTAATCATTGGAAAGATGTGATTAACCATGCAAAAAAGATTTAACTACACTTATTTGCCAATCTTATTTGACAGACAACCATTACTGTTTTACCATGTTTAGTGGTGGGCTCCCTGTTACAGGTAGTCACAAACCGCACCTCTCCATAACAAAGGCTCAGCCTTTGTTATGCATTCTATTCTTAGTCTTAAGCCTCACCTTACCATATTAATAAAAAGTATGCGGCCCTTGCCCCACCACCTTCTCCAACCATTATATAAACGCAGTGGTAACTCCTGCAATCTCTCATTCACTTGATACAGCTGTCGTGGCTGTGACGGTACCACCTGAAGACGGAAGCTTGTGTTGCCTCCGAAACGTCGTGATTTTTATTTTACTTTTTAATGTTTTTACCTACGTGACTTTACCGAAAAAAACCTAAGAATAAGGGAAATATTATTTTATTTCCCTTCTACGTGACATTACCAAAAGAACCAAGAATATGAATCCCTGCAGTCACAAAAGCTTCAAATCGAAATTTAAAAAGTATCGTCATTGCAAATGTCGTGGTTTTGCCCTCGTCAGTATTAGTAGTGACGTTACAAGCCATGAGGTCACATGACCACCACCTCACCTGGGAGGTCTTGGCCTGGGGGCCACAGGGGTGGAATTATCCTTGAGTGCTGTCGTTTTTTTGGGGAAGCCTTTTTCACATTGTTTTAGTTATTGTTCCCCCACGTCACAGAGACAAGTCAAGATATATGGCAGTAGATGCCTCAGACGTTGCTTGCAAAGTCGAAGAACTTGCCCGGGGGAGAAAACAACAACGCATGAAGAGTAACAGCTGAGACCAGGTTTTCCAGGACACACTTGTGATTTAATTTTTTAAAAAACTCGGGCCACGGGAACAAAATATAAAACTCGCAGGATCGCACGAGCCAACGGAGACAAGACAAACTTTTTGCGAGCCAGTAGCCCCACACAGAGCCAAACGCAGACGACTCAACGTTCAGGGGTAACGTCGCAGACGGCCAAGAAATTCTCAAAAGCGTCGTCCCCGCAGATCGCTTACAACAACATTGCCCCCGTAATTTTTTTGGAGCAAGAGGACGCGTTTTTTGTCCTCGGGCACAATGACATTTACCTCTCACCACTCGTCAGCTTGTCCGAAACGGAGCGAAAAGTTGCAATTGTGGTTACCCCCCCCCCCCCCATCATCTTTCACAGCCCACAAATCAACGACTTTCTTCTCACACCCGCCCAGCCCAACGCGGCTCTTTATATAAACAACAAGCAGGATTCTCTCCCTCCGCTGCATCCTTACGGCCGTGGAGGCCTCATGCCAGGCGGGGGCCCTGCAACAGAGAGAACGACGGGCACCACGTGCACAGTCAGCGGAGCGAGGCTCAGGGCCGCTCTCCTCACGCACACACAACAACAACATGTGGAAGAAAAAAATTAACCCGTAAAAACAAAGTTTTTCACTATAAATCCTTTATATGCGTGGCGGCTAGAGTCCTCTCGTCCTCTGGCTTGAGATGGCTGCCACCTATGGGTCAGATGATTGCCTGCCACCATTAAGCAATTGGTAATTAAATATTAAAAAAAAATTCCTAAAAAGTGTAAAGTTATGGAAAAAATTTTTCACGAAAATAAATTGTCCCGCAAAACAAGTCTGTGTGCAAAATGTCAGCTCGATTGGATCACGGGAAGTGGGGTAAAAAACGACCGAAAGATTTGCACGGTTGTAAGCGCGCAAGCAAGCAAGCGAACTTAATATAAAGGATTTAAAAAAACATCCAGTCGACTTCCAGGCCACAGTATTTCAGAATATGTGGTTGTCAAGCAGATGCCGAAATGTATTAACACGCTACTGCTATTGGTCGCAGTCAAATATTGCCTTGTAAGCTTTTAAACATAGTACGATGGCTTTACGTAGACTCCCATATGTTGTTATATCTGTGTGCCTCAATCACACGAATGTGACCACCCCCTACCAGTCTAACGGGAACAGTCGCTTATATCAGAACTGTGCTTGGACGAAAACAAGGCACATGATAGAGGAGGTTCCAAGTAAGGGGCCATCCATGTAGTACTTACGCATGGAGGGGGTTACCCAAATGCGTACGCTTGTGTATGGGGGGGGTCTACTGACAATGTACGCATAGGAAACGGGGGGGGGGGTGGAACCTGGATAATAATTTGTCTCCATTGGCCTTCAAATGAGTTAGTTCGGTGGTGGACTATATGTTTGCTTAAACACGTTAATGTTATTAATCCTTGATCGTTTCTGCATGGATTAAATATCAGCCGTTCTATAGGATTCGGGCAGGGAGGGGGCGTGCGTCACGCGTACGTACAGGGAGGGGGTCAAGTTGACAAGATTTTTGCGTACGTACAAAATGGATGGCCCCTAAAGGCTTTTCACATAACAGAGGCCATCAAGAGAACGGTGCGCCTCTCCCCCTCCACCCCGTGTGCTGCTAAAGGACCATTTGCCCAAGACTGTCACCTGTATTTTTATTTTCTAAGGCCGGTGTTATTGACCAATGTGCCGAGTCGCTGCGAGTCGCGCTCGTAACATCGCCGACATTGCAGCGTCAAATAGTTTGTGCTCGGACAACGGTGTGCTAAAATCAACCTTGTGTGTATATGTATATAGACAATTCGGTTTTAGGCAAATCGCCCTTGTTGTGTGTGCTCTTCACTCGGACTGGCACAGTCCAAAATATCAGCTCTTTAAAATACACAAGCTTAGAACGTGAAGTCATATACACCGTACAAAGGCATATTTTCACGAGGAAAATTCTGCCGGGCACTGGCCGCGTGTGCAAGGCATGGAAAACTCACCTCTCATGCCGGGCGGCGGGGGTCTCATTCCCGGGGGCATCATTCCCATGGGGCCCCGGCCGGGAGGCATGCCCATTGGAGGGCCCATGGGTGGACGCATGCCCATTGGGGGGCCCATCATCCCTGGGCACACATGCAGACAAGCCACGACAGGAACTGCTGGTTAGCAACGTGGGAAATAATTCCCCCTCCCACCACTAACGGGGGCAGAGTCACAAAATAATTTAACCGATGCGCTCGCATAAACAGGTCAGAAGTGAAACACTCGTTCGACGAATGTTGCACAGATTACTCGGCAATTTGTTAGTACGAGAACGGAAAAACTAATTTCACAGATTTAATAAAAATATTGATTTGAAGAGTTTTTTTTCCCAGCAATTTCTGCCGCGTCCCGTCGACTCGAACATTTTAAACAATGTCACATTTACAAGTGGCTGGCAGCTTGGTTCTCAGGGTAAAAAGAGGTCCTCACAGAGATCGGATAATACATGCTAAACTTAGGTCATCATTGAACTGGCTGCCGCCTATCAACGTCCAAATTCATCCGAAAGATTAAGAGAATTTAAAATCAACTCACTTTACGTAAATGCATTGTTGCCAAGCACTGCCTTGTTTGCAGTCTTGTATGTACGCAGCCAATCGTTCTATTACCAACCTCAAAGTCAAATGAGTACATCACTTTCACGAATCACCATTCTCACCAGGCGCGAGATCCAACGCGTGAAACAAAGAGCTCAACAATCGGTACAAAAACCGCCGATGCGTCGCTACACCGCTGGTCGGGAACCGGGCGTTTTATCTTCCACCGCCGTTACTCACCCATTGGGGGACCTCCACGCCCCATGGGCATGGGGCCTCCGCGCCCGCCAGGAGGTGGCGGGCCCGGGTACTGCTGTGGCGATCCGCTGATGGTGGGGCCCAGAATTCCGCGGCCCTGCGGGGTCATAACCTGGCACGCGCGCAACACGACGCATCGTCACAAAACACGTCGCGGGCGAGCCCTCGGCAAAAATAAGTTTACAGCAGAGGTCGCAATCGGATACCCGATACCCGGCTACCCGTACCCGGCCGGGTAGCCGTTTGCAACCCTGGTGCGGCCGGGTACGGGTAGGCCGTGAGTCACTGGTGAGTAACCGTTTGTCACTCATTTCCCAACGTCTTGTCTCTTCTCACAATTCAAGTTCCTAGAATCAACCCACCCGTGCCTGCAACATGGCTTCATCCCAGAGGTCGCAATCGGGTACGGGTAGCCGGGTATCGGGTACCCGTTTGCGACCCTGGTGCGGCCGGGTACGGGTAAGGAATCGAAAGAACCAAGAAGATGAATCAAAACCCATTTGCGACCTCTGGAATACAGGTAACCAACGCAAATAAATAGGGGCAGCTTCCGGGAAACGATGCTTCGATAAGATTTTAGTGTGCATTGCCGGGGCAAGTCCACCGACTTGTGATGCACGTTTCACTTTGAAAGATGCGGGTGATTGTGCGGCTAATGAGGAAGTGGCACTTTGCTCAGCCACTTCCTAGCACAAGCAGGTCGGATGTTAAATACTCGTTCTACGAATGTTGCAAAGATTACTCGGCAATTTGTTAGGTGAACGACAAAACCGAATTTCACCAAGAACACCGATTTCATAAAAATATTGATTTTAAGTTATTTTTCCATTCATTTCTTCTGCAGCCCACTGACAAAACATTTTAAACAATGTCACACATTCCCAAGTGGCTGGCAGCTTGGTTCTCAGGGTAAAAAGAGGTCCTCACAGAGATCGGATAATACATGCTAAACTTAGGTCATCATTGAACCAGCTGCCGCCCATCAACGTCCAAATTCATCCGAAACAGAGAATTTTAAACTAACTCTCACTTTACATAAATGCATTGTTGCCAAGCACTGCCTTGTTTGTACGCAGCAATTCCTTTTGCACCGTATGCAGCCAACCGTGCTATTGGCAACCTTAGTGAAATGAGCACATCACTTTCACGAATCACCATTCTCACAGGCGCAAGATCCGACGTGTGTGTGACGGACAATGTAAGGGACATAGGCGGCGTGACGGCAAACACCACGCGGCCGTTTACCTGCTGGGAAGGGCCTCCGACGCCACGCACCGGCCCGGCCAGGCCGGCGGGGGCCTGTGCCACGGGGGCACCAGCGGGGACGCCGCGCCCGGCCGCACGGCCCATGCCCGGCCCTCCCATCGCCCCGGGCACCGGTACGCGCGCGATGCCAGACTGCACACGCGGAACAACGCAGGAGGGGGGTACACCGGTCAACGCTGAGGCACACGCACACCCACAACATCATCGTCGTCGTCGACTGTGACAATTACCAGGGTAAAGTGGACTATACAGTCAACTCGAGATTGTCTGGGGAAATGGGTGGCCTGAACCAAACAAAAAACACAGAATACAAAACAAATTTAAGTTGAATGAAAAAGGAAACATACATTAGGCAATAGAAGTCAGCTTTTTGTACCTTCGTAGAATAGGGTTATTTCTAGATTTGAAGTTTTCGTGACTGCAATGATTATTTCGGTAAAGGCGTTTTCGCTGTGGTGGTTCCCACCTGATGAAGGACGCTTGTGTTGCGCCCGAAACGTCGATTTAATTTAGTCGTTTTCATTTTTTATTACATTTTATTATTTTCACCTACGTGACTTTCCCGAAAGAACCAAAGAGTATGAATAGGGCTATTGTAAGGTCAGAGAACAGGGATTCTATCGTTTTTCTGTAACGAGACACCACTACTGATGGTGGATGAGAGGTGCTTTTACAGTCCCTGCCCATTAAGACAGCCCTACGATTTAAATTGATCACAGACCACTTAATTTAATAGCTCAAAAATCCTTTATATGCGTGGCGGCTAGAGTCCTCTGGCTTGAGATGGCTGCCACCTATGGGTCAGATGATTACATTGCACCATTAAGCAATTGGTAATTAAATATAATATTTTTGTCCTAAAAAGTGAAAAATTTAGAAAAAAAAATTTCACGAACATTAATTGTCACGCACAACGAGTCTGTGTGGAAAATGTCAGCTCGATTGGATCACGGGAAGTGGGTTAAAAAACGACCGAAAGGTTTGCACGGTCGTAAGCAAGCAAGCGAACTTAATATAAAGGATTTAAAAAGCACATGTATTATTTTTTGTTGAAATGTGCAAAGTAGGGTCCCCTTTGAGAACAAACTCACATCTTTAGGTGGAGGCCCCTCCACCGTCATGGAGACCAGAGACTCTCCACGGAGCAGCACCAGACCCAGGACACGCTTCTCCTCACGCTCCCCAGCCTTGGAGTTCTTGGGCCTAGAAGCGGCGTGTCAGGACGAGCAAGCTCAGCAAACGCGACCGACCCGGACCACTTGGCACCCCAACCATCCCCAAACTCGGACAATGAAATTAGATGGGGGAAGGGGAGAGCGGAAAAAAATCCCAACTCAATATGGTTTGCGGCATCATTTATGCACGGGCGCAGACTTTTACTACCAAACGATTTGACTTTAAAAAACGCATGTTTTTGGTGTTGTCTCAAGGTCCTCAGAGTAATCCTGCTTTGTACACAATGTTTCAACACGGAGGTTTTAGCCAAGGTCAATCATCACTGGACCTGAAACAACACTGGCATGCAAAGGGTGACTAAGAAAATCGTTGCACGTAAAGCAAGATTCTCAAGGCAAGCAGGCAAGTAACACTCACTCCCCCTCCTGGGGGACTTGCTTAATTGCTACGATTTAATAATAGATTTCTCCCCTCTATTCAATATCAACTCGCAATCAAAATTAAGAGACTGCTCTCCTCTGCTGCCCCTATTCCCTTCACCCATCCATTTGTGCCGTGGACTCTTACCAATTATTTTTAATATCATTTGCATCTGACGAGCCAAATTATTCTCCTTTCCTGCCAGGGCCTCTGCGCTGTTCGTTGCGTGCCGTTGCCCGTCTATGTGTGCTCCGCAACCGGGACAGACTTGTACGTGCGCTCGTAGCGAGTGTAACACACCAGTGATATTTGACACCGAGTGCTATGGGATCACAGAAGCCAGTCAAAGCCACAACCAGTAAATGTTTTAAAAGACGACGGATAAAAGCAAAGTTAAAATTTGGAAAGAGCCCTTCCAGAGGTCATTAGACATGCAACTGGGCATGCCTGGACAGGCCCACACAGGCAACTGGGTATGCCTGGGACGGTGACCAGTCAGTCGTTGTCCAATCGCACAAGCAGGATGAACCAGACAAGTTAATAATTGTGAAGGACCAGCTGGGATTCCTCGTTTCAACTCTTGATGCGTTTCCGCTGTGAAGCGTAGGGAATGCTTGGGGAAAGAGAAGAATGCCCACCACTGTGCCCAACCCAGAACTCCACATCTGGGATGACGAACCCAGTCCACCCACAAGGGGATATGAAATCCCAAACTTATAAGACGAGCACTACGCCATCAGACAAGCAACTCGTCATTTAAAGTGGATTACGTTCTATGATACACGCATCACCTTCGTGGGAGAAAGAATAGATTAAATGACTCCGTGTTTGTGCCCAGTGCAGCCACCGATTAATGAAGACCTCCAAGCCATCGTCAATTCATGGTTCCGCCAGAGAAACCACCGAGTTTCTTGCACCAACGCCAATTGTCGCTTCAACATCCACCACAGCTGCCACTCCCAGTAATGTGTCTCGCCCAAGGGCTAACAAGGACTGCCCAAGCCAACTTAAATACATTTTAAAAAACCGTAAACAAAATATTTTCTTCAATCGAAACACTCCCACCCACCAACTCGTGACAATTTTCAAGAACCGCAAGGAGGCAAGAGTTGTCACATGTCTATTGGCCAACCACAGCCGCCTGCAGCCAAGACTACGGTGGACGGCTGCTTGCGTTGTGGCCGAAACGTCGTGAGAATTATTTTATTATGTTTTATTTTTATTATTTTATTACTTCCCTTCCACGTGACTTTACCGAAAGAATCAAGAAGAAGAAGACTACGGTGGGCGAGAAAATACAACCAGACAACAACGCGGCGAGTCTCACACCTTATCTTCCTGAACTCGTCACAGTCGCACAGGATGAGGTTCATGTGTTTGTCGAACGCCTTGAAAGTGCCGATGAAGATGCGCCCGTCCTGCAGGGTGCAGCGCATCCTGTAGTCGATGTGCTGCAGCATCTTGCTGCTGCGTCCCACCGTCTTAAGAGGGGCCAGGCACAAACAGAACGAGCAAGGCGCACGGTGTTAACAGTAAACACGCGTGGATAACGAAACGCTTTCAACTAAATCCAGCCAAACACACCCCGTCGTTCGTGCACCGTCCATCTTCATAAACATCCGTCTGCGTTAATGACCACAAGAACACAATGATAGTACTGGGTCCGACAACGTGCACTTGTACGCGTACGGCCCTTCTGTCAATTCACTGATGGATGAAAAGCCTCCACACAGTACAGGGTACAAATGGGGATTCGCTCCACTGCCCTCTGCTGCTCACAACCTAACCCTGCAGCAGCACACGTTTAAACAAAAATGTATAAATTTCGATTTAAAGCTTTCGTGACTGCAGGGATTCATCTTCTTGGTTCTTTCGGTAAAGTCACGTAGAAGGGAAATAATAAAATTAAAACTTCATAAAATACAATTCTCACGACGTTTCGGCCACAACGCATGCAGCCGTCCCCAGGTGAAGAACTGTTCTTCACCTGAGGACGGCTGCTTGCGTTGAAGAACTGTTCTTCACCCGAGGACGGCTGCTTGCGTTGTGGCCGAAACGTCGTGAGAATTATTTTATTATGTTTAATTTTTATTATTTTATTATTTCCCTTCTACGTGACTTTACCGAAAGAACCAAGAAGAAAAAAATGTATGTATGCATGCACTATGCAAGCGCAGTCACATTGTTGTTAGCTTCCGCGATCCATTATTTGGCCATATTCCTCTGGACCGCTGTTACACAAAAAAAAACTAACGCGGATTTAATGCAACGTCGCACATCTGCGAGTGGCTTGGTCAGCATGGTTCTCAGGTTAACCTTACAAGTCGTCACCGTGATCGGATAATACATGCCAAATTTAAGTCATCATTGAACCAGCTGCCGCCCTGTGCTCCAATGAAGGTGGCATTAGCAAGCAACGCGCCTATAAATCAAATGTAGATAACAGAATAACAATAGGTTTGACCCTTTATGGCAATAAAACTGGTGTTAAGACGTTCAAACGGCAAATAGAAACCATTTGCAAGGAATCACGTCTGCATTAACCACACGCAACTTGTGTTGAACATGTGAACAAACATGCTCTGATAATTATCGATACAATGTCTTTGAAACTGATTGGCCTTCTGTATGATCTGGTATCACCAGTGTCAGACCAAAGAACACCACAAGGCGAACACAAATACAATCAATACACGTGTCACATGTTTGGGGTGAGCAGCTACAAAACGGGCCTTTTTTCCAGTATCAAAGTATGAAAATCAGTTTAAAAGACGATGCATATATGATCAGTGCATGCTTCTATTTGGCGTTTGACCATCTTAACACCTGTTTTATTTCCAGAAAGGGTAAAGACCTATTCTTATTTTTTCATATCTTGATACTGGCAAAAAGGTACATTTTTTACAGAATAGTTTGGCCTTTTTTACAGAATAGTTTTCGCGAATATTGGTAAAAGTCAAAGACTGTACACGATATCGTAATCAATCGGCATGGGTTTTCGCCTCGTCTCTGGCACTAATCAACGCGGTACACATAACCACGCCGTATTCCGATAGCTTCCAATGCTCTCCTACACTACATCGCCTGATCGTAGCGAAGCAGGATTTTTTATTGAGCCTCCATAACGCTCCGATGGGTAACCAACGCCGTTTTAGGCCACGTCGTTTAAATTGCTGGGGGGGGGGGGGAGGGGGTAGCAACACCAATTATTCGTTGCATCTTTTTGCTTCACCATCCCTCGTGGTGGTGGCGGTGAGGATTTAGCAGTGAATTGACAAAGGCGGCAGCGGCAGGCGTTGTTTTAAACGAGCTCGGGGATTTTTTGTAACAAAAAAAATCGGAGAAAATTGGCGCCATCACGCGCTTTGTACAAGTGCCATCGCCCGCAACGTTCCAACACCATTTTACGACGCCCAGTTCTTCATCGACGACGTTAAAAATGCAGCGTTCAAGTGCTAAACCCTGTCCGAATTTATCGATTTAAATAAAACTTTCAACACAACGGTGCCCCCATTCATTGGGGAAGCATCGCTTAAAAAGCCTGAATTAGGCCCAAGCAATACGAGCCAACGATAGTTTAAACAAAAAACCCCGCGGTTTTACAAATGCCAAAGGTATAAAACCTCCGCAACGCGTAGACGCAAGTTGTTTAAAATCTTTGAACATCTTAAAAAAATGGAGAAAGCGCGCGACACGGATCACCGCATCATTTAAAGTCGCGGCCGCATTCGCTAAGCCCGGGACGTTAGGCCTAGCTTCGTGCTATCATCGCCTTCTGTGCGGCGGGGAGAGGCGCGGCAAATCGACGGCGCGAAATAACAGCGCCGAACGGCAGCGCACAACGGCGGCGATGCGAAGAGCCGCCTCTCACCATGGTGGCGGTGCGGATGGCGCCCCGCGAGCGCGGATTCTTCCTCGATGAGAGTCGCGGGCGAATGAGGCAAAGCCCGGGCAGGGGACGCGCCTCTAATGGCGCCGGCTCTTCGCTGTTGCCCCCGGGCAGCCGCGCGCAGGATTGTGGGAGGAGGGCGGGAACTTAATTGGTTCCCGGAGGTTTGACGTCACGCACTGCATGACGTCATGTTAGCGGTACAGCTTTAGCGAAAGAACCAAGAATATGGGGATATTTTGATTTAAAGCTTTCGTGACTGCAGGGATTCATCTTCTTGGTTCTTTCGGTAAAGTCACGTAGAAGGGAAATAATAAAATAATAAAATATAAAACAATAAACAAATATTGGTACAGCTTTTTTTGGTTAACTGCGTTTTGACTCTTGCGACAAATGCATTTATGGATATCATATTCTTCTGTCCGTGGGAAAGGCGAGGGAGAAATGCTTTTTTTCCTGAAGACGACCACTTGTGTTGCAATCTAAACGTCGTAATTTTTTGTTTGTTATTTTTAGTCTTTGAACCTATCTATTTACGTGACTTTACCGAAAGACCCAAGAATATGAATTCCTGCAGTCACGAAAGCTTTAAGTCAAGATTTATGGATATCGTCTCGGCTCTTGTGACGCGTCACGCTGTATTCATTTTTTTAGTGGATGTAACTGTATTTGATTTCTGTTATTACAAAAAATTACCAGTTTTTTTAAGTTAATAATGTTCAGAAACAATCAAAGCCCATGATTAATTTATAATGTTTTGAATGGATTAATTTTCAATGTAAAATTGTTATTTTTTAATTTTCTATCTCCGTGACTTTACCGAAAGAACCAAAGAATAAGTCCAGTCCAGTAGCGCCATCCCGTGGCGAGCCAGGGGTATGGGCACCAATCCGCGTGTGATCCACCAACGCTCGCTGCTGCTGTTGCCGCCTCAACGTTTCGGGAAAAGACCCTTCTTCATATCACGTACTAATCTCCGCCAACCAATCAGCGATTTCCTTTCAAACGTACGCAGATCTTTAGCGCCAATCAGCGTCGTCGGTTCATCGTCGTTGCCCCCCCTCTCCCCCCACCCCCCTCATGTCGACCTATCAACCAATCGGCAAGCGCCTTTCATTGCCGATGTGCCTCTCCACGTTCAACCAATGGGGTGGCGCCGCCTTTCGATAATCGCCGATTTGGTGGGGTGGGGTGGTTGCGGGTGGTGGGGTTGGGGGCGATTGGTGGGGGGGATTGGGAGGATTGGTGGGGGGGTCGGGGGGATTGTTGGGGTTGGGGGGTTAGGGAGGGGGATGGTGGGGGGTTGTGGAGGGTGGGGGGGGTTGGTGGGGGGTGGTTGGTGGGGGGGGTTGGTGGGGTTGGTGGGGGTGGTTAGTGGGGGGTTAGGGAGGGGCTTGGTGGGGGTGGGGGGGTTGGTGGGGGTTGGTGGGGGGTTAGGGAGGGGCTTGGTGGGGGAGTCGGTGGGGGTTGGTGGGGGTGGTTAGTGGGGGGTTAGGGAGGGGCTTGTTGGGGGTGGGGGTTGGTGGGGGTGGTTGTTGGCGGTTGGTGGGGGTGGGGTGGTTCGTGGGGGATGGGGGAGGGGCTTGGTGGGGGGTTGTGGGGGGGGGTTTCTCCAACCAACCGGCGACTCCGTCTCTGGCGCCATATCGCGCGAGTCAGGCGAGGCGAAGGCTTCTCGCAGGTAACGGCGCTCGCTCGCTCGCTCGCTCCGAGGCGGCCGCTCTCGTCTCGCGGTTCAAATTCAACCCCCAACCCCCCTCCGCCTCGACTCAACCTACGCGGGTACCTCGACTCGAACCCCCCCCCCCCCTCTCGTTGCTTCGCTTAGGAAGAGAATGAGACTGGGGTGTGGGGGGTGAGCGTGAGCTGTGAGGAATCGTTGCGAGCGCGCGGCAAATCGCGAAGGATGGTGGCCGCTCGGAGGGGAGGATGGAGGCCTTCATCCAGCAATGGAAAGAGCATGGCCCCTGCTGCTGCTGTTGTTTCTTCGTCTTTCGTGTGGCCGATGTCGTCGAATTAGAATATCGCGTTCATGTGGCCGGGCCAGGCGACGTCTCCTCGGTGTTTGTGGGTCGGGCCTTGCGTCGTTGAGAACGGTCTCTTCATCATCAGAGCTTTTTTTTATAAAATCGTTACGCTGACGATGGCTTCAATGTAATCATCGGCATGGTAGCTTCATATACTCGTTACGCTGATGATAGCTTCAATATAATAATAAGCATGATGATCGCTTCCATATGATCCTTATGCTGATGACTATATGGAGCTATATACTCTTCACGCTGATGATAGCTTCAATATAATAATAAGCATGATGATAGCTTCCATATGATCCTTATGCTGATGACTATATGAAGCTATATACTCTTCACGCTGATAGCTTCAATATAATAATAAGCATGATGATGGCTTCCATATACTCCTTATGCTGATGACTATATTGACGCTATATACCCGTTACGCTGATTGCTTCAATAAAATCATCAGCATGATGGCTTCAGCATGATGATAGCTTCCGTAAAATCATGAGCATGCTGAAGATTATATGGAAGCTATCATCAGCGTAACGAGTACATAGTTTCCATATAATCATCAGCGATGATGATTATATGTAAGCTATCATCAGCTTGACGAGTATATAAAAGCCATAAACAGACCCTACAACGATAATAGGGGTTTCCCCTTTTATCTGGCAACAAAACGGCTTTGTTTAGATGTTAAAACACCAAACTGAAACCTTTTACAAGGAATAATGTCTACATTGACCACAATACTTGTGGTCATAATGCACACAAAACAAACTCTGGTAATGTATTGGCATTGTCCTTGAAGTCACGTAGGTAAAAAATAAATAATAAAAAAATATAATTGAAATAATATTTATATTATTCTTGACCGAAAAACCTAAGAGTATGAATCCTTGCAGTCACGAAATCTTCAAATCTAGAATTGTCCTTGAAACTGATTGGTCCACACTAGAGACCGCTTTCTTTTGAGCCTCGTCTCAAACGGTGTTCGACCAGAGGACGCCTTCTAAAAGGCATTTTAACATCTAAACACCTGTTTTGTTGCCAGATAAATGGGGAAAACGCTGTTATCATATCTTGAAACTGGCAAAGGAGGTCCCATAATGTAGAGACCCTACAACGTGCAATGCCCGAGCCACAAACTCAGTAGGATGATTGATTATATAAACGCTATAAACGCTCTGCATTGTGTAGCGATGTATCGATCCGTCGATTAAAATCATCATGCTGATAATATGAAAGATTGTATGAAAGCTATCATCAGCAAATATGATTATGATCATCAGCATGAAGATTCTCATCAGCAATGATGTTATCGCCACAATGCACAGCGTTTACAGCTTTTCTATATTCAGCATGATTATCGATGTCCGCATGATGAGTATAATATGAAAGCTATTATCAGCATGATGATTGCGTTCATATAATTATTCAGATGATAATCATACTGACGATTATGTAAAAGCTGTAAACACTGCGCTGTGTAGCGATGTATCGATCCGTCGATCATCGGCATGATTATCTTCAGCATGATTATTTGAAAGATAAATATCGTGCAAAATCGACGGTGGTGGCGGTGATGATTAATTTCGTTGATAGCAGAAGCAGTGGCGGTCATCGCCCCCCCCCCCCCCAAAACGTACTTCGACATTTTTTTTGGCAGGAATCTACCTGGAGAAGAGAGAGGCTTTCCTTGGGTTTAACCATCACAATATAAATCGGGAACCTTCGTAGAGACGCGCACAGATCTCGAAACAAACTTAAGTTGTGTTTGGATGTACGGCCACCGTGTGGGTAGCGGAGGGGAGTACTGTAGAGCACAATACCCACTGCGTTGTATGGTACTTCTATTACCGCGCATGTGTTGGGGCAATGTGGTGACAAAAACAATAGCCCACGGACGCGCAAAGTCGTGGGGGGGGAGGGTCCCTCGTAGACAAGTGGATTGTGTAGAGACGACAGTGGTTTTCATGAACAAAGTTGATGTGATTTAACACATTCCTGCGGAGGGAGCTGGTAGAAACGTTGGGTTGCTCGGTCAATGGCCAGGGTCAACGGCGGCGTGGTGTATTCCGCAAATATTCCCGACTGTGAGGGCGGGCACAAGCCGGCGTGAGTAGGTTAAACGTTGAGTTTTATAAGGGCACCACGGGGTGACCAGCCCCTCCCCACCCAGCCCTACCCTCCCCACCCAGCCCCTCCCCACCCAGCCCCTCCCTGCACGACGGACACAATAATCCCCTGTGGGCTGGTGTAACCAGGAGGTTCCTACCAGTATAGCACCTTTGGAGCTGTACGAAGACCCTTGTTGCATAAGGCGTTGGGGCAGGAATGGCCATCCGCTTTGAGTTCTGATTTGGCCCTCGACTTTGACGCAGAGAGATTCCGCATCGAAGTATCGACACGCCGGAGAAAGTTCGATTTTTCCCCCAGGCTGCATACATTCTGATAGCCACCAATTTCCACAGCGGTGCTTGCAAGCATCAAGGCTGTGCAGTTATTTACATCATGAAACCTCCTTTGCCAGTAGCAATATTTAATAATAGGTTTTTTACCCTTTTTTCTGGCAACAAAACTGAAACCTTTTTTTACGAGGAATCATGTTTGCATTAACCACAATACCTGCAGTCAGAATGCAAACAAAACACACAATTTGATAATGTATGCATTGTCCTTGAATGCTTACCCTAAGCCCTCATTACTCTGATAGTGCGTTGTCTTTGAGTTGTGCGCCTTTTGGCGTCTTCTGGTCGAACACCGTATGAGACTAGGTTCTAAGGAAAGCTGTCTGGTGTGGACCAATCAATTTCAAGGACAATGCACACATTATCAGAGTGTGTTTTTTGTTTGCATTCTGACTGCAGGTATTGTGGTTAATGCAGACACGATTCCTTGTAAAAAAAGGTTTCAGTTTTGTTGCCAGAAAAAATGGTAAAAAACTACTATTATGCTGCTGTACAGTTATTTTCAGCACGTTTGGATCCAGGCCTTTGTACGCCGTGTCCGTCCTGGGGGGTTATTTGATAATACAGGCAGCCAGCCCCCCCCCCCCGGCTTACGAACGTACGACTTGCGAATATTCGCACTGACGAACGAGTTTACCACGAGGTGTTTTATTTTTTTTAACCATCCAATTTGCGAGCCCACTGTTTACAGCGTCACGTGCAAATGTGTACAGCATATCTTCTTACGCGTTTAACAATGCTTCCCTTTGTCGAACGGTAAAACACTGACCGGATGCACGTTTAAATACTGTACATGGTTGTGTTCCGACTTGCGTTCGTCTTACGAACTGGCCCCAGGAACTGAACACGTAGGGGCCTTGCCCGTACTGTACTTGACCTTGCTGTCACTGGTTTGATGTGACAAGAAGGAAGTGAACGTCCGCTTGTGATAAAAGAAAACAACTCGTCAAACGATGTTAACCGTGGCTGGGAATCGAACGGAGGTGGCCTTTTCGTCGGAACAAACTTCGCCTTTGCTCGCTAGTTCACGCTGCTCACTCAAGACTCACTTCTTTTTCCCTATCTCACTCGACGACCCCTTCGTTTCCCCCTCATAACCTCCACCGTTACCGTTCCCTCTTCATATTGTCATTGCGTGGCTTTCACTCGTTAACTCCATTCATTTAATCCGTTCATCATCATCATTCACTGTCATCAATTTCGCTTTCACCGAATTGACGCATCAACACAGATTTGCACCCATCGCGCTTCCTCTCATCTATTTCATCTCATCTTCACCATTGCATTCATACGTTGTACTGTTGTGAATTGTTTGTAAAGCGCCTTGGTTAATGCGCTTTATAAATTCCCTTTAAGATAAGTTAATTATCACGGTGCAGTGTGCTCACCACCAGTCCACCCAAAGCTCATTAACACAAACGTTCACGATTTCAAACCGAGCGGCGGGCGCTTGGATGATCGCGGACACGCTGCACGATATCACCGACTGACTCCCTTGACCCTCTGCTACAGCGACACCACAGCAACAAACCATGGCGGCGCCGGCGGAAGAGGAGCTGCCACCTACGGTGGACGTGGACCCGCGCGGAGACTTTACGGGCTGGCTGGGCGCGCAGGGCGTCAAGCCTGGTCTGGCGCGCACCCTCGCCACGGACCTGGGCATCGCAGACTACGACTGCCTGCTGGCGTGCACCGAGGACGCGGAGGTGCGCTCCGAGCTACTCGCCGTCGCCAAGGAGCGGCTGCCCTTCGCGCACTACGCCATCTTCCGCCGCGTCGTCAACGGGGTGCCACCACGGCGCCAACCGCACCCGGCCGCGAGGGTACGGAGCGACGGTAGTCTCGTCGGTGTGTTGGCGAGCCCCGCCCCCCCCCCCCGTGCATAGCTTGTGGGGAGCCGTGCTGGCTAGCGGGACGTTGACTCCCTCGCCTGGTGTACAGGAGGTCGTGGGTTTGATCCCGACACTGACGCCTGCTGCGTATTTGCAGTTTGCATGTCTTTCTCTCTCTCTCCCTGTGGTCATGTAGATTTTTCTCCGGATCCTTTGGTTTTTCCCTCTATATTTAGAATCAACTTGTGTTTAGAGAATTTGGCGGCTGCTGTACATTTCCACATGGTAAGCCACTTCGTTATCATTTGTAATAACCAGGTCACTTCTGAAAAAGCTCAATGGGCCTTACCTGGTAAAATAAAAAAAGTTTAGTTTTTAGTTTTATAGCTCTGTAATATTGTAGTTTTTTGTAATTTTTCTGTTGTTTTTTTACTCCTTGCATTTCTGCATTTTGACCTTTTTTCGCACCGCACGTAGCCGACCATGCTCGATCAGAGGTGCGAATCCCTGCGCTATTGGCATCATGTCGAGAGACGGAATTCTCCGCTCCGATCCCTCGCAGAGCAGTGCAGCTGCTCGTGTTCATGACGTTTAGCAGTCGGTACCTCTTTGTAAGATATTCATATACATATGCATGCATACACACGGCAAAGACACGATTGTTGTGTTTCCGATGTTAAGGTTAATCTGAAAAATTTGAATCTGGCCGCAATAGGACATTTTGGATTACTAGAAAAACTAATTTTCGATTGGAATATTAAATCACGAGAGGTAATGTCACTACAATGGCATCGCGTCTGCGCTTATCCTGTCCAGCGGTGTCGCATGGCATCGTCTAACCTGGCTTTCGTTGGCACAGAGACTTCGTTAAATTACTTGTAAATGTTCCGAAACTCCAATATTTCGCTTAAAATTCCAAAATCTGAAATTCTTAAATATAATGCTCGTCCCTAACTCACGCATGCGCTGGTTTGTTCCACATCTGGCGTGTAAGCATGCTCGCAGATCGCCCAGAGCACGACATGTGAAAACAATCCTGTCTGTACGCACGTTGAACTTCTTCCGCACCGTACGTTAGCCAACTGCGCTCGGCGGAGGTGCGGGGGAAGGACAACAAAACAAACACACAAAGCAAACCCGAGCTGCACAAGTGCGGGGGAGGGGTGAGCGTGCACGTCTGCTGCTGCTGCTGCTGCGTCTTGCAGGGCGCTAGCGCGACGAGCGAGGCAGACATCCGGCGCACGCTGGGCACGGTGCAGCAGCTGACGGAGCTGGTTCTGTCCGTGCAGAGGCTCACCTCCCCCGAGGCCTTCCTCAACTCGCTGAGCGCCAGCACGCACGGCCGCGCCAGCAGCAAGCGCAAGGCCGGCTCCAGCACAGGCACGGCGACCGTGATGATGCGGCGGCAGTGCGCGCAACAGTTGGCAGCTCGCGCCTCCCGTTATCCTGTGTCAGGTAACACGCCGCTGGTGGATTTCGCCGAGTAACTGGAATGCGGCGGCAGCGGCTTCTTCTTCTTTTTCGTCGTCGTCGGGGGAATTTCTCTCCGCCAGACGGGCGCGTCAAGTCCGTTATCGCTTAATGTCTCGTGGCGGCGGCGGCGGCGAGATGTTAACTCCCTCGCCCTGGTACGCAGGAGGTCATGGGTGCGAACCGCAGACCCTCACGGCTGTTTTATAATTGGACGTTACGTGGCTCTCTCTCTCCCCGTGCTCGCGTGATTTTTTCTCCGGGTCCTCCGGTTTTCCCTCCACGTTTAGAATCAAGATCACGCGTTGAGAGTATTTGGCTGCTATAAATTTCCACGTGATGTGAGCCACTTGAGGTATTACTTGTGATAGCCAAGTCGCTTCTGACAAGGAGCTACATGGCTCAGCGGGCCTTACCCGGTAAAATAAATATAGTTTATATTTTATCATGAGGTGTGTAATTATCAGCAGCAATCCCACCAGCAATCTGATAAATTGTTACCAATCAAGCTTACGACATGTTCATTTGCATTGATTCTTTTTTGGAAAAGTTTGGTTTTACAGCGTCTTGCATTTAGTCGCTGTATGAATGCGATTTGTTCGGCGATCATTCGTTGATTTAGCATATTATCTTCACATCGTTCGATTAAATAACAAGTCTATTCTCACACGTGCGGTTCCACCCGTGCGTTGTGACCAAAACCCTGGCGAGTTTTGGTTGATTGACGGCGTTGCTCTCCACACCTAGTCTCGCAACTCTGCCTATGCATTCCAGCCACGAGCCTAAGCCACCTTTGCGTGTTACACGAGACTGGAAAACTTGATCATCTCCATCTCGGCGGCAAAGTGGCGCAGTAATTTCCACTCGTGCCTCGCAGCAAATAGGCCCTTGGTTTTATTCCCCTCTCGGGGTGCCTTTGTGCGTGTGGTTTCCTACCTATGGATGATATTGTTCGCAAAAGCCTACGTGTTGAACTGATTTCCTACCGTATCTACAAAAATAATCACGCGTAAAAAGTTACCAGTATTGCCCAAACGTCACAATTCTTAAACATTGCCTACAAATTACTCAATTGGAATTGCATGTCGCAACATTGTCCCCGACGGCTAAAACGTGGCAGGATCCTCCTGAAAGCGAGTTGAGACTCGGTGAGTATTTCCTGGGTTAACGAGAGGAAAGATGATCTGGAGCCTACAGCTGCTGCGCACACGCAACATCAAACAAGGACGTCAATATATCTTATTCTCTGGATGATGAGATGCACTTAATTCTCTCTAATTGAATGCCAACATGTTTAATTCTGAGGGTTGGAATATAGCCAAATTAAGTACATCACCAAATTGAATGTTATAGGTTTTGTGTGCTGCAGAGGTCGCAACCGGGTACCCGATACCCGTACCCTACCCGGCTACCCGTACCTGGCCGGGTACGGGGGTACGGGTACCAGTTTGCGACCCTGGTGCGGCCTGGTACGGGTAGACCGGAGTCACTGGTAACTGTTTGTCACTCATTTCCCAACGTCTTGTCTCTTACAATTGAAGTTCCTAGAATCAACCCACCCGCGCCTGCAACATGGCTTCATCCCAGAGGTCGCGATCGGGTACCCGTACCCATACCCTACCCGATACCCGGCTAGGTACGGGTAGCCGGGTATCGGGTAGGGTACGGGTACCCGTTTGCGACCCTGGTGCGGCCGGGTACGGGTAAGGAATCAAAACCCGTTTGTGACCTCTGGTGTGCAGTCATTGGTGATCGGGCTCAGACCACTAAGTGATTACACTTGACAACCTGGTTTAATCACAGCCCATTTTACGCGAGTCTATGGCTCTCCGTGTAGAGCTATCCGAGTAGTGGACAACCAGACTGAGACCCACTCGCGAGAGCCTGCTTACATAACGGTTGAGCGCCCGAAACCCGGATTCGAACTCGGGAAAACTCGGCGGTGCCGGCTTCGCGCTCCGGCACCCGCCAATGCCGTCGCGGTCCCGTGCCGGTCACCGCGCGCCACGGCAACGTTTTTTTGCCGTTTGTTCGACTCGGGGCCTAACGCTGTCGGCGCTCGCCCCCCCCCCCCCCCACTGCTCCGCCTCGCGTGACAGGCGGCGCGAGCGAGCGCTACGAGGACGAGGAGCTGCCCTCGGTCGTCATCAACCACCAGGGCATCGCCGTGTACGAGCGCGGCGGCGGCGATGCCGGCAGCGCGGCCGGTGGCGGCCACGGAGCCGGAGCCGGCGGCCAGGTCAACCACGACGACGGCGAGGACGACGAGAACGAGGAGGAGGAGGACGAGGAGGAGGAGGAAGACGAGGAGGAGGAAGAGGAAGACGACGACATTGCCAACCGCGCCGCCTACGACGCGTACCCGCAGCAGCCGCCGCTCGCCCCCCTGGAGAACACCAACGGGCAGGAGCAGTTGGCGCACAAGCGGCGCAAGCACTGAGCTCGGTCGCCGCGTGCCGACGCTGTCACCCGCCGCCGCCGGTCTCGTCGGTTCCGTACGGTCGCGCTATCTCAGGGTTCCACCTTAAACTCCCCGCCCGCCCCCCACTCGCACCCACCCACCCACCTGGCCTCTGCCACGTGTTTGTTGGCCGGGTCGTGCCGCGTGTTGTTGTTGTCCAGCAGGATGTCCGGAACCGAAGTTCCTGAAGAAAGATCCCTCCCCCCCCTCTTTCCCCCCTCCCCCGGCCACGGGAAGGGGGGAATGTGGGAGGCACCGTGCCCTACGACCAATGCGCGGCACCACCCGGAAGAACGCTTCGGAGCGAGAGAGAGAGAGGCCACGTGACGGCACGCTCGCTAATCCCCCCGTGGCGTCAGCCGTGTTGAATTTCCGTCGGCGTGCAGCCATCTGTGCCACGGCGTGCCACGGGTGGAGGTGGCGGTGCTTTTCAACTCCGCTCCTTGACACCCCACCCCACTCCACCGAGCCCACGTTTGCCATTTTTTTGTATCTCTTTCACTTCACCCACCCATCCACGTGTGTGTGTGCGCGCGCACCATTCACCGGATTGATTTTACCACTGCGGGAGGGGGGTGAGCGGGGGGTGGTGGAGGACTGGAGTTGAGGGGGGGGGGGTTTTTAAGGCAGTCGGTCGTCGGTCGGCGTATTTACCGGAAAATTCGATCATTGTCGTGCGGCCGTTTGTACGAGGCGGTGGCGTCGAGCGATGGGGAGTTGATGTCCTGCCGAATAAAATCCGGGGTTTTGTGGAATTTAGTGTGATGGTGAGAAACGATTGGTCTATGGCAGGCGTGCGTGAAACCTGCACGGCGTAGCGCGCGGGGCTGTGTATCCGGCTTGTGGCTGTTTCACCCGCACCTCCCGATTTTCCCTTCCTCCCCCCCCACCCCCGCACCTCCCCGATTAGTACGCTTTGGCCACGTGCGGTGCGTCGGGCCCACCGCTTGGAAACGGCCCGCAGACGACATCCGCCACCGAAGGCCGCTTTGCACTCGGTGGCCTTGGAGCGCAGAATAGTTTTGACCCGGGTGCTACTGACGTTAGCGCCACGCTCTTGTAAACCGATTGGAAGTCGCCATTCCCACAGTCGTTCACCAGGGCCCCCCCACCCACCGCCCTCCCCCCAAAATCACATTCACAGTCAGCTTTTGGGCACAATAAAAACTAAAACTATTCTTCGCGAATATGAAACGGCGGTGAAACTGTCTTCTGCCAGTGACGACTTGCCAGCGATCGCCCTTGAGCAGCCCTGGTTCGCACCGCGGCTTGACGGGTCCGGCACGGCGTCGCCCAGGTTCTCGCTCGCTCGCAATCCGGCGTTGGGGGAGTGGGTGAGCATGCTTTGGCTCTCCAACCCCCCCTACCCCCTCCACCGCATCCCCTCGCCCCCCCCTACCCCCTCCACCGCCCCCCACCGCTCCACCGGACTGCTCCCGCTTCCAACCCATCGTGCGTTCGCAAGTCGAATTGGCCGCATGACGTCGCTGTAAACGTCATTTGGGATTTTTTTTCCTACGCTTTATAATTGCCGGGGGGGCGGTGGCGGGGTGGGGTGCTTGGATAGGAATAAAACTTTGCTCATGAATTCTCCCGTGACCGCTGCCTCCTGGCCTGTGTATCCGCAAGTTACTTTCGAAGACGAGGCGTATGTAGGAAAGCGTTGTATTAGCCACGCGTTTGTGCATGATCTTCGCCCGACTGGTTTTTAAATTTAACGTGATCCGCTCTGAAGTCGGGGGGCGGGGGAGGCGGGGGATGGTCTTGTTATCATGAACAAAAAGTAGCGTGTCGTTATTTACCAAGCAAAGCCTTCCCCGGGTCTCGAGACGCATTCTTTTGGGGTCCCGCTGCATCGGGTTGCTTTGGCAAATCCTGCTAAACGAGCGTGTGACTGCACGCTGTCCATACACAGCTGGGCAGGGAGAGGCGAGCAGAGGGGGGAGTTGGAGGGGAGTGGGAGGGGAGGGGGGCGTTGGACTCGCAGCATCCCATCCCATTGAAGCATTTGGCGCCGTTCGTTTAGGCCGCAGGGGTGAGGGGTGGGGGGGGCGACACTGCGTGGAGCTGCCGCTGTTACCGCCGCGTGCAGCGAATTGCTGCTCGCCCCACCCAACCCAAACGTGTCGCTCCCAGCGAGTTGCGCGCTTCTCCAGAGCGGCTCTCTTTAACACAAACACCCTCCCCCCACAAACGCCCCTCGGCAAATGCCGTGGCGCTCGCCAGAGTCGCCCAGCGATGCAAGTCGTCGTCGTGCCGGCGAGCGGGTCCAGCTGAGACCCCCTCTTGTCAGACCGGGGTGGGTCGTTGGGTCGGCTCCACCGTTGTTACGATTGCAGCAGCAGCATCGCCTGCTTAAACCACATGTATCCTCGCCACGACCAATCGCGTTGCAATTACGTTACGAAGCCACCATCGTCACGATCGCGCGATTTTGTTAGCAATTGGGCACCCACCAGAGGTCGTAACCGAGTACCCGATACCCGTACCCTACCCGATGCCCGGCTACCCGTATCCGGCCGGGTTCGACCCTGGTGCGGCCAGGTACGGGTGAGGAATCAAAACCCGTTTGCAACCTCTGGCACCCTCCCCCCCCCCGGTATAAGTTCCCACATTTCTCTGTGTTTGTGTCACCCAGGTTGGAGTTCCCCGCGGCGTGTCGGCTCGCGTGTTGGGGACGATGCGTTGTGGTTTCACAGCCTTTTGTTCGGCGCGTTGGGGAGACGGTGCCACCGGTCCGAACCGACTTGCGTCCAAGAAACGGGGAAGGGTCAAGCGGAGTGAGGTCCGGTATGGGCGGCGGCGGTGGCCCCCAAGACGTCTTGGCCTCAACCCACACCTCGCTTTGTCGTCGTCGTCAATTTTTTACGCTTGGCAATATTTGCATCGGGTCACTAAACCGTAAAAGGTTACAACTCCAACAACAACAATAATAACACTGGTCAACACACTTTTTCTGGCATAAGGTATTCCAACGGTTTTAAGGTAATTTTGGGGTGCTGATTCCAAATCTGGTTTTTGAGATATATTGCATTTTCAATAAAAACTGCAGAAGAAATATATTAAGTAAATGTGGATATCTACATAAAATGATATTATAAACACACTATCCTAAAAATACAGCACCATATGTTAACACTAAAGCAGTCACTGACTCGCAACAACTTGCAATCAATTTCGGGTAAAATCAATGAAAATGGGGTATGCCGATAGCATAAAAATGAGATGTGATAGAGCAAATCTGAGATCAGATTTGGAATCGGCACCCTGAAATTAGTCTAAAACAGCTGCAAAAGCCCAGGCCAGAAAAAAATTATTTTTTTTGTTGACCAGTGTAATCAACAGCCTCTTGTCATACTCTTTGGGTCTTTCGGTTAAGCCACGTGGGTAGAAAAGTAATAGATCGTGACGTTTCGAACGCAACGCAAGCGTCCATCATCAGGCGAAAAATGGTGAGAAATCTGCTACAAGCAAGAGGTTCATCTTCTTGGTTCTTTCGGTAAAGTCACGTAGAAGGGAAATAATAAAATAATAAAAATTAAACAATAAAGAACCAAGAAGATGAATCCCTGCAGTCACGAAAGCTTTAAATCGGAAAAAAGCAAGAGGTTGTATAAGTAAATTGTAAGGCTAGCAAACAAGGCGAGCAAGCGTCAGCTAATCCGAGGGGGGGGATGGGATGGGAGAGGCTGCCATAACGAGCGAGCGGGTGGGGATGCCACCGATCCTTCTGTAAATTGCATCCCCACCCGCTCTACATGCTAGCCTTAGTTACTTACATAACCCCTTGCTTGCAGCAGCTTTATCACCATTTTTCGCCTGATGACGGACGCTTGCGTTGCGTTCGAAACGTCGCGATCCATTATTTTTCTACCCACGTGGCTGAACCGAAAGACCCAAAGGGTATGGATTCCTGCAGTCACGAAAGCTTCAAATATAGATAGGCCCTTGTCAATTCGCTGCTGGATAAAGGGTCTCCCCACGTGGGTGGCCCATGGAAGGTTTGTTTGACCAGACTTCGTCGGTGGTTTTTACACGAAAATGGGTGTACGAATATTCTTACAGTTCACGCAACGATTGTTGTTTGTTGCTGTTGTTGTTGTACGCGAGAGGCGGTGTTTGCGTTGTTGCCTCTCGCGTGGGAAATGTCCTCGCGGGATCCGAGTCGGGGGGGGGGGGGGCATCCATCCGCTTGTTACCACCAGAGTAGGCATCGCTTTCGTGATTCCAAAGTCATTGGGGTGGCCAGCAACAGTAAATTTGGTTTAACACGTGGTAGGGCTCCATAATCGAGGTTTTATTTGCGTTAGATCGCGTAAATATAAATGTGTCGTTAAAACCGCCACCGCCCGACATTGACAACTAGTAAGGTTTGTCACGTAAACAGAACGTGGCCAATTCGTCACTAGTACAGCACACCGCTTGTGTGTTGGAGAGTAAACCCACTGCAACATTTGCAATCCGATTACCGTGACCTTTTTGCCAGTAATTACAACTAACTAATCACAACCAACTGATCACAACTAACTTAACAGCACATCCGTGGTGACCGTCAAGAAGCGAGCGGGGCTGCCGAGATTAGCGGTCGCGAGCAAGTCGGCACGGCCGAAGAGTTTCGCTTCTCCTATACGCGGGTGTCTGTTCCAGCTCCGGTCTACGTCCGCTGGGAATCGCGGACCGAGAATCGGCGTGGGTACGTGGAGCGCGCGCGGTCGGGGCATTGCACCGGGGGGGGGTCATCGTGGTTTTTGTGTACGCGATCGGCTGCTTTGTTATGGGAACCTCATTTGCCAGTAAAAATATGATAATTGGTTTTTTACCCTTCTATCTGGCAACAAAACTGACACCTTTTTACAAGGAGTCATGTTTGCATACCCATGTGAGACTAGGCTCTAAGGAAAGCTGTCTCGGGTGTGGACCAATCAACTTCAAGGACAGTGCATACATTATCAGAGTTGTGTTTTTTGTTTGCATTATGACTGCAGGTATTGCGGTCTATGCAAACATGACTCCTTGTAAAAAGGTGTCAGTTTTGTTGCCAGATAGAAGGGTAAAAAACAATTATCGGCTGCTTTGTGTTTTAGCTGTCGCGCTCCTGTGCGGGGCGCGTCTTGTGTAGCGCCGGTTTATTTTTTATTCATTTTTTTGGGGGGCCCGTTGCACCGTTTGCCAGATGTTCGCGTGGCCTCCGTTGATACGGGCCCATCGGATTGCGTGAATTGAGAGCCGGTCGTTGTCGCGCGTCGTGGTGCCCGTCTGCTGAACCTACGGCCGATGCCGTCGGGACGATCTCCGGCAACCTAAAGCCGGATGTCAAAGGGCCTGGGGTCGCGCTCGGGATAATAGGAGGGGGAGCTACGTCGTTGTGGGCATTGCAGCCAAATTATTTGTTGTACTGCACCTCCGTTCGCCCGCATCTAGGTCTGCTTTGCATTTGACGAGCCCGCGGCTGACAGGGCTGCGCTTGTGCCCGTGTCCACGCGTTGTGATGGCATTGAGGTGGCGTGTGGAGTCCCTTTGGTCGCAGCGACGCCGTGGACGTGTGTTGAACTTCTTTCGCACAGCCGTACGTAGCCAACCGCGCTAATCGGAGGTTGCGGGGGAAGGACAACACACTGGACACGCAAAGCTCTCTGTTTTTCAGTCAAGTGCATAGCCTCCAGTGGCTTCCTAATATCGGAAGGAAGAGCGTTCCAGACGGCCGCCTCATCATAATCACCACTATCAACGTCACACCCCCACTTCCAAATCATGCAGGTGCCTCCTCAACATCGCCACCATCACCACCATCACCATCATGTGCGTATGTTTAACTTATTTCGCACCGTACGGAGTCAACCATGCTCATCGGAGGTTGCGTGCGAAGGTCAACAAACTGGACACGCAAAGCTCCGTGTTTTTCAATCTGGACGTAGTCTCCACTGGCTTCATAATATCGGAAGGAAGGGCGTTCCAGGCGGCCGCATCATCAACATAACTACCATCATCACCACCACCATTGACCTCCACATCCCCATGAAGGTACCACCTCAGCACCACCACCACCACTATGTAAGTTGAACATCTGTTGGACTATACGTAGAGGTGGGGGGAGGAGGACAACCCACTAAACTCAAAGCAGCAAGTTTTCATAGCTCCAGTGGCTTCATAATATCGGAAGGAAGAACGTTCCAGACGGCCACATCATCAACGTCACACGCCCCCCCCCACTTCCTCATCATGCAGCTACCACCACCTCGACACGTATGTAAGTTGAACTTCTGTCGCACCGTACGTAACCAACGGTGCTCATCGGAGGTTGCGGGGGAAGGACAACGAACTCAACAATAACAACAAAGCAGTTGTAAAGCAAATGAGTTTGTCAATAACGACGGTGCGATTCGTCTTGACACGAGTGCAGTGGCCAACGGCGGTGTAGTTGGCCGCGACGAATCGGTGTTTTTCGGTCTTAAAAGTGCGTCCGCAAATATTCGGGGGTAACCGGTTCGCGCGTGTAAACGTAGCTAATAAAAGACGCCTCCTTTTTAATCACGATGTTCCTGCTTTGTGCTCGTCTGAATTTTTTCGCAATCCGAACGATTTCGAACCGAGGCGCGGGTCACGCGAATGGCACGTCCGGTGCACGTTCAACTTCTTTCGCGCCGTACGTAGCCAGCCGTGCGAGTCGGAGGTTGCGTGCTGCACGGCCCCACGGCGAACGTGATAGCAGGTGCGGTCATGGGGCCTTGAGTCGGCCTTTAGATGAGCGTCTGGTGGTCGTGTGTCCACCACATCGGCACTTTGGGGAAGACAAAGGTGGCCTGGCGTGGTTACTGGCCACACTAACTCGGTGTTCCCCCATGTCAGCCTGCTTATAAACTAAAATAAGTAATATTTAAAAAATACTTTTGTTAAACACGCTTTCATGAAATGTACGAGTAATGGAAGAACTCCACGACTCTAGGAAGTGGCCCCGAAGCTTGCCACAACGTAAGGGACTGTGGTGATTTACAGCCAACGTCAGTTGAGCGTGGACAAATCGAGCCAAGCCGAAACATAACATATAAAGAATAATGTTTAAAATATATACCAAGTTTGCAGTCGATACCACATTGGGAAGTGGGTTAAAATTAAGTTACAAGATTTGAGGATATGACAACAACAACAGAGTGAGTTAATAAAAAGCGTGTAAAAATAATGTTAAAAAATATTTTATTTTATTTTTTATGATAGAATATAGTATTGTCATCAGTAAGACATAAGTATACCAAGTTTGCAGTCGATACCACATTGGCGAGTGGGTTAAAATTGAGTTACAAGATTTGAGGATATGACAACAGACAGAGTGAGTTCATAGAAAGTGTGTAAAAAGATAGTTTAATTTTTTATGATAGAATATAGTATTGTCATCAGTATGACATAAGTATACCAAAGTTTGCAGTCGATAGCACATTGGGAAGTGGGTTAAAATTGAGTTACAAGATTTGAGGATACGACAACAACAGACAGAGTGAGTTAAATAAAAGCGTGTAAAAAGATAGTTACATTTTTTAATGATAGAATATGGTATTGTCATCAGTATGACAGTATACCAAGTTTGCAGTCGATAGCACATTGGGAGGTGGGTAAAACTTGAGTTACAATATTTTTTTAAGGATACGACAACAGACGGAGTGAGTGAAATAAAAGCGTGTAAACAACTGAATTATTTCACCAGGTTAAGGCACGCTGAGCTACGTAGCTGGGTTTCTTTTCAGAGCGGACCTGCCCATCACGAACGACAGCTCAACGAAGTGGGCTCGTCGTCATCATCATCATCATCACGTGGACATCTATAGCAGCCACATTCTCTCAACGCGTGATGTTCATTCTGAATGTGGAGGGGAAAAACCGGAGCACCCGGAGAAAAATCCAGAGAGATATGCAAACCTGCATTGTGATGTTTGGCCAATGCTACTGTGCACAGCTACGCCCTGTTTTCACATCCAAGCCCGCGGTAGTTTGCTGTGATGTTGCCGTGCCGAATCCCAAGTGAGTCATTTTGCAGGTACAAATGTTTCCAATGTTGGCCGCATTTTGACCAAGGACCCCGACCCACGGTGGCCTCGTTTCGAGTAAACCAGACGCAGTATTCTACGATTACACTAACCCCCTCTTCGTCGCATTGAGATAATTTACATTACTTTGGGTGCTATAAATGTCAAAAACGGATGGGCCACTTTGTTGTGGGTGCGGGTCCTTGCCATCGAAACTAGAGCTGGCATTTGTGGCCAGGTCGCTTCTGAACAATAAGTTGACACCTTAGTGGGCTCTGCCTGGTAGGATGGGGGGGTGTACGTGTTTGGGTGGTTTGTTTACCTTTCTTCTACGTTGCATTCCTATCGTGTTTGTGTCACTTGTTATTGTAACGTTCTTACCCCGTGCCCCGACTGGACATCGGTGACAAAAGAGCTTGATAGCTCATCGGATTCCTCCTGCAGTCTAAATAAATATTCTGATTAATCAGGGCGGCCTGGCCGATTCGAACCGGGAACCCCCTTTTGCAACGAGCGACGAAACGCGCCGCCTAGCGCCGTGTCAGAGTCACCCGGTGACTTTTGGCAAAACTTTTTTTTTTATTTCGGAAACTTTGAGCTTTTGTTTGGGCAACTTTCCACTTTGAGGATTTGGCAATACTGTACTGACCTGGGTTCAAGCGTGGAGGGGGAGGGTGGGTGGGTGGTGGAGGGTGAATGGAGGTGGGTGGTGGGTGGTGGAGGGTGAGTGGAGGTGGGTGGTGGAGGGTGGTGGGTGAAGGGTGGTAGGTGGTGGAGGAGAGTGGGTGGGTGCAGGAGGGTGGGTGAGTGGTGGTGGGTGGTGGAGGAGGGTGGGTGGTGGAGGAGGGTGGGTGGTGGAGGGTGGATGAGTGGTGGAGGGGAGTGGGTGGGTGGATGGTGAGGGTGGGTGGGTGGGTAGGTGGTGGTGGAGGATGAGGAGGAGGTGTGTGGGTGGAGGAGAGTGAGTGGGTGGGTGGATGGTGAGGGAGGTTGGTTGGTTGGGTGGGTGGTGGTAGTGGGGAAGAAGAGCTGGGTGGGTGGGTGGATGGTGTGGGTGGGTGGGTGGTGGTGGAGGGTGAAGAGGAGTGTGGGTGTAGGAGGGCAGGTGGGTGGAGGTGACACTGGGTGCGGCTGTGACGAAAGGCGGTGGCGTCGGGGGTGTGTAAGGATAGCTGGCCACGTGTTCTCTCTCTCTCTACACACGAAGGGGCGAGGCACAAGCTTCGTCACTCGAGTTTTGGCACCGATTGCGAGCGAGCGAGCGAGTTTCTCCGTGGCCACCGACCCCATCAGGTGTTGAGAGTCATCCCATCCAAGGTGTGCGACCCGCCGGTCACCTGAACCAACAGAGCCGGCATCTTGAACCCAAGGTACCGGTTACTCGATTGCGTTCGGAACCTTTCCTCTGCGTTCAACTTTTTCTAAGGTCGCCGTTGTGCAGGCCGTCTCTGGGTGGGTCATCATCACGATCCATGGACAGAATGCCCTTAGGTGTCCACTGTACATTTCCTAATTTGTTACCACTTTGGGTGGGTGTTGGCATTCATGTGGAAGTTGTAACGCCGGGGACATTCACCCAACTGATAAAAAAGCCATCGTTTTATCAAAACCAAATCATTGGTGTGGAACAGACGCTAACGTGATATTGGTGTTGCTGTGCTTTGAACGTGTATGTGTTGTTAACAATCTGACTAATGTTACTCATCACTTTATTTAAGTCGTAACACCCAAACCTGTTGATGTTTTTTTTAAATTCGCGAGCTGTTTTCTCTACTTTTTCTCTCTCTCTTCGTGGTCATTCAAGCAAAGTTGTCACCGTGCGTCCTAGGAGATATCATAGCCCCTGGCTCGCCGGGAGAAGGCGGTACAGCAAATATTTCCACTCCACTTGTTCCATCTGTACGATGGGGATAGAGCGTTGCCCCCTCGCACGCGTTGGGTTTTCTCCGGGTGCTCCGATTTCCTCCCACGTGTAAGCACTCGTTAGTCATAGATTTGAAGCTTTCGTGACTGCAAGGATTCATACTCTTAGTTTTTTCGGTAAAGTCACGTAGGTAAAAAATGAAATTAAAATTAATAAAAATAAAATAATAAAAATCACGACGTTTCGGAGGCAACACAAGTCTCCGTCATCAGGTGTGACGGTCCCACCTGATGACGGAGACTTGTGTTGCCTCCGAAACGTCGTGATTTTTATTATTTTATTTTTTATTAATTTTTATTTCATTTTTTACTCTCGTTAGTCGGCCGGCAACACCTTCACGATAATCTAGAGGATCGCAGAGCTTGGGGAGGAATTTGGCATCGGCCTCCTCACTCGCCCGTGGTTCTGTCCTACGGGCACCTTCGAGTCGTCGTCTCTGTCCGAGAGAGAGAGAGCGAGCGAGTATCGTTGTGCCTTACAAATGATTAATCGTCCCTTTACCTGTGTAGAGAAGTTCCAACGGACGTACTCGTAGACGCAGGTAAGTTAAGGGCTTCCGCCAGGGTTTATTAAAGCTGTTGCAATATTACACAGCAGGGTACACAACTCCCAGGGGCTAGAGCTCCTACTCTGAGTCCGGGTCCCTGCCGGCTAGCTCCGGTCTCTCTCTCTCGTGTCGGATCGTGGACTCTGCCGACTCCACCGAGCGGAGAGAGAAACACCTCTACGGCTACCACCGGCTTCTCCCCAGACTCACCACTCGATCCCTCTCTCTACCCCTGGTTCCCTCTTCACCCTGCTCACTCTACCCGTTCCCACAGTGACCCCGCTTACGTCACGGGGTCTCCCTTAAGTAGCCTAGGAGACGTGACGCCATCGCACTGAACGGCACACCTGACGTCACGTCCCCATTTTACTCCTCTACACCTGTACCGCATTAATAGTGTAGTTCACGCGGGCAAGACTGTTAGCCGGGCTTTCAGGCTGTCTCTCTTTCGCATGAAAATCTACGGCCCCTTCACTCGCAACGTACGGCGTTGTGTTCCGATTTAAAACTTTCGTGACTGCAGGGATTCATCTTCTTGGTTCTTTCGGTAAAGTCACGTAGAAGGGAAATAATAAAATAATAAAAATAAATATTATAATATTATATTGTTATTTTATTATTTTATTATATAATTGTATTTTGTAATGTTTAATTTTTATTATTTTATTATTTCCCTTCTACGTGCCGTATAGGTTCTTGTTTCAACATTGTGGTCTGAGAAGGACCGTGGTGATGATCACCCCGCGTTGGGTTTGGAAAGCAGTCGAGGCGGACAGAGGGTTGAAGACGCGGTGGTGGATCGAGATGAGTCACAGAATCAGAAGCAGCACAACAGGGCGCAACGCCGCCTCGGTATGCGATGCCGCAGGCTGTCTGTGATCCCCCCCCGCGTCTTTCTCCATCACAGCCCCGCGCTAGAACTGCGTCTTGTGGTTTGATGTCACTTTGAGATGAGTCACAGAATCAGAAGCAGACTAATCACAGGGAACAACACCGCATCGTTCTGCGATGCTGCAGACTGTGATAAAACCCCGCGTCTTCCTGCATCACAGATCTGCTGTGGGCTAAAGAAGTCAATTAATTTGTCCTTTGAAAACGTGACACATTTTTTACTGTTTGGCCGTGTCGGGTGGTGGGGGGTTACGACACATTTATAAATAACGCGATCTAAACCCAAAAACCTATATTATGAATAATATTGGTCGCGAAAGCCTACGTGTTAAATTGTGTTTAGTTTCATCTTCTTGGTTCTTTCGGTAAAGTCACGTAGAAGGGAAGTAATAAAACAATAAAATTAAAACATAATAAAATAAAATAATTCTCACGACGTTTCGGCTACAACGCAAGCAGCCGTCTTCAGGTGAAGAATGAGACACTGCCAAGCTAGGAGCTTATATATAAGCTGGGTTGGAGGTGGAAGAAGAGCGCCTTAACAAAAATAATGTGCATATCAAGAGGAATTTAGCATATTCATGGATAATGCGTAGGAGGTGGGCGGGGGGGGGGTTCAAAGTCATATTATGCCCATGCTTATCCTACCCGCTCCGCACCTCCGATTAATAGCGCGGTCTGCCAATGCATACGGATGATAGCGCCGAAGAAATCATTCGGTTTTATGAATGACTCGGCACATTCTCTCAATAACACTGCCGTAAAAAGGCGAAACAAATAAAATATCACTATCGACCTTTTTTCTTTGTGCCACTGGCCCTTCTTCAGAGCGCACACATCA
Organism: Lampetra fluviatilis; assembly: GCF_964198595.1. Classification (NCBI taxonomy): domain Eukaryota; kingdom Metazoa; phylum Chordata; class Hyperoartia; order Petromyzontiformes; family Petromyzontidae; genus Lampetra; species Lampetra fluviatilis. Next base: position 2,264,772 of record NC_136337.1, on the reverse strand, counting down.
ATACACGCGTTACGATTAAAGGACATTTGACGAAATGTCGCCGATTAAATATCTATTTTTAAGGGCGCACACTCACGCGCGCTGTTGTAATCGGCGGTGTTGTGATTATACATCTTCATTGTCAAACGCTTCCTGTGCACGACTGCCAATGACGCCGCAGCAGCCGCAGCAGCAGCAGCAGTAAATATGAACGTGTTTGATTTATTTTTAATGAATGCCACGTGTGGACTTATGCACGGTGAACTTTTTTCGCAACCGTAAGCAGGCCAACCCTTGCTCATCGGAGGTGCGGGCGCGCGAGGGACAACGCGAATCACACAAAGAAGAGGTCACTTGCATACTCGTTGGATCTTTCGGTAAAGTCACGTAGGTAAAAATAAAATTATACTGGTAGGAACCTCCTGGTTACACAAGCCCACATGGGATTATTGTGTCGGTCGTGCAGGGAGGGGCTGGGTTGGGAGGGGAGGGTGGTGAGGGGTTGGGTGGGGAGGGTGGGGCTGGGTGGGGAGGGGAGGGTGGGGCTGGGTGGGGAGGGGCTGGGTGGGGCGGGGTGGGGAGGGTGGGGCTGGGTGGGGGGTGGGAGGGGTGGGGCTGGGTGGGGAGGGGCTGGTCACCCCGTGGTGCCCTTGTAAAACTCAACGTTTAACCTACTCACGCCGGATTGTGCCCGCCCTCACAGTCGGGCATATTTGCGGAATACATCACTGGCCATTGACCGAGCAACCCAACGTTCCTACCAGCTCCCTCCGCAGGAATGTGTATTAATTCACGACGTTTCGGGCGCAACACAAGCGTCCGTCATCAGGTGGGACAACCACAAATCAAGAAGCAATTGCTGAAGTGGGCAAAAGGGCTGCCGTGACAAGAGGCTATAATTTATTTTATTTTACCGAAAGAACCAATAGTATCGATTCCTGTAGTCACGAAAACTTCAAATCTCGATAGGACACTTCCAGTTAGCCTCGAGTGTCAGCGTGCTGTGGTCAGAAATACCGAAAGGGCGACAAAAAATATGAGACATCAAGGGGAGTTATAAGAAGAGGGTTTTAACCTTTTTCCGGCAGTACAGCAGTTGTGTTAAGATGTTAAAACACCAAACTGAAACCTTTTGCAAGGAATCACGTCTGCATTAACCACGTAATTGTGGTGAACATGCAAACACAAAACAACATGCTCTGATAGTGTATGATGATGATGCATTGTTTTAGATTTAACGCTTTCGTCACTGCAAGGATTCATACTCTTTGTTTTAGGCAAAGTCACGTAGGTAAAAGATACAATAAAACAAAATAAATGAAAATAAATAATCTTCTTGGTTCTTTCGGTAAAGTCACGTAGCATGGAAGTAATAAAATAATAAAAATAAAACATAATAAAATTATTCTCACGACGTTTCGGCCACAACGCAAGCAGCCGTCCTCAGGTGGGGGGGAGGTGAGGAGTCTGAATGACTCTGTCTTATCGACAGACCTGTTCTTCACCTGAGGACGGCTGCTTGCGTTGTGGCCGAAACGTCGTGAGAATTATTTTATTATGTTTTCTTAATATTATCTTATTATATCCATTCTACGTGACTTTACCGAAAGAACCAAGAAGATGAATCCCTGCAGTCACGAAAGCTTTAAATATAAATATAAAGTATGTTTTATTTTTATTATTTTATTATTTCCATTCTACGTGACTTTACCGAAAGAACCAAGAAGATGAATCCCTGCAGTCACGAAAGCTTTAAATCGAAAATAAATAAATTAATATTTTTGTTGTTTAAATTTATTTTGCATTGTCTTTGAAACTGATTGGTCCACACCAGAGACAGCTTTCTTTAGAGCCTCGTCTCAAACGGCGTTAGACCAGAGGACGACGCCAAACAGGCGAACAGCACAGAGACAATGTCACTGTGAGGACATTGAGAGCTCGGGGTGAGCAGCTACATCCTGGTACCTTAACACATTAACACAACTGCTTTATTGCCAGAAAGGATAAAACCTATTCTTATGTCACGAGTCAGTTTCTGTCAAAAAATCATCGCCCCACGTGACAAGGAGAGTTGCAGCATGCGTGTCGCAACCATTCACCAACCACTCCCTGTCTCTCGCGCTTGCAACGACCGATTAAGTCACCCGCTGTTTGAAGTGAATCACGGCTGAGATGTTCGACCCGGATCGGGGGGAGGGGGTGGTTGTGGTGATGGAGTGATGTGGTACAGGAGGATGTGGGGCTGAGTGGACTTGCCGATGACTGGTACCAGCGGTGTCAAGATCGGCCTCAGTGGAGGAGGCTCGTGAAGGACTCTACTGGGCAGTTGGAGGCAGTCGCCCTCGAACAACGGAGGGCGGAGGAGCGACGCTCACAACACCGAACGGATCGTCGGGCGGCTAAAGCACAGCGAGTTGGCACAGTAGGGGGGGGCACAGGTGGTGCATCGGCCACTCGTCTCAGTTATTCGACCCGTGGCACCTGCTGGGTCTGCTCCGTGACCTCGTGCCAGCGGGCGTTCGACACTTCACGTGGCCTCAACGTGCACCTAGCCTGGCACAAGCGTCGTGGTGACGTCACCGCCACTTAGTGGCGAATGGCGCTTGTTGTCGTTGTTGTTGGTGGTGGTGCATCAAGGGGGGGGTAAAAAAAAAAGAATGTCATTATTTCAATTCCCGTGCGCGTACAGAGGGAATATAAATTATAATTCATATTTTCTTAAGATTTTTGAGAATCTATTAAAGTAAAATATTTTATTTCCCGCAATTTTTTTTTATCGTAAATAGGACTCAAATATCATCTAGCTGTCGTGGACAAATATATATTTCTGAAACACGTCGCCTCTATTTTATCTCAGAACCATTAATTGGGACAGACGTACCGACAAACCGGAATAATCATTTATTCTAGATTTGAAGCTTTCGTCATTATATATACGGAGTGGTAGCTCTTGCAATCTCTCATTTACTTGATACAGCTGTCGTGGCTGTGACGGTTCCACCTGAAGACGGAAGTTTGTGTTGCCTCCGAAACGTCGTGATTTTTATTTTATTTTACTTTTATTAATTTTAATGTTTTACCTACGTGACTTTACCGAAAAAACCTAAGAATACCGAATAATCATGCCTCCGTTGAAAAAAAACACGCCTTCAAAACACATTAAACGGAAAAAATAGGACGCGAAATATTTCCCAGTTTACCAAAAAAAAAAACCTCATCCGAGATCTGCCCTTGTGGGTCTGGGGGTGGTCGGGGACGGTTCGACCTCGGGCGCCCAGTTGCTGGAAGCCCCGAGTCGAGATTCCGCCCCTGGGGGTCCCAGGTGCCCTGGGGGTCCCAGGTGCCCTGGGGGTCCCAGGTGCCCTGGGGGTCCCAGGTGCCCTGGGGGTCCCAGGTGCCCTGGGGGTCCCAGGTGCCCTGGGGGTCCCAGGTGCCCTGGGGTTTGATCCGGGACAGCACGGGACAACGTTTGCGCCGCGGTTTCTTGGCGGCGATGTGTGTGGAGATCCGGCGCCTGGCGTTGGCTGTGCCCAACTCCATTATCGCTGTAGCAGGCAGTGGCGGATGATCCTCGTAGCAAAGGTAGCTGCATATGCTACGGGCCACGCACTTTCAAGGGCCCCGCGCTAAATGCTTTCAAGCTGTCAATTCCGGTTCAGTGATTCTGCACTTGCTCTATTACTATAGTACTATACCGCCTTCGACTTTTACGAACGACCGGGTGTTTAAGGTGAGCGATTTGTCGTAGTATCTGGCTGTATAGCAAGTGAAAAAAAAACCCAATAACTTTACTTCGCAAGTAAAAAATTTGTGTTTTAATATTTTCGTGTGTTTTTATTTATTTAGGGCTCCTTTTTAACGTCATATTACAGGCCACGCACTAGCTTAGGCCGGCACTGGCGGTGCCAACATGCAGCAGTGTGCACACTTTTGGTAACAGACTTCGGCCGACTGAGAAATGTTTCATTTTATTTTCATCACACGGAAAATCCATTCTTGCCAGTTAAGAATATGTTTGACTTATAGTTCGACTGCAGGAGGAATCCGATGAGCTATAAAGCTTTTTTGTCACAGATGTCCAGTCGGGGCACGGGGTAAGCGCGTTACAAAGACAAAGATCCCCCGTATAGCCTTAACAGACTGTAGGGGGAAGTGCGCCTTTGTCTCCCCAGTGGCGATGTTTACACACCGCACCAGGTACTCCTTTGATGCAGAGTCGACCTAGGGGAGGCCCAGGACCGGTTCAAATAATCGTCACTGGTTAGCCGTGAGCGGGGAATCGAAACCGGGTCGACAGGTTCATAGCGCAGCGCGCTAACCGCTACACTACCGCTCCCCATAATACAACAGCAGTGACACAAAAACGATAGGAATGTAACGTAGAGGAAAGGTAAACAAACCATCCACACACGTACAACAACGAACCCTCCCCCCCCCATCCTACCAGGCAGAGCCCACTAAGGTGTTGACTTATTGTTCAGAAGCGACCTGGCCACAAGTGACAGCTCTAGTTTCGATGGCAAGGACCCGCACCCACAGCAAAATGGCCCATCCATTTTTAACATTTATAGCACTCCAAAGGAATGTAAATTATCTCAATGCGAGGTGGGGGGGGGTTTAATCGTAAAATGCTACGTCTGGTTCACTCGAAACGAGGCCACCGTGGGTCGGGGTCCTGGGTCCAAATGCGGCCAACATTCGAAACATTTGTACCTGCTAAATGACTCGCTTGGGATTCGGCACGGCAACATCACAGCAAACTACGGCGCACTTGGATGTGAAAACAGGGCGTAGCTGTGCACAGTAGCATTGGCCAAACATCACAATGCAGGTTTGCATATATTCTAGATTTGAAGCTTTCGTGACTGCAAGGATTCATATTCTTAGGTTAATAAAAAGTGTGCCGTACTTGGCCCTTCCCCTCTCCAACCATTATATATACGGAGTGGTAGCTCTTGCAATCTCTCATTTACTTGATACAGCTGTCGTGGCTGTGACGGTTCCACCTGGAGACGGAAGCTTGTGTTGCCTCCGAAACGTCGTGATTTTAATTTAATTTACTTTTATTAATTTTAATGTTTTACCTACGTGACTTTACCGAAAAAACCTAAGAATAGGTTTGCATATCTCTGGATTTTTCTCCGGGTGCTCCAGTTTTCCCCTCCGCATTCAGAATCAACACAACGCGTTGAGAGAATGTGGCTGCTATAGATGTCCACGTGATGATGACGGCAAACTACGGCGCACTTGGATGTGAAAACAGGGCGCTTCGGCGAGGCGTTAACATATTTTTTTCAGAAGCGAGCTGGCCACAAATGACAGCTAGTTGGGATTCCAACGACCCACAACTAACAACAGACTTACAGGTGGGCTGCAGAGAAGTCCGGCCAGTAGCCAGCCAGAAAGCCCGAGGCTTTGATGTTGTCATATATATAGAAATAGTAGTGCGATGGGCGTATGCCTCCGATTCTATTTTAAGAGTTACAGCTCACACACACAAGAGTCGGGCGATGCGATACGCCCAGTGGGCACGGAAACGAAGCTACGATCCTTCACACATTCACTTCAACATTCCGAAACGAAACATTGTGGTGGCGACACGGCGGGGTTTCCTGCCGCAGGAATGTGGAATTTCCACCGCCGGCTTGGCGTTTGGAACAACAAGAACAACACGAGCGCATTCCCGAAGTATGGGGGAGACTGGCAAGATCTCCGTTCTATTCTTGCATATGGTGGCAGCAGCAGCAGCAGCAACAACAGCAAAATGTTCATGAGCTCGATGCCGATATCGAGATCCACTGCTGCTAGCCAAGACGAGACGGTTTCAGTAGAGAGAGAGAGAGTTCGTGTCGTGTCGTTCCTCCGTTGCAGGAGCACAGACCACCACAGCGGTTAAATTTAGATTTAAATCTTTCGTGACTGCAAGGATTCATATTTTTGGTTCTTTCGGTAAAGTCACGTAGAAGAAATAATATTTCCCTTCTACGTGACTTTACCGAAAGAACCAAGAATATGAACACCACAGCGGTGTTGACTGGCCTCTCTTTAATGTCTCCATGTGTCTCTGTGGGGTCTCTATGGGTTCTGTATGGGTTCACTGTGTATGGTGCAAATCTTGGGTTGCATGGTCACAGTCACACCACTGTGGCTCGCATTTAATGCATCTCTATGTGTCTCTATGTGTGTCTGTGTGTCTCTGTGTATGTCTGTGTGTCTCTGTGTATGTCTGTGTGTCTCTATGTATGTCTATGTGTCTCTGTGTATGTCTGTGTGTCTCTGTGTAGGTCGGTGTGTCTCTGTGTATGTCTGTGTGTCTCTGTGTATCATCACGAGTCACTGTGTATGTATATGTGTCTCTGTGTATGGCAATGTGTCTCTGTGTATGGCAATGTGGTTCGGGAGCTCGATGATGCCAATGTGGAGGTCTCCTGCTGCTTCTGCTGGTCACGACTAGAGGGCTTCAGCAGAGAGAAAGAGACAGAGATCGTGTTCGCTGTCCCTCCTCCGTTGAAGGAGCGCAGACCGCAGTGATGTCGATTGCATCTTCATGTGTCTTTAATGCATCTTCATGTGTCTCTGTGGGGTCTCTATGGGTTCACTGTACGGTGCATAGTTTGGGTTGCATGGCGACAATCACAACACTGTGACTCGGGCCTTTGATGTATCTCTACGGGTCTCTGTGAGTATCAATATGCATCTCGATGAGTCTGCATCTCTACGAGTCTCTGTGCATCGATTTGTGTCTCTTATGGGTTTACGATATGGGTCCACAGTTTGGGTCGCGTGACCACAATCGCGCTCCACTGTGGCTCCGGTTCAATCTTGATTTGAAGCTTTCGTGTCTGCAGGAATCCATACTCTCCTTTCGGTAAAGTCACGTAGGTAGAAATAAAATAAAACAAAATATTGCTTATTCATCTTCTTGGTTCTTTCGGTAAAGTCACGTAGAAGGGAAATGATAAAATAATACAAATATAAAACAAACACAAAATTTTCACGACGTTTCGACTGCAACACAAGCAATCATCATCCACAGATTTCACACCTGATGATGACTGCTTGTGTTGCAGTCGAAACGTCGTGAGAATTTTTTATTGTTTGATGTTTTTATTATTTTATGATTTCCCTTCTACGTGACTTTACCGAAAGAACCAAGAAGATGAATCGCTGCAGTCACGAAAGCTTTAAAAAAAACATTGCTTGTGTTGCGATCGAAACGTCGTGAATTGTTTTATTTTATTTTATTTCTACCCACGTGACTTTACCGAAAGAACCAAAGAGCAGATTGTGGCTCCGCTCTTTAATTGTCCACATTTATCAAGGAGGAGTGCGCTCACTGCCTGCTGTTGACGTCCCAATGATGCTGTTGATGGTCACACCGCCTCCGGCAGTGTCTACGAGGAGGAATGTCCATGCGAGAATGTTTGGAGGGTCTCCATCGAGGCGTTATATTATTTCGTGCGCCCGCGTTGTTCCACCCCGTTTGTCGGCACATCGTTCTTCCAGATCATGTCCACGATTCGTGAAAGGTGACGGCGCCATCGCCGATGGGTGGACTTCGCTTGTTAATTCGACGCTCGTACAACCTTGTTGAAGTCCCCCCAACATAATCCGGTGGTGATGGTAACAATTGATTCTCCGACGCACGGTTGGACGTGTGTGGTCGAGAGCGCGAGAGTCAACTTTGCTCGATGGCAACGATGATGAGTCGACGACGACGACGAGAAGGAGTCGATGATGTCATTTGTCTTCTTCCTCCCAGGAGCGAGTCGCACACTGCACGTGGCGGAACGCGGCCGCTGCTGCCCTTCTCATCCCCGTCGACCCCTGGGCTCCTCCGCATCCCCCATCTACCCCTGGGCTCTGCTCATCTCCCGTCGACCCCTGGGCTCCTCCGCATCCCCGTCGACCCCTGGGCTCCTCCTCATCCCCCATCTACCCCTGGGCCCTGCTCATCTCCGTCTACCCCTGGGCCCTGCTCATCCCCATCTACCCCTGGGCTCCTCCTCATCCACGACGACCCCTGGGCCCTGCTCATCTCCCGTCGACCCCTGGGCTCCTCCTCATCCCCATCTACCCCTGGGCCCCACGATGGGCAACACGGAGGCGAAGCCGGAAGAGGATGTGCAGGAGCAGCCGCCGGGCATCGTTCTCAACTCGTACCAGCACAGCGAGAACCGCAAGCATCTGGTCAGATGCTCGCCGTCACCACTGTCATCATCAACATGCATCATCATCATCACCACCACCACCGTGACCACTATCATCATCAACATCCATCATCACCACCACCACCGTGATCATCATTATCACCACCATCACCACCACGATCATCAACATCAATCATCATCATCATCACCACCACCGTGATCATCATTATCACCACCACCATCACCACCACCACCATCACCACCACGATCATCAACATCCATCATCATCATCATCACCACTACCACCGTGATCATCATTATCACCACCGTCACCACTATCATCATCAACATCCATCATCATCATCATCACCACCACCACCATGATCATCATTACCACCACCACCACCACGATCATCAGCATCATTACCACCACTATCATCATCACCACCACCACCATCACCACTATCATCAACATCATCACCACCACCGCCAGAATCATCATCATCATCACCACCCCACCATCATCACTACCAACAACAGCCGCCATTCGCCACTAAGTGGCGGTGACGTCACCACGACGCTTGTGCTAGGCTATGTGCACCTTGAGGCCACGTGAAATGTCGAACGACCGCTGGCAGGAGGTCATGGGGCAGACCCAGTTGCCACGGGTCGACTGACCGAGACGACTGGCTGATGCACCACCTGTGCCCCCTACTGTGCCAACTTGCTGTGCTTTAGCCACCCGGTGCTCCGCTCGTTGTTGTGAGCGTCACTCCTCCGTCCTCTGTTGTTGTTGGAGGGTGACTGCCTCTAACTGCCCAGTAGCGTCCTTCACGAGCCTCCTCCACAAAGGCCGACCTTGACACCACTGGTACCAGTCATCGGCAAGTCCACTCAGCTCCACATCCTTCTGTACCACATCACTCTATCTCTTCTCTAGCCCATGCCGTGCCCATTTAGCCCCCTCGATCCGGCCGAACAAAAGCTGTTTAGGCATGCGGTGGCTGGGCATGCGGGCTACATGGCCCAACCAACGCAGCCTTGCCTGCCGGAGTAGCTCACTGATGGTACTTTGTCCAGATCTTTCAAGGATTTGTGAGCTCCTCAGACAATCCAGCCTGGTTAAACCCAGGATGGATCATAGGCAGGCCAGCCTAAATGTTTCCGGCGAAGATGTTCCATAAGGGTGGTCCACGTTTCGCAAGCGTAGAGAAGGGAGGGAATGACTGTGGCCGAGAAGACTTGAAGCTTCGTGCGGAGCGACAGACCATGTAGCTTCCACACAGCATTACACAACCGATGAAAAGATAATGCCGCTCGACTGATTCGGAGTAAGACCTCTGCTGTTAAACCGGAGCCGGTCATGAGCACACTGCCCAGGTATGGGAAACTCTCCACTCTCTCCACAACTGCCCTATCACCAATTGGGAGATGTGGGGGTGGAGTGTCCGATGGTACAAAATACCCAGGCAGGTGCTTAGTTTTGGTGGGGCTGATGGTAAGGCCCCACCTCTTAGTGGCAAGCTCCAGGTTCAGCAACAGCGCCTCCAACTCCTCCTCTGAGTTAGCAGCAATTACCAGATCATCGGCATTACATAACTTGGTTGAGCAATAGGGAGCCAACCCTTGATCGCACCCGGGCATCGAACAGCCTCCCATTGTATCTGTACCAGATGGAAATTCCTCCGGTACAGCTATTGAAGGCTTCATGAACTACGTGGTCGAAATAGATGTTAAATAATGTGGGAGGCAGAGGACATCCCTGTCGCACCCCAAGGTGTACAGGGAAAGGTTCTGACTCCTGGCCACGTAGTTTTACCCGGGCCCGCTCACCATCATGAAGGTCCTTAATGATCGTGAGCAGAGTGTCAGGGACTCCGAAAGCACGAAGAACGACCCAGAGCCCAGGCCTACTGATGGTATCATAGGCCCTGACCAGGTCAATAAAGTAGAGATGTAGGTCTTGTTGGAATTCCCTACACCTCTGCTGTAGCAGATGGACAGAAAATATGTTATCTGTGCAAGACTGCCCTTTCCTGAAACCTCATTGGGGCTTCGCAAGCCTCTCCTCAGCGTGCCTCACAAGGCGATGTTGAATAATCCTTGCCAGGATATTTTTCGGCACACTGAGGAGTGAGATGCCCCTGTAGTTGTTACAGTCTGTGCGGTTCCCCTTCTTAAAGAGGGGGACCACCAGGGCATCCTTCCAATCCTGTGGAACCCGTCCAGTGGTCCAGACTGTTGTTATGATGTCATGTAGGGCAGTCTGTGCACAAAGGCCACCCTCCCTCAGCATTTCACTTTAGAGATCATCTCTGCCCGGTGCCTGTCCTGGTCTCAGACTCCGGATCGCCTTCAGTACTTCCTCCACAGATGGCACCTCAACCAGCCACTCACAGGTGGTGACCTCTTCCAATATTTGAGGCACCGCAGCCTCAGCAGAGTTATCCCCACTTTGTGCCATGATGTTTTCCAGGCTGAGGGATTACCCCTCCCCCAGGACCTCAAAGAAATGCTCAGCAAATCTGCAAACCTGCTCCTGGGGGTCGGAGATTTGATCACCATTCTTTCTCTAATGATGGTAATAGGTGTGGCGCTGCAGGTTGCTTTTTTTATCGAATTAAAGAGCGATTTGTGATCGCGGGCCATTGAGGCAGACTCCATCTCCTCAGTAACCCGCGACCACCACCCATCCTTGCAGCGCCTCACGGCTCTCCGAACCTCCGAGCGAAGGCTGCGGTAAGCCTCCTCATTCTTCGATGTGGGATGCTGTAGCCAATGAGAGTGGGCCTGTCGCTTTTTCTCAGTCAGCTTTAACACTTTCTCTGTCAGCCAGGGTCTCTGGGGAGGTCTGGACCGTGTACCCAAAGTAGTCATTGCAGCTGCATGAGCCACAGTCCTAAACCTCGCCCATTTCCCCTCGACATCAGGAGTAGTGGGGGACGATGCCAACCCCAGCCGCAAGCGATGATGAAATTCTCGCTTGCAACTTTAATCAGCTAGCTGAGACCATGTCACTAAGGGTCTGAAAGGGGTCTTGGGTGTACACCCACCACCGGAGTGGAAGAATGGCAGGCGCATCTTACAGATGACAAGTCGATGGTCAGTGGGCAGATCAGCTCCACGGTAGGTCCTGGTGTCAAGGACATGGGCCCGCATCCGCTGTTCCATCACTATGTAGTCCAGCAGATGTTCCTGATTGGACCCGGCATGCATCCATTATGTTGTGTGGATGCGCCGATGCCGGAACAGCGTGTTGGTAATTACAAGCCCATGGGTTGCACAAAAATCTAGCAGCCTCCTGCTCTTGTTATTGAGCTGGTCTGGCCCATGCCTTCCAATCACTCCAGACTAGCTGCTAGTAGCATCATGACCAACTCTGCATTGAAGTCACCCAACAAGATGACTGTAATTCCGAGGGGCAACTATAGCTAGCACCTGTGACAGGAGGTCATATAAGGCATCTGACTCATCGGCCTTGCCTGCATCCCTCCACGGATGTTCGTCTTCAGTGGGGACATAAGTAACCACGACCACCACTCCTCGCCTCTGGTTGATAGGAAGGCGAGCCCAAAGTAGCCTGGCGCTTACAGCTTCCCACACCTCACCGCCACGCTCCAACGCCCCCCTCACTCTTTTGTTCAGAAGAAGAGCCACACCCTGTTGTTTGGTAGTCTCCTGCCCGAGTAGAGGACTGTCCACTCCTCATGGTGACAGGAGCCAGAGCCGGTCCACCGGACCTCCTGAATGCCACAGAGATCTAGGCGGTACCGGTCCAGCTCCCGACAGAGGAGTGGCAGCCTCTCCTCCGCAGTGAGCGTTCGAACATTCTACGTGGCCACACGTACACGCACACCGTACACTCACATACAGTACACACATACAGTACACACACACGGTACACTACACACAGTACACTACACACAGTACACACACACACAGTACACACATACAGTACACACACACAGTACACACATACAGTACACACACAGTACACATACAGTACACACACGGTACACACACACAGTACACACACACAGTTCACACAAACAGTACACACACAGTACACACACACACGGTACACTACACACAGTACACACACACAGTACACACGCACACACAGTACACACAAAGTACACACACACAGTACACACACACAGTACACACACACAGTACACACAGTACACACAGTACACACTCACACAGTACACACACCGTATACACAGACAGTACACACACACACAGTACACACACACAGTACAAACACAGTACACACACAGTACACACAAACAGTACACACACAGTACACACAAAGTACACACGTACAGTACACACACAGTACACACAAACAGTACACACAAAGTACACACGTACAGTACACACACAGTACACACAAACAGTACACACACAGTACACACAAAGTACACACACACAGTACACACAAAGTACATACACACAGTACACACACAGTACACACACAGTACACATACACAGTACACACACACAGTACACACGCACAGTACACACGCACACGTACACACGCACAGTACACACACACAGTACACACAATACACACACACAGTACACACGCACACGTACACACGCACAGTACACACACACAGAACACACACACAGGACACACATCGATGGGGGGGGAGGGGGCGTTCCTCCATTGAATGCTTGGAATTCCTCCCCCATCGATGATTCCTCCCCCCATCGATGAGGGGGGGGGGAGGCCTTAATCCAGCAGTGGATCGAGCGTGACTGTTGACGATGACCGTGGTGGGGGGCAGTGATGATGATGATGATGATCACGACAATCCCTGATTGCCCGTGCGTCTCTGTTGCTCGTTTCAGGACGTGGCGCACAAAGCCGACTCCAATTCAAAGTCTCCAGCTCATGCCGGCAGTGCAGGTGAGCCCTGAACTCACTCACTGCGGCTGTGTTCACTCACTGGCAGAGGTGGGACAAAGTCATTGTTATGCAAGTCCAAGTCGAGTCGCAAGTCATCAAATTCATGACTCGAGTCTGACTCGAGTCCAAGTCACATGACTCGAGTCCACATCTCATAGGTGGGACAAAGTCATTGTTATGCAAGTCCAAGTCGAGTCGCAAGTCATCAAATTCATGACTCGAGTCTGACTCGAGTCCAAGTCACATGACTCGAGTCCACATCTCATAGGTGGGACAAAGTCATTGTTATGCAAGTCCAAGTCGAGTCGCAAGTCATCAAATTCATGACTCGAGTCTGACTCGAGTCCAAGTCACATGACTCGAGTCCACATCTCATAGGTGGGACAAAGTCATTGTTATGCAAGTCCAAGTCGAGTCGCAAGTCATCAAATTCATGACTCGAGTCTGACTCGAGTCCAAGTCACATGACTCGAGTCCACACCTCTGCTCACTGGTACTGTGTTCATTCGCTGCCGTATGTTCACTCGTGCCCACCGTGGCACCAACACCACCCCCCCAGCAAATCGCTCGACTTGTTGAGCGACGTTCAACGCGAGTCGCTCCCCACACACACACGCGCCTCCAGGCACCGGTGACTACTAGTGTATAGTAGTGCATCGTAGTTGTAGCGTATAGTAGTGTATAATGTAGTGTACAGCGTAGTTTATGATAGTGTAACATATACCACCAATTATATATTACACCACCCCTGTACATTGTGAAGCATCACCCACATCGAGCCGGCCATCCACACTGCCAATCCACCACATTCAAATATTGTCTGGGGTTGCCAAACTGGACAGACCGGGGCTCTAAAAAAATCAAACGAGGTCCCTTGAATGTTCCGTCAAACGCCCCCGGATTTTCACGGCGTTGTGCAAACTCAGAAAGGGTTCGCAGTTGGGTGGGAAGGGCTGGGTGGGTGCGGGGATGGGCTGGGTGGGTGCGGGGAGGGGCTGGGTGGGAGGGGGAAAGGGCTGGGTGGGTGATGGGGGTGACGCTCCTTGTGCATTGTGGGCACGATCGAATTCACTCGCCATCCACCAACACGTGTGCACACGCGCACGACGGAATTCAATCGGCATCTCCCCCAACCTTTCTGCACGATGAGACATACAACACGTTGCGACATTAGGATGCAACTCGGAGCTTATGGCACTTTCAAGGAACGTAGAGTGAAAGCTCGTTTATTTAGAGCTGATTTGTGCGTCTGTTTAGTTTGTTATCCTGCCCCCCGCCCCTCTCCGCACCTCCAATTAGCACAGTCGGCTACGTACGGTGCGAAAAAAGTTCAACATCCATACATTATTTGGTGACGCTGCTGCGTTGGCAGTGGCGCAACAGCACAAACAACATAAAACAAATGAAACCCAACACGTCCCATGTCAAATAATGTAACACGGTGGGGCCTTCCAAGGGTAAAAACAAATATTTCATAGGCGACGTTTCGGGCAATGACCCTTCTTCTTGGCATAGAGATGTATGTGTGTGTCTTCTGAAGATTTGTTTAAGTTCCATGAAGAAGGGACATTGCCTGAAACGTCGCCTTTGTGTGTTGGCGCCATGGTGGCCAGATGTTAACTCCCTCGCCTGGCTGGTCTACAGGAGGTCGTGGGTTCCATCCCGAACCTGACGCCTGCTGCTGTATATTTGGAGTTTGCGTGTCTTTCTCTCTCATCATCATCACGGTGGCTAGGATATGTTAACTACCTCGCCTGGTGTGCAGGAGGTCGTGGGTTCCATCCCGACCCTGACACCTGCTGCTGTATATCTGGAGTTTGCGTGTCTCTCTCTCATCATCATCACGGTGGCTAGGAGATGTTAACTACCTCGCCTGGTCTACAGGAGGTCGTGGGTTCGATCCCGACCCTGACGCCTGCTGTATATTTGGAGTTTGCGTGTCTCTCTCTCCCCGTGGATTTTCAACTTGGCTCCACCGGGTTTCCCCCTACACATTTATAAGCACGCGTTAAGAGAGCGGGTCTGCTGTAATTGCCCACACGGTGATAAGGGGCCGTCCATAAATGACGTCACGCACCTGGGGGGGGGGGGGGTCAGACATTTGTGACGATGTGTGACGAGGAGAGAGGGTTTGAGAAATGTGACGTCACATCAAAATGCGCAACTTTAAATAAATATAGACAACACGTTCTACTTAATTAAATATACTTTTCAATGTTTTCTCCTACAACATCAGAGTGCAGCGCCACATTAAATACGCACTACAATGACAATAGTTTAAAGCGATATGAAGCATTTTTATTTTCAAAATGGAAATATGGGTTTGGGGGGGGGGGGCAGAGCTTTGTGACGTCATATTTGAAGAGGGGGGGGGTCTGACTTTTTGTGACGCCGTGTGACGAGGGGGGCGGGGTCAAAAATCGTCCAAAATCTCGTGACGTCATTTATGGACGGCCCCTAAGCCGTTTTCGCTGAGCTGTGATTTGCGAGGTCGCTTTTGAATAGTTCGGTGTGGCCTTACGCTGGTAAAATAAAACAAGTAGCATAGCTGGAGATGTGTTTGCCTTTGAAGGCGGCACACGCACATCCTGAGTATTGGCGGTTGTGTTGGTTGTGCTGGTGGGTGGATGTGATAATTCTTGGGTTCATCTTCTTGGTTCTTTCGGTAAAGTCACGTAGAATGGAAATGATAAAATAATAAAAATAAAACATAATAAAATAATTCTCACGACGTTTCGGCCACAACGCAAGCAGCCGTCCTCAGGTGAAGACCAGGTCTGTCGGGGAGACAGCATCTGAACAGACCTGGTCTTCACCTGAGGACGGCTGCTTGCGTTGTGGCCGAAACGTCGTGAGAATTATTTTATGTTTTATTTTTATTATTTGATTACTTCCCTTCTACGTGACTTTACCGAAAGAACCAAGAAGATGAATCCCTGCAGTCACGAAAGCTTTCAGATTCATTTATCTTATATATATATTTATATAAAAAAGTATAAATATATATTGATCAAAATTATATTCTTGGTTTATTTAGGTAAAGTCACGTAGAAGGGAAATAATAAAATAATAAAAATTAAAAATACAATTCTCACTCAGTGAGAATTTTCTCACTCAGTGAGAATTTTATTGTTTTATTTTTATCATTTTATTATTTCCCTTCTACGTGACTTTACCGAAAGAACCATGAATATGAATCCCTGCAGTCACGAAAGCTTTAAATCAATAACATAATATTTATATATTTTATATATAAATAAATGTAAATTCCTGAGTTGGTAATTTGTTACAAACCGGAATTGTCACCTGAAATGTGTCAACTTGCCCACCGATGTGACCCACAAAGACAAAGATCCCCCGTATAGCCTCTAACAGGCTGTTGGGACAAGGGCTGTGAGCGAGTATCAAAGACAAAGATCCCCCGTATAGGCTCTAACAGGCTATTGGGGCAAGTGCTGTTAGCGTGGACCAAAGATAAAGATCCCCCGTATATGCTCTAACAGACTGTTGGGGCAAGTGCTGTGAGCGAGTACCAAAGACAAAGATCCCCCGTATAGGCTCTAACAGACTGTTGGGGCAAGTGCTGCTAGCGAGTATCAAAGACAAAGATCCCCCGTATAGGCTCTAACAGACTGTTGGGGCAAGTGCTGTTAGCGAGTACCAAAGACAAAGATCCCCCGTATAGTCTCTGACAGGCTATTGGGGCAAGTGCTGTTCGCGAGCACCTATGAAGGTTGGTACTGCACAACTATGTGCGGGTTGCCCCGGCCGCCTTTGTCTCCCCAGTGGCGACGTTTTACACAGCACCAGGTACTCATTTGAGGCCGAGTCGACCTAGGGGAGGCCCAGGAGCCGGGTTCAGATGTATAATTGGCGGGAATTGAACACGTGGGTCGTTGGGTCCGTCGGCGCAGCACGCTAACCGCTGCGCCACCGCTCCATAGGTAGAAGTTATTTATTTATTATACGATTTGAGGGGGACGACCCCCCCCACCCACCCTGCCCCTCTTAGGGCATTGTCGCTTTCCGATCCAAGTCAGCTGACGCTTGTGCGGTGTTTAAAGATCACCGCTGGTGATACAAAGGCGGCCGGACGTGGTGATGGTGATAGCCCCCCCCCCCCACTCCCCCCACTCCCCCAACTCCTCGTGCCGACCTTCATAGGTGGTGCTCGCTAACAGCACTTGCTCCATCAGCCTGTTCAAAGTCTTCACGGTGGTGGTGGGGGGGGGAGCTTTGTCTTTGTGTGTTTGTGTGTCCACACACACACAGGAGACCACATCCTGGTCTCCTGTGTGTGTGTGGGGGCATCGCGTGACACCGGTATAACCAGTCCACGTTCACAGTGCGAAAGCCACCACCAACACCACCACCAACACCACCACCAACACCACCACCACCACCACCAACACCACCACCAACAACACCACCACCACCAACACCACCACCAACACCACCACCACCACCAACACCACCACCAACACCACCAACACCACCACCAACACCACCATCAACACCACCACCAACACCACCACTAACAACACCACCACTAACAACACCACCACCAACACCACCACCACCACTAACAACACCACCAACACCACCACCAACACCACCACCAACACCACCACTAAAAACACCACTAACAACACCACCACGACCACCACCACGACCACCACCACTCCAACCACCACCACCACTACTACCACCACCACCACCAACACCACCACTACCACCACCACTACTTCCACTCCGATCACAACTACTACCAACACCACCACCACCACCACCACTATCACCACCGCCACTACCACCAACACCACCACCAACACCACCACTATCAACACTACCACCACTCCCACCAACACCACCACTACCACCACCACTACTTCCGCTACGACTACCAACCACTACTACCACCTACTACCATTCACCAAATGACCTCAAAGTCTAACACAACCCCCTTGTTCTCACCCGCCTGTCCCCGGGGACCCGCCTGTTCTCACCCCCCTGTTCTCACCCCCCTGTTCTCGCCCGCCTGTTCTCGCCCCCCTGTTCTCACCCCCTGTTCTCACCCCCCTGTTCTCACCCCCCTGTTCTCACCCCCCTGTTCTCACCCGCTTGTTCTCGCCCCCCTGTTCTCGCCCTCCTGTTCCCACCCCCCCTGTTCTCACCCCACTGTTCTCGCCCACCTGTTCTCGCCCCCCTGTGCTCGCCCCCCTGTTCTCGCCCCCCTGTACTCACCCCCCTGTTGTCACCCCCCTGTTTTCACCCCCCTGTTCTCACCCCCCTGTTCTCACCCCCCTGTTCTCACCCCCCTGTTCTCGCCCCCCTGTTCTCGCCCGCCTGTCCTCGCCCCCCTGTTATCGCCCGCCTGTTCTCGCCCGCCTGTTCTCACCCGCCTGTTCTCACCCCCCTGTTCTCACCCCCTGTTCTCACCCCCCTGTTCTCACCCCCTGTTCTCGCCCGCCTGTTCTCGCCCGCCTGTTCTCACCCGCCTGTTCTCACCCCCCTGTTCTCACCCCCTGTTCTCGCCCCCCTGTTCTCGCCCGCCTGTTCTCGCCCGCCTGTTCTCACCCCCCTGTTCTCATCCTCCTGTTCTCACCCCCCTGTTCTCACCCGCCTGTTCTCACCCCCCTGTTCTCACCCCCCTGTTCTCATCCCCTTGTTCTCACCCCCCTGTTCTCACCCCCCTGTTCTCACCCCCCTGTTCTCACCCCCCTGTTCCCTTCCTCGTCTACCCCTCCCCCACGTCCCCACCGATATCCCCCACCCCCCAACTTCCCCCACGGCCATCCTCCCCCTCGTACTCATCCATCGGCGTCATCTTCACCTCCGTTTCCTCCCGACGCATCATCATCAATCATCAACCACCACCATCAACCACCAGCATCATCATCGTTCTTCGTCATCGTATTTATTCGAACAGTCATTGCGCACGTGCCATCCCGCGTGGAACGCGTCCGTGCCATCACCAGTTAGCTGTTGCGGCGCTTGGGTCAAAGCGCTTTATGAATTGAATTAAGATGAAGACGAATGAGCGGAAGCGTGTGGATAGGTTTCAAGGCGCAGTTGAAAACAGACAAAAACTGCCCACAGACTCTTAGGAGCGAGGTTCCCTTCTCCATTTGGGGTCGTGTCTTCATTTGGGGTCGTGAATCCATTTGGGGTCACGTCTCCATTTAGGGTCGTGTCTCCATTTGGGGTCACGTCTCCATTTGGGGTCACGTCTCCATTTGGGGTCGTGTCTTCATTTGGGGTCGTGTCTCCATTTGGGGTCACGTCTCCATTTGGGGTCGTGTCTCCATTTGGGGTCACGTCTCCATTTGGGGTCACGTCTCCATTTGGGGTCGTGTCTTCATTTGGGGTCGTGTCTCCATTTGGGGTCACGTCTCCATTTGGGGTCACGTCTCCATTTGGGGTCACGTCTCCATTTGGGGTCACGTCTCCATTTGGGGTCACGTCTCCATTTGGGGTCGTGAATCCATTTGGGGTCGTGTCTCCATTTGGGGTCACGTCTCCATTTGGGGTCACGTCTCCATTTGGGGTCACGTCTCCATTGGGGGTCACGTCTCCATTTGGGGTCGTGTCTGAATTCAGGGGTCGTGTCTCCATTGGGCTGCTTTGCCCCACGGTGTCCGTCCGTAGTACGCGGCCTCATGTGAGTGTTTTGTTCGGAGTGTGGAGTGGTCGCCGGGTCGTGCGAGCGAGAGAGATGATTGCGAAAGAGCGGCGGGGAGCGGCTCGGGCGCCACGGAGGGCTCCACCTGGGTTCGAATCCGGGTTTCGGGCCACTGCCTGTGACTTAACCCGGTCACCAAGGCCTCGCATACATAGACAATAGACTCGCACAGGGACAATAGACTCGCACAGAGACAATAGACTCGCACAGAGACAATAGACTCGCACAGGGACAATAGACTCGCACAGAGACAATAGACTCGCACAGAGACAATATACTCGCACAGAGACTCGTAGACTCGCACAGAGACAATAGACTCGCACAGAGACAATAGACTCGCACAGAGACAATAGACTCGCACAGAGACAATAGACTCGCACAGAGACAATAGACTCGCACAGAGACAATAGCCTCGCACAGAGACAATATACTCGCACAGAGACTCGTAGACTCGCACAGAGACAATAGACTCGCACAGAGACAATAGACTCGCACAGAGACAATAGACTCGCACAGAGACAATAGACTCGCACAGAGACAATAGACTCGCATACAGAGACAATAGACTCGCACAGAGACTCGTAGACTCGCACAGAGACTCGTAGACTTGCATATAGAGACTCAAAGACTGATATATAGCCATAGACTCACGTATAGTCATAGACTCACATAAAGACCCATAGGCTCGAATAGAAACTCATTGCATCGCATAGAAACGCATAGACTCATATTCTTGGTTCTTTCGGTAAAAGTCACGTAGAAGGCAAATAATAAAATAATAATAAAACATAATAAGATAAAATTCTCACGAGGTTTCGGCCAAAACGTTTCGACCAAAACGTCGTGAGAATTTTATCTTATTATGTTTTATTATTATTTTATTATTTCCCTTCTACGTGACTTTACCGAAAGAACCAAGAATACGAATCCATGCAGTCACGAAAGCTTTAAATCGAAACCCATAGGCTCGAATAGAAACTCACATAGAGAGCCATAAACTGAAATAGAGACCCAAAGACTCATATATATATCCATAGACTCATATAGAGACCCATAGACTCATATAGAGACCCATAGACTCATATAGAGACCCATAGACTCATATAGAGACCAATAGACTCACATAGAGACCCATAGACTCATATAGAGACCCATAGACTCATATAGAGATCCATAGACTCATATAGAGATCCATAGACTCATATAGAGACCCATAGACTCATATAGAGACCAATAGACTCACATAGAGACCCATAGACTCATATAGAGACCCATAGACTCATATAGAGACCAATAGACTCACATAGAGACCCATAGACTCATATAGAGACCCATAGACTCATATAGAGATCCATAGACTCATATAGAGACCAATAGACTCACATAGAGACCCATAGACTCATATAGAGACCCATAGACTCATATAGAGACCCATAGACTCATATAGAGACCAATAGACTCACATAGAGACCCATAGACTCATATAGAGACCCATAGACTCATATAGAGATCCATAGACTCATATAGAGATCCGTAGACTCACAAAGGTATTAGTCGATTAAATGAAGGGGTATCAAGTAATTTATCACAATTAATCTCTCGATTAACGATGCACGGTGACCATATATGGGCAAAGACACGCCCCTTTTGGCCAAAGCCACATCCACTTTCTTCAATATATGGGCAAATCTCTTTTGATCGGTGCTTTTGTCGGGTGTACGATGTTATCATATTACTGTACAGCGCCTTCCCCGCACCTCCGATGAGCGGCGGTTGGCTACGTATGGTGTGAAAGAGGTTCAGCATTGTGCGTACAGTAGTGTACAAACAAACGGGTTCGATCCCGACCTTGGCTCCTGCTGTATATTTGGAGTTTGCGTGTCTCTCTCTCATCATCATCATCACGGTGGCTAGGAGATGTTGACTACCTCGCCTGGTCTACAGGAGGTCGTGGGTTCGATCCCGACCCTGACACCTGCTGCTGTATATTTGGAGTTTGCGTGTCTCTCTCTCTCATCATCATCACGGTGGCTAGGAGATGTTGACTACCTCGCCTGGTCTACAGGAGGTCGTGGGTTCGATCCCGACCCTGACGCCTGCTGCTGTATATTTGGAGTTTGCGTGTCTCTCTCTCATCATCATCATCACGGTGGCTAGGAGATGTTGACTACCTCGCCTGGTCTACAGGAGGTCGTGGGTTCGATCCCGACCCTGACGCCTGCTGCTGTATATTTGGAGTTTGCGTGTCTCTCTCTCATCATCATCACGGTGGCTAGGAGATGTTGACTACCTCGCCTGGTATACAGGAGGTCATGGGTTCGATCCCGACCCTGACGCCTGCTGCTGTATATTTGGAGTTTGCGTGTCTCTCTCTCTCTCATCATCATCACCACAGTGGCTAGGAGATGTTAACTACCTCGCCTGGTCTACAGGAGGTCGTGGGTACGATCCCGACCCTGACGCCTGCTGCTGTATATTTGGAGTCTGCGTGTCTCTCTCTCATTATCATCACGGTGGCTAGGAGTTGTTAACTACCTCGCCTGGTCTACAGGAGGTCGTGGGTTCGATCCCGACCCTGACGCCTGCTGCTGTATATTTGGAGTTTGCGTGTCTCTCTCTCTCATCATCATCACGGTGGCTAGGAGATGTTAACTACCTCGCCTGGTCTACAGGAGGTCATGGGTTCGATCCCGACCCTGACGCCTGCTGCTGTATATTTGGAGGAGGATGTATCCACAATTCTGTGGCTGTCGCCTGATGAGGCTGGTTGTTGTAATTACCGGTGAAATGTCACAACCCTCGAATTGTAAATGTTGTTGTGGGTTTACTCTGCGAACACACAACCAGTGAGTGCTGAACTAGTCACGAATTGGCACGTTGTTTACGCGACAAACCTTACTAATTGGCTGTGTCGGCTGGTGGCGGGTTTAACGACACATTTTTATATTTACGCGATCTAACCCAAAAAAGCCTCTATGCATATTTGGAGTTTGCGTGTCTCTCTCTCTCCCCGTGGTCGCCTGGATTTTCTCCAGGGTCCTTCGGGTTTCCCCTCCACATTTCGAATCAACATCACGTGTTTCGACTATTTGACTGCTACAAATGTCCACGTGATGGTGATGATAATCCCACCACCATCCGACGAGATTGTCATGTTTACTGGCTGTATAGCAAAAGAAGAAACACAATTACTTCATACTCTTAGGTTTTTTCGGTAAAGTCACGTAGGTAAAACATAAAATTAAAAGTTAATAAAAGTAATAATGAAAATAAAATAATAAATCACGACGTTTTGTCTCACTTGATGCAGTAATTTTAGCTGTGACGGTCCCACCTGATGACGGAGACTTGTGTTGCCTCCGAAACGTCGTGATTTATTATTTTATTTTATTTTCATTATTACTTTTATTAACTTTTTATTGTATTTTTTACCTACGTGACTTTACCGAAGAAACCTAAGAGTATGAATCCTTGCAGTCACGGAAGCTTCAAATCTAGAAACAATTACTTCACTATGCGAGTTTTAACATATGCTACAGGCTCTGAACTAGCTTAGTCCAGCACTGCAACGGATGCGATATAAACTTCTGATTGTGAACTTCTTCCTCCGTGACGACCGCCCCTTGCGCTTGTACGATGGGCGACGCGGAGACCGGCCACGCTCGGCCATTCTGCTTCCCATTTCTTACACCGAGTCCACGTTCGTTCTTCTTTTGCTTGCCGCGTTCTCGCTTTTTCCGTGCGCCCCTCCGTAGCGAATCAGCAGGCCGAGAAGCCTAAGCGGGCGATGTGGGACTTTGGCAAGGCAAAGGGCGACGACGATGCCGGGTCCACCAAGCCCGGCGGCGTTGCCGTCGAGGGGGAGAAGCAGCAGCAGCAGCAGGAGACGAAGCAACAGGAAGGTTCCTTTTTCAAAATGTTCTCGGGGAAAGAGGCGACGGGCGCCGCCGACGGGAAGAACGACAGGGGGGAGGACGGCTCCCGCGAGCCGGCGGGGAGACGCGACACGGCGGCGGCTGCGACGGGGGGCGGCACGGCGGGGCAGCAGCAACAGCAGAAGGAGAGCGGAGGGTCCTTCTCGTTGAAGCAGATGTTCGGCGGGAAGGACTCGGCGGCACCGGCGGCCGACGAGGAGGCGGCGCAGAACGCGGCGGGGAAAGCCGAGTCGGCGATGAACGGCCCCGCCGCCAAAACGACGCTGCCCGCCGCTCGGGGAAGATCCGCGGAGAAGCTACGCGCGGCGCAGGTGACCCCACAGTCGTCGGCCACCCCCGCTCGCTCGCTCTCTTTCGCTCTCACTCGCTCACTTCCTCGCTCACTCGCTAGTTCATCACACAATGGTCAAACTGATGTATGGAATTCTCAGAGCTGGCAACCAAATTGTTGAGCGGGCTGAGATGACCAACTCGCCATGTGAGAGAAGCCAGTTACATCACAAAGCAGCCTAAGCGAGTATATATCGGTCCCTAAGTATGTAGGCCTCTGTGAGTCTATGGGTCTCTATGGCACTCTCTGTGAGTCTACAGGTCCCTATGTAAGTCTGTAGGCCTCTGTGAGTCTATGGGTCTCTATGGCAGTCTCTGTGAGTCTACGGGTCCCTATGTAAGTCTGTAGGCCTCTATGAGTCTATGGATCTCTATGTGAGTCTGTTGGTTTCGATGTGAGTCCGTGAGTCTGTGTGCGAACCTGTGGGTCTCTACGTGAGTCCGTGGGTCTCTATGTGAGTCCGTGTGTCTGTGTGTGAACCTGTGGGTCTCTACGTGAGTGCGTGGGTCTCTGTGTGGTGCTGTGGGTCTGTATGCGAGCCTGTGGTTCTCTACGTGAGTCTGTGGGTCTCGATGTGAGTCCGTGTGTCTGTGTGCGAACCTGTGGGTCTCTATGTGAGTCCGTGGGTCTCTATGTGAGTCAGTGGGTCTGTGTGCGAACCTGTGGGTCTCTACGTGAGTGCGTGGGTCTCTGTGTGGTGCTGTGGGTCTGTGTGCGAACCTGTGGTTCTCTACGTGAGTCTGTGGGTCTCTATGTGAGTCCGTGGGTCTGTGTGCGAACCTGTGGGTCTCTACGTGAGCCACCGGTGACCGGGCCGAGACCATGGACTCACTAGACGAGAGAAGCTGGTGTCTCATCATGTGCAGCGGCTGAAACCCGGGGCTCAATCCCAGGCTCTCAGCGGCACAGACCCCTGACCTCCGAGCCATGTCGTCGTTGATGGATGGCGCATCTGTACTTCTTATTTTTATTGGAGATTTCAATTTAGTATTTCTTGGGAAACGGCGTGGTTCACCACCGGCACTTGTTATGCCGAATCTTGCACTTTTTTTTGTTCCTTCGTTGGCTAAAACTTTTAAAAGATCTTGATTTGAAGCTTTCGTGACTGCAGGAACTCATACTCTTTGGTTCTTTCAGTAAAGTCACGTAGGTAGAAAAATAAGTAATATTTAAAACAACTTAAAAAAACACGCTTTAATGAAATGTACCGTACTAGTAATGGACAGAGGTGGGACAAAGTCATTGTTATGCAAGTCCAAGTCGAGTCGCAAGTCATCAAATTCATGACTCGAGTCTGACTCGAGTCCAAGTCACATGACTCGAGTCCACATCTCATAGGTGGGACAAAGTCATTGTTATGCAAGTCCAAGTCGAGTCGCAAGTCATCAAATTCATGACTCGAGTCTGACTCGAGTCCAAGTCACATGACTCGAGTCCACACCTCTGGTAATGGAAGAACTCCACGACTCCAGGAAGTGGCCCCGAGGCTTGTCCAAACGTAAGGGGCCGTGGTCAATTACAGCCAACGTCAGTTGAGCGTGGACAAATAGACCCAAGCCGAAACATAACATGTAAAAAATAATGTTTTAAAATATTTTATTTTTATTTTTTATGATAGAATATAGTATTGTCATCAGTACGACACAAGTATACCAAGTTTGCAGTCGATACCACATTGGGAAGTGTGTAAAAATCGAGTTACAAGATTTGAGGATACAACAACAACGACAACAACGACGAAAACAACAACAACGACAACAGACAGAGTGAGTTAAATATAAGCGTGTAAAAACAACCGAGGTCGCCTACCCCTACCCTCTCTGCGATCTTACATTCACTTGCAAATTCCATCCCTAGCCCCGCCCACCTACCCTTGGGTTGTACCCACCACAAACATTTCCTCCTCGGCAGTCCGTCTGCTGTGGTGTGTCACCTGATGATGATTGCTTGTGTGCCTATCGAAACGTCGTGATTTATTAGTGTATTTTTTTTTATATTCTTGGTTCTTTCGGTAAAGAAAATTTGAAATTTTTTTCAGATTTTCTTGCCATGCATTTCACACTTGATGATAATTGCTTGTGTTGCAGTCGAAACGTCGTGAGAATTTTTATTGTTTCATATTATTTTATTTTATTTCCCTTCTACGTGACTTTACCGAAAGAACCAAGAATATGAATCCCTGCAGTCACGAAAGCTTTAAATCAAAATTTAAGGTATTTTTGTTCTTTTAAAATATTTTTTCATTGATATGATTTCTTACCATTTCCCCCCCATAATACTCGAATTGTAAAACGTCGTAGTGGGTTTACTCTCCAGCACACCGGTGTGTTCTGAACTAGTGACGAATCGGCACGTTCTGTTTACGCAACAAACCTTACTAAGTGGCCGTGTCGGGTTGTGGCGGGTTTAACGACACATTCATATTTACGCGATATAACCCAAAACAACCTCTGTTGTGTATTACATTGGTCATGAACGCCTCCTACTACTACTACCACCACGTGCTAAACTTCTTGTTATCTTTTTTTTCTCTGATGCGTTACGTCCGTCACGGACACGGTGTGTGACACGCGACTTCACAGCATCTTAGCTCACAGGGCTCTTCAGAATGAACTGAAACTGAACCTTACTGCTGCCGCCGCCGCTACCGCTGCTGCTACCGCTGCTAGTACTGCTGCTACTGCTACTACTACTGCTGATACTACTGCTGCTACTACTACTACTGCTACTACCGCTGCTACTGCTGCCGCTGCTGCTACTACTACCGCTGCTACTGCCGCTGCTACTACTACTGCCGCTGCTACTGCCGCTGCTACTACTACTGCTGCTACTACTGCTACTACTACCGCTGCTACTGCCGCTGCTACTACTACTGCTGCTACTACTGCTACTACTACCGCTGCTACTGCCGCTGCTACTGCTGCTGCTACTACTGCTACTACTACCGCTACTACTACTGCTGCTACTACTGCTACTACTACTGCTGCTACTGCTGCTGCTACTACCGTTGCTACTGCCGCTGCCGCTGCTGCCATCGCTACTACTACCGCTGCAAGGGTAACCAACCACGGCGTGTCGCACCGCAGCCGGTGGCAGAGGTCGGAGCGGACGTCCACGAAGCGGCGGGAGAGGCGGCAGGCTCGGACGCGAGCGGGAAGGAGCCGCAGGGCTTCTTCAGCTTCCTGAAGAAGGTGCGTGTTATATAAACTCGCCTTTTGCCTGTCCAAGGACGGGTGTATTGCCGTGAAACTTGCAAGCGAAAAGCAGACCGCGACGTGATATATTCATTGCATCAATTCGTGTGCAATTTGTAAGCGGCGCGGTGACACAGACCTCTTTTATTTTAAGGTTATAATCCCTTGTTCGTCACGACGTCCTTTTTACTTCGATGTCTCAACAGCGTGACGGAGATCGCGTGACGTGAGGGTTCTGCCTTTGTAGCGAGGGTTGTAAGTTGACGCTGAGGAGGGGGGAGGAGACGCCTCGGCCCCCCCCCCCCCATGTGGAGTGACGTCACCCGCTAATTATTATGAATGGTGGGGGGGGGTGTCCATTTGTAAGACGTCACCTGCTCATGAATATTAATGAGGGGGGCTGTTCGACGTGGAGCGAAGTCACGAGCGTTAAGGACAGACATTACTGCGCGCTTGTGTTGCGATCGAAACGTCGTAGTTTTTTGTTTTGTTATTTTCTTTGAACCTATCTACGTGACTTTACCGAAAGACCCCAAGGAATATGGTCGGCACATGACACTATTATTATAGGCTTGGCTCTCCTCCTATTCCCGTGGTGTGACACTCCGCGGCACAAATCTGCTCGTGATTGTTTGGATCATCGTCGCTACCACCACTGCCGTTGTCGTTGTCAACGCCACTGACAAAAACAAGACCGGGGCTTGTGACGTCCCTCGAAGACGCAGACCTCCTGGGAGAACCAGGACGGTGGCAACCCGAATGGATGCCACCGCCTCTACAACGGCCCCCCCCCTACTCCCCCTACCCCCCGTACCCCCCCCCCTCTTCCACACAACGGCCGCCGCTGCTCTCTTCCTGCTTCACGTCGCTTCGCATCCCCCCTCCCCCCCTGTGCCCCCCCTCCCCCCCTGTGCCCCCCCTCCCCCCCTGTGCCCCCCTCCCCCCCTGTGCCCCCCTCCCTCCCCCCCTGTGCCCCCCCTCCCCCCCTGTGCCCCCCTCCCCCCCTGTGCCCCCCCTCCCCCCCTGTGCCCCCCCTCCCCCCCTGTGCCCCTCTCCCCCCCTGTGCCCCCCTCCCTCCCCCCCTGTGCCCCCCCTCCCCCCCTGTGCCCCCCCTCCCCCCTGTGCCCCCTCCCTCCCTGTGCCCCCCTCCCTCCCCCCCTGTGACCTCCCTCCCCATGTGCCCCCCCTCTTCTGTACCCTCCTCCCTCCCCCCGTGTGACCCCCCCTCTCCTTGTGCCCCCCCTGCCCCGTGCCCCCCCGCTCCCCCCGTGTGACTTCCCCTCCCCCATGCGCTCCCCCACCCCCTGTGCCCCCCTTCCTCCCCCATGCGCCCCCCACCTACCCTTACACCCCACCCCCTCTCCCATGCGTCCCCCACCTCCCTCCTTGGCCCCCCCTCCCCCCGTGCCCCCCCTCCCTCCCCCGTGCACCCCCCCCTCATGCACCCCCCCCTCCACCCCCCCTCCACCCCCCCTCCACCCCCAGGGTCCCAGCGACATGACAGACGGGGCGGGCCACAGTGGCGGGCTGCTGAGGCTGCAGTCGGTGAGCCTGCAGGAGCCGGCGGACGAGGGGCTCCCCTCCGACTCCGCGTCCCTCTCCGACGCTCGCTCCTCTTCGTCCGCGTCAGCCGCGGCCTTCGGGGGCTTCTTCAGGTCCATGGTGAGCGCGTGAGGACGTGCGTGCGTGTCCGTGTGTGCGTGCGTGTCCGCGTGCGTGCGTGCGTGTCCGCGTGCGTGCGTGCGTGCCCGCGTGCGTGTCCGTGTGTGCGTGCGTGTGTGTGTGTGCCCGCGTGCGTGCGTGTGTGCGTGCATGCGTGCGTGCGTGCGTGTCCGTGTGTTCGTGCGTGTGTGTGTGTGCCCGCGTGCGTGTCCGTGTGTGCGTGCGTGCGTGCGTGCCCGCGTGCGTGTCCGTGTGTGCGTGTGTGTGCGTGCTCGCGTGCGTGTCCGTGTGTGCGTGCGTGCGTGCCCGCGTGCGTGTCCGTGTGTGCGTGCGTGTGTGTGTGTGCCCGCGTGCGTGCCCGCGTGTGTGTCCGCGTGCCCACGTGCGTACGTGCATGCGTGGAACTTCTTTCGCACCGATTTAAAGTTTTCGTGACTGCAGGGATTCATTTTCTTGGTTCTTTCGGTAAAGTAATCACGTAGAAGGGAAGTAATAAAATAATAAAAACAAAACATAACAAAATAATATAATTCTCACGACGTTTCGGCCACAACGCAAGCAGCCGTCCTCAGGTGAAAAATGAAACACCACCAAGCTAGGAGCGTATATATAAGCTGGGTTGGAGGGGGGGAGGTGGGAAGAAGAGCGCCTTAGCAACATATATTTGCATATATTTTGTTATGTTTTGTTTTAATTATTTTATTACTTCCCTTCTACGTGACTTTACCGAAAGAACCAAGAAGATTCTTTCGCGCCGTACGTAGCCGGCCGTGCTCATCGGAGGGCGCGGGAAAATCCTGCCGTGGGATCCGTTTGCTTATTTTACTTTTCGTGTCGATTCGACGTCAAGTCCGGGCCACGCGCACCGCCGGACGGGGGAGGGGGGGGGTAGAGTCGGTTGTTTCAAGTTTTCAAGTTTCGTTTATTAGGTATAAGCCCTGTGAGCCATGCGGCTCTTGAGTCGGGTGCAACCGCAACAAACTAAATATGAACTGCGAACACCTTAAAGCGACGACGTGCAACAGAAACATCCTGGATACACCAGCAAATCTTCCAAAGGGCAGCAGACGTGGGGGCAGGGCGGGGTGGGGGGGGGGGCAGGGTGAGCGGGGAGGGAAGGGCAGGGGGGCCTGGACAGAAGCCCCCCGATACGGATGGAGAAGGAGGCTCAAGATGAGCGGCAGGGAGAGAGAGTGAACATCGCCACTGGGGAGACAAAGGCGGCCGGCCGTGGTGCTGGCAACCCACCCCCTCGTGTGCCGTGCCGGCCTTCGTAGGTGCCGGGTGAGATCGCGTAAAGATATAAATGCGTCGTTAAAACTCGCCACCTCCCGACACGGCCAACTAGTAAGGGTTGTCACGTGAACAGAACGTGGCCAATTCGTCACTAGTACAGCACTAGTGTGTAGTGTAGTGTATAGTAGTGTAGTGTATAGTGAAGTGTATAGTGTAGTGTATAGTAGTGTAGTGTATAGTGAAGTGTATAGTGTAGTGTAAAGTAGTGTATAGTAGTGGAGTGTATAGTAGTGTAGTGTATTGTGAAGTGTATAGTAGTGTAGTGTATAGTGTAGTGTGTAGTGTAGTATATTATTAGTACAGCACACTGGTGTGTTGGAGAGCCAAGCCTCAACATTTACAATCTGAGTACGACGTTTCGCCAGTAATTACAACCAGCTTCATCAGGCGACAGCCAGATGTGTGGAGAAGTCCACCTGTTTCGTTCCTCATATAGAGGCGTAGATGTGACGACAAAACTCGTGCGCTCTCCGTGTGCTGTACTAGTATACTACACTATACACTACACTACTATACACTACACTACTATACACTACACTACTATACACTACACTATACACTGCACTATACACTACACTATATACTACACTATACACTAGTTTTGTACTAGTGACGAATTGGCACGTTCTGTTTACGTGACAACCCTTACTAATTGGCTGTGTTGGGTGGTGGCGGGTTTAACGACACAACATTCATATATTTACTCGATCAAACGCCCCAAAAAAACCTGTGTTGGTATTGGTCGTGAAAGCCTCCTACAGCCTGTTAAACAGCCTGTTGAGGCTATACGGGGGATCTTTATCTTTATTTCTAGATTTGAAGCTTTCGTGACTGCAAGGATTCATACTCTTAGTTCTTTCGATAAAGTCACGTAGGTAAAAAAATGAAATTAAAATTAATACAAATAAAAAAGTAAAACAAAAATAAATAAAAAATGGAAAAACTAATTAATAAATGATAACTATTTTATAAAGAACTATATAGAAAATTAATAATAAATAATAACAAATAATTTCATTTTTTTACCTACGTGACTTTACCGAAATAACTAAGACTACTTTATCTTTGTGTGCGGGGTGGGTGTGGGGGTGTTGACCTCGCGTGCGCAGGGAGGCAAGAGGACTGCGACGGTCGCAACGCAGACGGAGCCGGTGCAAGTGCTGCCCATCAAGGACAACCCCTTCAGCTTTCGCAAGAAGATGTGACGGAGGGCGGCCAAACAGCAACCGGCGCGGGGGGTGATGTTCAACTCCTGCCGCGTCTTCACGGTCACCGGCCATGGAAGCGAAGGTGCTTCCATGGCCGGTGACCGGCAACGGCGGCGGTGCTCCGGTGTCAACAGGGATGAACACGAGGATTGGGGAGCGGGCGGCGTGGGGAGGGGGGGATTGTGTGGAATAAAAAAAAAATCAACGATAAAAAAATGTATCTACATTTTAAGTTTAACACGTAGGCTCTCGCGAACATGAAAAAAACACCTTTATTAGTATGAATCTACATTTGTTGCTATGATTTTTAGTTTTATTGGAGTGCAAATCGTCAACGGCAGCCGTGTCAGACATGAGTGCGTCTGTTCACTGCTAATCGTTGGGACCACTGCAGCTCAAAGACTCGGTCCCTGCAATTTTAGGAGATGTCCCGTGTGTGTGCGTGCGTGTGTGTGTGTGCGTGCGTGTGTGTGTGCGCGTGTGTGTGTGTGCGTGTGTGTGCGTGTGTGCGTGCGCGTGTGTGTGCGCGTGTGTGTGCGGGTGTGTGTGTGCATGTGTGTGTGTGCGCGTGTGTGTGTGGGTGTGTGTGTGCGAGTGTGTGTGTGGGTGTGTGTGTGCGTTTGAGTGTGTGTGTGTGCGGGGAGCGGTGGTGCAGCGGTTAGCGCGCTGCGCTACGAACCTGGCGACCCGGGTTCGATTCTCGCTCACGGCCAACACCGGTGACGATGATCTGAACCGGTCCTGGGCCTCCCCTAGGTCGACTCAGCCTGAAATGAGTACCTGGTGCAGTGTGGAAACATCGCCACTGGGGAGACAAAGGCGGTCGAGCGTGGTGCTGTGTACCGTTCCGGCCTTCATAGGTGCTCGCTAACAGCACTTGCCCCTACAGTCTGTTAAGGCTATGCGGGGGGTCTTTGTGTGCGTGTGTGCTCGCCATTTGAAGGCCCGAAGACTCAGCGTCGGTGATTTCGCCGAACTCGTTTAACCCAGAGAGCATTCGCCCGGGAAGAGGTCTCAAGATTCTTTTGCAGGAATGTCCTGTGAAGTTTTTCGCAATGTATGGATGGGGAAGCCGAGTTTGTGCGCTCCCAATCGAGCGATTTGCAGGGGATATTCGCAGCTTGGGGATGTTTTTCGGTTCACGGCAGTCGCAATGCAATGTGGGGTTTTTTTTTAATTTGAAAACAAAATGTTATTGCGGGAGGAAAGCAGAGACTCCGGAGGAAAACGCCCACGCGGAAGAGGTGTAGAACATACAAACTCCACGCGGAAGAGGTGTAGAACGTACAAACTCCACGTGGAAGAGGTGTAGAACATACAAACTCCACGCGGAAGAGGTGTAGAACATACAAACTCCACGCGGAAGAGGTGTAGAACATACAAACTCCACGTGGAAGAGGTGTAGAACACACAAACTCCACGCGGAAGAGGTGTAGAACATACAAACT
The DNA here is from genome assembly GCF_964198595.1 of Lampetra fluviatilis. Lineage (NCBI taxonomy): Eukaryota > Metazoa > Chordata > Hyperoartia > Petromyzontiformes > Petromyzontidae > Lampetra > Lampetra fluviatilis. The sequence continues at coordinate 2,231,972 of NC_136337.1, read as the reverse complement.
CCACGTGGAAGAGGTGTAGAACATACAAACTCCACGTGGAAGAGGTGTAGAACATACAAACTCCACGCGGAAGAGGTGTAGAACATACAAACTCCACGCGGAAGAGGTGTAGAACATACAAACTCCACGCGGAAGAGGTGTAGAACATACAAACTCCACGTGGAAGAGGGGCAGAACATACAAACTCCACGCGGAAGAGGTGTAGAACATACAAACTCCACGCGGAAGAGGTGTAGAACATACAAACTCCACGTGGAAGAGGGTGTAGAACATACAAACTCCACGCGGAAGAGGTGTAGAACATACAAACTCCACGCGGAAGAGGTGTAGAACATACAAACTCCACGCGGAAGAGGTGTAGAACATACAAACTCCACGCGGAAGAGGTGTAGAACATACAAACTCCACGCGGAAGAGGGGCAGAACATACAAACTCCACGCGGAAGAGGTGTAGAACATACAAACTCCACGTGGAAGAGGTGCAGAACATACAAACTCCACGTGGAAGAGGTGTAGAACATACAAACTCCACGTGGAAGAGGTGTAGAACATACAAACTCCACGTGGAAGAGGGGCAGAACATACAAACTCCACGTGGAAGAGGTGTAGAACATACAAACTCCACGTGGAAGAGGTGTAGAACATACAAACTCCACGTGGAAGAGGGGCAGAACATACAAACTCCACGCGGAAGAGGTGTAGAACATACAAACTCCACGCGGAAGAGGTGTAGAACATACAAACTCCACGCGGAAGAGGTGTAGAACATACAAACTCCACGCGGAAGAGGTGTAGAACATACAAACTCCACGCGGAAGAGGTGTAGAACATACAAACTTCATGCGGAAGAGGTGTAGAACATACAAACTCCACGCGGAAGAGGTGTAGAACATACAAACTCCACGCGGAAGAGGTGTAGAACATACAAACTCCACGTGGAAGAGAGTGTAGAACATACAAACTCCACGTGGAAGAGGTGTAGAACATACAAACTTCACGCGGAAGAGGTGTAGAACATACAAACTCCACGCGGAAGAGGTGTAGAACATACAAACTCCACGTGGAAGAGGTGTAGAACATACAAACTACACGCGGAAGAGAGTGTAGAACATACAAACTCCACGCGGAAGAGAGTGTAGAACATACAAACTCCACGCGGAAGAGAGTGTAGAACATACAAACTCCACGCGGAAGAGGTGCAGAACATACAAACTCCACGCGGAAGAGGTGTAGAACATACAAACTCCACGCGGAAGAGGTGGAGAACATACAAACTCCACGCGGAAGAGGTGTAGAACATACAAACTCCACGTGGAAGAGGTGCAGAACATACAAACTACACGCGGAAGAGGTGTAGAACATACAAACTCCACGCGGAAGAGAGTGTAGAACATACAAACTCCACGCGGAAGAGGTGTAGAACATACAAACTCCACGCGGAAGAGAGTGTAGAACATACAAACTCCACGTGGAAGAGGGGCAGAACATACAAACTTCAAGCGGAAGAGAGTGTAGAACATACAAACTCCACGTGGAAGAGGGGCAGAACATACAAACTTCACGCGGAAGAGAGTGTAGAACATACAAACTCCACGTGGAAGAGGGGCAGAACATACAAACTCCACGTGGAAGAGGTGTAGAACATACAAACTCCACGCGGAAGAGGTGTAGAACATACAAACTTCAAGCGGAAGAGGGGCAGAACATACAAACTCCACGTGGAAGAGGGTGTAGAACATACAAACTCCAAGCGGAAGAGGTGTAGAACATACAAACTTCACGTGGAAGAGGGGCAGAACATACAAACTCCACGCGGAAGAGGTGTAGAACATACAAACTCCAAGCGGAAGAGGTGTAGAACATACAAACTTCACGTGGAAGAGGGGCAGAACATACAAACTCCAAGCGGAAGAGGTGTAGAACATACAAACTCCACGCGGAAGAGGTGTAGAACATACAAACTCCACGCGGAAGAGGTGTAGAACATACAAACTTTACGTGGAAGAGGGGCAGAACATACAAACTCCACGTGGAAGAGGTGTAGAACATACAAACTCCCCGTGGAAGAGGTGCAGAACATACAAACTCCACGTGGAAGAGGTGCAGAACATACAAACGTCAAGCGGAAGAGGTGTAGAACATACAAACTCCCCGTGGAAGAGGGGCAGAACATACAAACTTCAAGCGGAAGAGGTGTAGAACATACAAACTCCACGCGGAAGAGGTGTAGAACATACAAACTCCACGCGGAAGAGGTGTAGAACATACAAACTCCACGTGGAAGAGGTGTAGAACATACAAACTTCACGCGGAAGAGGGTGTAGAACATACAAACTCCACGCGGAAGAGGTGTAGAACATACAAACTCCACGTGGAAGAGGTGTAGAACATACAAACTTCACGCGGAAGAGGTGTAGAACATACAAACTTCAAGCGGAAGAGGTGTAGAACATACAAACTTCACGCGGAAGAGGTGTAGAACATACAAACTTCACGCGGAAGAGGTGTAGAACATACAAACTTCAAGCGGAAGAGGTGTAGAACATACACACTCCACGCGGAAGAGGTGTAGAACATACAAACTTCACGCGGAAGAGGTGTAGAACATACAAACTCCACGTGGAAGAGGTGTAGAACATACACACTCCACGCGGAAGAGGTGTAGAACATACAAACTCCACGCGGAAGAGGGGCAGAACATACAAACTTCACGCGGAAGAGGGGCAGAACATACAAACTCCACGCGGAAGAGGGGCAGAACATACAAACTCCACGTGGAAGAGGTGTAGAACATACAAACTCTACGTGGAAGAGGTGTAGAACATACAAACTCCACGCGGAAGAGGGTGGGGGACATACAAACTCCACGCGGAAAAGGCGATTAAAGTCTGTGATCGAACCCAGGAATCTTCCGGTGCATGGGAGTCGGCGATTCGTTGCCACCGCTGCATCTCAACTCCGGTCTTCTTGACCCCGCCGTGGTGCAGATTCCAGCGATTTCAGACCATCGGGCATCGCGTGCAGCGTGTGGTGGTTCGTGCGGATGGGAAATATTCATATTCTTAGGTTTTTTCGGTAAAGTCACGTAGGTAAAAAATTAAAGTTAACAAAAGTAAAATAAAAACAAGTATAACCCGTAAAAACAAAGTTTTTCACTATAAATCCTTTATATGCGTGGCGGCTAGAGTCCTCTCGTCCTCTGGCTTGAGATGGCTGCCACCTATGGGTCAGATGATTGCATGGCAGCATTAAGCAATTGGTAATTAAATATAACATTTTTGTCCTAAAAAGTGCAAAATTTTGGAAAAAAAATTCACGAACATTAATTGTCACGCACAACGAGTCTGTGTGCAAAATGTCAGCTCGATTGAATCACGGGAAGTGGGTTAAAAAACGACCGAAAGATTTGCACGGTCCTAAGCAAGCAAGCAAGTGAACTTAATATAAAGGATTTAATAAAATAAAAATCACGACGTTTCGGAAGCAACACAAGCTTCCGTCTTCCAGCTTCCGTCTGTGTTGCCTCAGAAACGTCGTGATTTTTATGTAATTTTAATTTTACTTTTATAAATTTAAATTTTTTTACCTACGTGACTTTGCCGAAAAAACCTAAGAAAATGAATCCTTGCAGTCACGAAAGCTTCAAATCTAGGATGGGAAAGATTATTAGTCGGGCGTTCTCGTTCTTGTACAATCATTGGCAGGGAACCTTTATTCTGCCAAGGGCCATTTGGATGTTTATATAACGTCATTCGCGGGCCATACAAAATCATCAACTTAAAAATTAGCCCGTTTTATTTGGTCAAACATTTAATTCGCTTACCCCTAATGTGATGGCTGGAACAGACTAATTAATTTGCGGACCTTATATTTGTTTCTTAAAACGCTATCATTGCCAGGAAGTTTTTTTTAAGAATATAGATTTTGTTATTTGTTGTTGCCAATATTTTATTCCTAATTGCGCCGCCACGAGACGAGATGCCAACGTATCCAGGCTGTGGAATGCACGCAGTGAGCAGTGCACCACCCTGTGTGTCTGAGAGCGAATCGCCCCACGGAAGGGGAGATTGCATCAATCATTTGACAATTGCCTCTGTCGTTGTTCTCCGCATCTTATGTCCCTTGCTCCAGCCCACGTGGTAAAGTAAATGTCGCGTGGCACTCGATCCCACGTGTCGCGCGCTTTCATGATGCGCCACCGCGCCCGTCTGGAACGCTCTTCCTTTCGACGTTGGGGATGCCACTGGAGCTGTGCACGTTTAAATAATCTGCATTGAAAATGAATTTATTTGAAACGGATTTTTGTGCTCAGTTTGTTTTCCTTCCCCCCGCACCTCCGATTAGCATGGTTGGCTACGTACGGTGCGAAAGAAGCTCAACATACACACATGGACTGACATAGAGACCCATATACTCACACAGAGACCCGTAGACTCACACAGAGACCCATAGACTCACACAGAGACCCATATACTCACACAGAGACCCATAGACTCATACAGAGACCCATAGACTCACACAGAGACCCATAGACTCACACAGTGATCCAAAGACTCACACAGAGACCCATAGACTCACACAGAGACCCATAGACCCACACAGAGACTCATAGACTCACACAGAGACTCATAGTCTCACACAGAGACCCATACACTCACACAGAGACCCATACACTCACACAGAAACCCATAGACCCACACAGAGACTCATAGACTCACACAGAGACCCATAGACTCACGCAGAGACCCGTAGACTCACACAGAGACCCATAGACCCACACAGAGATCCATAGACTCACACAGAGATCCATAGACTCACACGGAGACACATAGACTCACACAGAGACCCATATACTCACACAGAGACCCATATACTCACACAGAGACCCATATACTCACACAGAGATCCATAGACTCACACGGAGACACATAGACTCACACAGGGACCCATAGACTCACACAGACCCATAGACTCATATAGAGACCCACAGACTCACACAGAGATCCATAGACTCACACCAGGACCCATAGACTCACACAAGGACCCATAGACTCACACAGAGATCCATAGACTCACACGGAGACACATAGACTCACACAGGGACCCATAGACTCACACAGGGACCCATAGACTCATATAGAGACCCACAGACTCACACAGAGATCCATAGACTCACACAGAGACCCATAGACTCACACAGGGACCCATAGACTCATACAGAGACCCACAGACTCACACAGAGATCCATAGACTCACACAGAGACCCATAGACTCACACAGGGACCCATAGACTCATACAGAGACCCATAGACCCACACAGAGACCCATAGACTCGCATAGAGACACATAGACTCGCATAGAGACCCATAGACTGGCATAGAGACCCATAGACTCACACAGAGACACATACACTCACACATAGATCCATAGACTCACACAGAGACCCATAGACTCACACAGAGACCCATAGACTCACACAGAGATCCATATACTCACACAGAGACCCATTGACTCACACAGAGACCCATAGACTCACACAAGGACCCATAGACTCACACAGAGACCCATAGACTCACACAGAGACCCACAGACTCACACAGACTCACACAGAGACCCATAGACTCACACAGAGACCCATTGACTCACACAGAGACCCATAAACTCACAAGGACCCATAGACTCACACAGAGACCCATAGACTCACACAGAGACCCACAGACTCACACAGACTCACACAGAGACCCATAGACTCACACAGAGACCCATAGACTCACACAGAGACCCATTGACTCACACAGAGACCCATTGACTCACACAGAGACCCATAGACTCACACAAGGACCCATAGACTCACACAGAGACCCATCGTTTGTTGTCCTTTCCCCGCACGTCTGATAAGCACGGTTAGCTACGTACGGTGCGAAAGAAGATCAACAAGAAAAATAAGTATGTGACGTTTCAAGCAATGGCCCTGCTTCATGGCACACCTTTTAATTATCGGAGCTGGAATTTTTTGTTCGCCAAATTAATTGCCAAACCAAAATGTATTGTCGCGGTGCGTCTGCTTTCGTGCGTGTGTACAGTCATCCCATTCTGTTCTTGCTCGCGATGATGGCAGCAGCAGCAGCAGCAGCGAGATGATCAGGAGCCTCATGCCAATGTCGAGGCCTCTGCTGCTGCTGCTGCTGCTGGCCATGACGAGAGAGAGAGGGCTTCAGCAGATACCGACAGACGGTCCCGTGTCATTTTTCGTGCAGTCATTGATGACGGGGCCCTGAGGGTCCCGCTGTTGTCACCGGCGTGGTGAGGTTTGGTCGAACAACGGCCAACGATCCGAAACAGCGTGGGGAGGCTTATCGACCAGCAGTGGATTGACGAAGAGCGCTGTGTAATAAAGGTCGTGGAAGCGACTTCTGGAATCCGGTCTTTATTTGTCTTTCGTTCACAACACTCCCATCTTACTCCTTCACGCTGCTGACAGACAGCGTGAGAGGGAGAGAGAGACACGCGCGGCCACGTGGCAGCCTGAACCACGTGGCAGCCTGGACCACGTGGCAGCCTGGACCACGTGGCAGCCTGGACCACGTGGCAGCCTGGACCACGTGGCAGCCTGGACCACGTGGCAGCCTGGACCACGCTCCAGCGTGGCCTCACCCTCCGTTCGTTCCAGATCTGACCACGTGTTGTCCGTCTCCACCCCTTTTAATACCCGGGTCACGTGGTACCTTTCCGCCAATCCTAGTTAACCTCTATGGAATCTTCTAGACTCCATCGTACGCTCCCAGGACCACGCCCCTGACTCGTCCCCCCATTGGCTGTGGCTAAAGCCAGCAGAACCAATCCTCTACTTACAGATGTCACCTTCCCATTACGTCAGGGCCACGCCCCTAGACTTCCCCCCATTGGCTATGGGCCAGGACCGGTAGAGCCAATCATCGTAACGAGGTGTGATCCATCAGAAACCGGATATATCCTCACATTACACCTGTAATAAATAAAATAAAATTATATAAAAAAAAATTACTGGCTATATATTTCAATCGATGCATCGTGTTTTACCCAGTTAACACAAAGTTTTGCCGAGTCTCAATAAGAGTTTTTTTTTTGTCTCTTTTCCGGAAGAATTCTGATCTCACGTTCGAGCCTGGAGGGAAACCCCCACAATATTCGGGGGGTAACGCTCAAAAGTTACACACGGGTTGATATCAAAAGGCTACTTGCTTTTCGATTTAAAGCTTTCGTGACTGCAGGGATTCATCTTCTTGGTTCTTTCGGTAAGTCACGTAGAATGGAAATAATAAAATAATAAAAATAAAACATAATAAAATAATTATCACGACGTTTCGGCCACAACGCAAGCAGCCGTCCTCAGGTGGAGAACAGGACTCTGTCTTCTCGACAGACCTGTTCTCCACCTGAGGACGGCTGCTTGCGTTGTGGCCAAAACGTCGTGATAATTATTTTATTATGTTTTATTTTTATTATTTTATTATTTCCATTCTACGTGACTTACCGAAAGAACCAAGAAGATGAATCCCTGCAGTCACGAAAGCTTTAAATCGAAATTTAAAAGGAAGTTTCAACCCTTGCGTAGCTTCGCGGAGTCCTAGGGGTGGAACGGACGGGTGGGGGTTGGGGCAGAGCAATTCCACGCCCTCTTTCCACCTTTGTCTTCCCCCGGGGGCACCGGGACATACCTGGACAACCCCTTATCAGTGCCCTACCTTATTACAGAGCAATTTCAGATCTCGTTGGTCACCCCATGCCCTTTATAGATCTCAACGTTCATCCTATATACTTCACTATACACTACACTATACACTCCACTATACACTATACTATACACTACACTATACACTCTACACTACACTATACACTACACTACTATACACTACACTATACACTACACTACTATACACTACACTATACACTCCACTATACACTACACTATACACTACACTACTATACACTACACTATACACTACACTATACACTACTATGCACTACACTATACACTACACTATACACTACACTACTATACACTACACTATACACTACGATGCACTACACTATACACTATACACTACACTATACACTATACTATACACTACACTATACACTATACTATACACTACACTATACACTACTATACACTACACTATACACTATACACTACACTATACACTATACTATACACTACACTATACACTATACTATACACTATACACTCCACTATACACTATACTATACACTACACTATACACTCTACACTACACTATACACTACACTACTATACACTACACTATACACTACACTACTATACACTACACTATACACTCCACTATACACTACACTATACACTACACTACTATACACTACACTATACACTACACTATACACTACTATGCACTACACTATACACTACACTATACACTACACTACTATACACTACACTATACACTCCACTATACACTACACTACTATAATTCTAGATTTGAAGCTTTTGAAGTGATGATGGGTACAAACTTCGTAATCATTGGAAAGATGTTATCAACCACGCCAAAAAGACTTAATCACAAATTTTTTGGACCATCTTATCTGACAGGCACTATTTTACTGTACTTTACCGAGTGTTAACATCCCCAGTTATTTTAACAGTACTCTCTTCATTGTTCAGCCAGCATTGGTATAAACATGGGCATTTTCGTTCTTTTGTCTATCATGTGTATCAGACCCCCCCTCCCCCTCTCTCTCCATTGTGTTGGCGTGTGCAGTAATTGGCCGCTTGCGCACAAGCGCTTCCACGTCCGTCGCCCACCCTTTTGGCCTCGCCCCCCCCCCGCCCCCCCCTCCCTCCCGATACGTTCCATTCATTTCCTACCATAGTCTGATGAGCTCCCCCTAAGTTTGTACCCATCATCATTTTCGTTCTTTTGTCTATCATGTGTATTAGACCTCCCCTCCTCCTCTCTGCCCATTGTGTTGGCGGGTGCAGTGGCTGGCCGCTTGCGCACAATCGCTCCATTGTGTTGGCGTGTGCAGTAATTGGCCGCTTGCGCACAAGCGCTTCCACGTCCATCGCCCACCCTTTTGGCCTCGCCCCCCCTCCCTCCCGATACGTTCCTTTCATTGGCTACCATAGTCTGATGAGCTCCCCCTCCCTCTCCCTCCCCCCTCAACTCGCTTTTAAGGGATTACATCGCCTCTTTTAAGGGATTACATGAATCATCGCCTCACTTGATACAGCTAATCTGGCTGTGACGGTCCCACCTGATGACGGAGACTTGTGTTGCCTCCGAAACGTCGTGATTTTTGTTTTTATTTTATTTTATTTTACTTTCTACGTGACTTTACCGAAAAAACCTAAGAAGATACACTACTATACACTACACTATACACTACACTATACACTACTATACACTACACTATACACTACACTATACACTACACTATACACTACTATGCACTACACTATACACTACACTACTATACACTACACTATACACTACTATGCACTACACTATACACTCCACTATACACTACACTATACACTACACTATACACTACACTATACACTCCACTATACACTACACTATACACTACACTACTATACACTACACTATACACGACACTATACACTACTATACACTACATTACTCTACACTACACTATACACTACACTATACACTACACTATACACTTCTATACATAGTTGTCAACTCCTTATCAGTGCCCTACCTTATTACAGACCACTTTCAAACCTTATCGGTCACCCCGTGCCTCTGATAAGTCCCATCACAAGGGAGAAACACAAACAAATACGCACACAAATTGCCCCTATCGAAACGGCTGTACACCGTATGGACCTGAAAACTAAATTTCCCTGTACAAGAAAATCGGGTAAAGCGTGTGGGTTGTCAGCTGTGCTGCGAGCTGAGGCTCACACACACACGCAGCGCGCGTGTCCACACGGAGAGAGCCTCACCGGCAAAAACCTTGGGCTGGAGCGAAAGGTAAGCGGACCCTGCCCAATAAGCAAACACGAAGAGTGTTACATAACAGGATGTACTCCTCCCCCCTTCCCCTCCCCTGCCTGCCTCCCTGCCTGGCTCCCTCCCTGCCTGGTTCCCTGCCTGCCTGGCTCCCTGCCTGCCTAGCTCCATGCCTAGCTCCATGCCTGCCTGGCTCCCTGCCTGGCTCCCTGTTTGCCGGGCTCCATGCCTGCCTGGCTCCCTGCCTGCCTGGCTCCCTCCCTGCCTGGCTCCCTGCCTGCCTGGCTCCCTGCCTGGCTCCCTGCCTGCCTGGCTCCCTGCCTGGCTCCCTGCCTGCCTGGCTCCCTGCCTGGCTCCCTGCCTGCCTGGCTCCCTGCCTGCCTGGCTCCCTGCCTGGCTCCCTGCCTGCCTGGCTCCCTGCCTGGCTCCCTGCCTGCCTGGCTCCCTGCCTGGCTCCCTGCCTGCCTGGCTCCCTGCCTGCCTGCCTAGCTCCATGCCTGGCTCCATGCCTGCCTGGCTCCCTGGCTGGCTGGCTCCCTGCCCACTTCAGCAAATGTGTCTTGCTGTGGTTGTCACCACCTGATGATGGACGCTTGTGTTGCGCCCAAAACCGTCGTGATTTAATTTATTTCATACCCACGTGACTTTTACCGAAAGAACCAAAGAGTGTGGGTCCCCTGCAGTCACGAAAACTCCAAATTTCGATTGGGTGTAATACATTAAGGGGCTCACTAGAGGGCAGGCCCCGGATGTCACGGTGGTCTGGTCAGGACATGAGAGCCTGTGTGAAACCCGCGAGAGCACGTGACCGGAAGAGATGTCACGGGGACCCCCGGAAGGGGGTGAGGGGGCCACGTGGTATGGACCTAGAGCCTCCACGAAGGATTTAGAAGGAGGTGTGTCCAGGGGTCTCTCTCGAGAAACGGTGCCTTAATGCGGCGAGAGAGTTTGTGTACGTCTGAGAAGCTGATCGCTATACCGTCGAGAGCCTAGTGCTCTCAGAAGGGTCACCCAAGGCGGGAAGACTTCAGTGGAGACGTCAGACAAAACCCGTTTCGAAAGGTCTCCACGTGACCTTTTCAAATAAATTGTGATCCAAGAAAGCAACGGGAAACTACTTGGATTATTTCTCCCTTGAAAACTTCAATGATGACAAGCAAAATCAACAAAGGCCCTGAGTATCGGCGTCCTTTAAATAGGACAGGGGTGCTAAGAATCTCCGAGCTTGTGTCAAAGAACCCTTTCAAAGTAGCAACTTGGAACGTTAGAAGTTTACTTAAAGCAGGAAAACTAGCCAATGTCATACAAGAAATGGATCGACTTAAAATCAACATAATCGGTCTAAGCGAAACTAAATGGCCTGGAACAAAAAAGTTTATATCGAGTGAACACCACATCTTCTGCTCCGGAGGAGAAGAAAACACCAAACAAACATACGGTGTCGCCTTTATAGTACACAAGAAATTAGCGAATAAAGTCAACAACTTTACCCCAGTATCAGAACGAATAGCACTACTACAATTAGCAGGCAACAAAGTCAACGTGAACATTCTACAGGTTTATGCTCCAACAGCAGATAAACAAGATCATGAAATCGAATCGTTCTATGAGCAACTAACCAACACGCTGAAGCCGCTGAAGAAGCAAGACATCACTATAATCCTCGGCGACTTCAACGCCAAGGTTGGCCACGGTCGAATGCAGAACATTGTCGGAGAACACGGACTAGCAACACGGAATGAACGAGGCGACAGACTGGTTCAATTCTGCCAAGAAGAACGTTTCAGTATTGCTAACACGTGGTTCCAATTACCACCTCGACGACTGTACACGTGGACCTCGCCGCAAGACTCCGACAACAACATCGTCAGGAACCAAATCGATTATATCCTAATTAACATCAGGTTTAAGTCCAGTGTGATTACAGCAAAAACCTACTCTGGAGCCGATATATCGTCAGATCATAACCCAGTAACAGCTACAATAAGACTCAAATTGCGATCAATACAATGTACAAAGACGAGACAAGCAGACCTGGAGAAACTGAAGAACAGCGCCGATAAAAGACAAATACAGCAACATCTCAACGATAGCATCCGCTCAATAACAACAGAAACAGCAGATGTTCAGGAGTACTGGCGCTCGTTCAAACAATGCATCACAGAAACAACAGAAGTCATGCTGGGACATCAGCCACCGAAAAAGAAACAACGATGGATGACACATTGTATTCTCGATCTAATGAGCAAACGAAGAATGTACAAAAATAACAACTTGGAGAAGTACAAACAAATGCAACAGAAGATCAGAGAAGCAATCCGACAGGCAAAAGAAAAGTGGATGGAAGAACAATGCGCCGAGATTGAAGAACTAATTAAAAAACATGACAATTTTACTCTGCACAAGAAGCTCAAAGAAGCTGGTAACATCTACAGACCAGCCTCAACAGCTACATTGTATGCGAACAACAACCAACCAATCCTAAATAAACAGGAAAAAATGGACACCTGGACAAACAATATACACAAGCTCTATGGCGCCGCGAGAACATCTTCAGAAAAAGACCAACAGATGTCGAAAGACGATCTACACATTTTAACATCAGAAGTAGAACATGCAATCAAAACAGCTAAGTCAGGCAAAGCGTGCGGGCCCGACACAATCCATGTAGAATTGCTCAAACTATTAGACAGTAACAACATACGACAACTGACTAATTGGTACAATCAAATATACAATGGCAATAAAATTCCATCCGACTGGCTACAATCCATCTTTGTGGCCATACCAAAGAAAGCAATAAGCCGGAAATGCGAGGACTACAGACTGATAAGCTTGATGAGCCACGTGCTGAAAGTCTTCCTGAAGGTGATCCAACAGCGCATACGCTCCACATGCGAAAATGCATTGAAGAACACACAGTTTGGCTTCTGCAAAGGACTAGGCACAAGAGAAGTAATCTTCTGTCTACAGATACTACTACAGCGATGCTACGAACATCAGAAAGAAGTGTACATCTGCTTCATAGATTACGAGAAAGCCTTTGACTCAGTCGACCACGACCGACTAGCTGCTCTATTAAAACAACTGGGACTAGATAAAAACGACATCAACTTCATCATTGCTCTTTATTGGAAGCAAACAGCCCAACTCAGATATGACAACGAATTGACAGATCAAACACCAATACAAAAAGGTGTACGACAAGGCTGCCCACTTTCACCCAGTCTTTTCAACATCTACTCGGAGCAGATTTTTGATCGAACACTAGCAGATAAAAACATTGGTATTAAAGTCAATGGACAATACATCAACAACATCAGGTATGCCGACGACACTGCACTGTTGGCCGATTCGGAACAAGACCTACAACAAATCTTGGACGAGGTTGCCACAGAGAGTCAAATATGGGGCTTACGAATTAATAAAAATAAAACAAAGGTTATGAAGGTCAGCCGAACTACAAGCGAAATAACAATCAAGCTTGGCAGCGAAAAATTGGAACAAGTACACCGATTTAAATACCTTGGTGTAATCATTGACGATCAGTTGAACCATGAAGTCGAAATCAAGAGCAGAATTGAACAAGCAAGGCAAGCATTTATTAAATGGAAAACACTCCTTGCAGACCGCAACTTGAGTACATCACTGAAACTGCGCACACTGAAATGCTACATCTGGTCAATTTTGCTGTACGGAGTAGAGACGTGGACATTGACAACAACAGCAACAAAAAGGCTTGAAGCTTTCGAGATGTGGCTGTATCGAAGAATGCTGAAAATCCCATGGACAGCCAAAACCACCAATACACAAGTTCTGCAAGATATGGGCACTGACAGGCAACTGCTGAAGACCGTCATTAGCAGGAAGTGTTACTGCCTAGGCCACATTGCCCGAAACGACCACAAATACCGGCTATTAAAGCAAATCCTGGAAGGAAAAATCGAAGGGAAAAAACGACCAGGACGGCCAAAAACGACATGGCTCAGTAACATCAAAACATGGCTACAATCAACAACAGCAGCACAAACTCTACACGCCGTGCTAGACCGGGACCAATATCATCGTGAAGTCGCACACGCCGTTAGGCAGCACTAAAGAAGAAGATGAAGTGTCCAGGGGTAGAGCTCCTGGTCACGCCACAGCAGATATCAGCCCAGTCCCGAGAGGAAGCTGGGCTAAAACTTGATTTGGAGATTCATCTTCTTGGTTCTTTCGGTAAAAGTCACGTAGAAGGGAAGTAATACAATAATAAAAATAAAACATAATAAAATAATTCTCACGACGTTTCGGCCACAACGCAAGCAGCCGTCTTCAGGTGGAGAACAGGTGTGTCAAGTAGACAGAGCTTTTAATCGAAATTTGATTTGGAGATTTCACTATTGCTGCACTGTGTAAAATTCTTTGGTTCTTTCGGTAAAGCCACGTGGAGAGAGAAATTCTTGCAGCCACGAAAGCTCCAAATCAAGTTTGAACCACCTCTACGGGGAGGTTTTAAGTTTGTTTTCTCTCTCTCTCTGTGTGTCTCTGTGTTGTCTCTCTCTGCTTGTGTGTCTCCGTGTCTGTGTCTTGTCTCTCTCAAATTTCACGCTTAACTTCTAAATTAGCGTTCGTTGGAAGAACGTAATCAACCAGGCCATGCGTTAATTTTGTGTTGACCGAATCTCTGTGTTGCATTGCATTACATTTCTAAATTTTACTAAGTTTAATCTAGATTTGAAGTTTTCGTGACTGCAGGGATCCATACTCTTTGGTTCTTTCGGTAAAGTCACGTAGGTATAAAATAAAATAAATTAAATCACGACGTTTCGATTGCAACACAAGCATGATGATGATTACACGCATGATGATGATGATGATTGCTTGTGTTGCAATCGAAACGTCGTGAGAATTTTATTGTTTTATAATTTTATTATTTTATTATTTCCCTTCTACGTGACTTTACCAAAAGAACCAAGAATATGAATCACTGCAGGCACGAAAGATTTAAATCAAAATGTAACCAAAGAGTATGTTTACTAAGTTTGTGTTTTATTGAGTGTGTGTCTCTATCTCTCTGTGTGTGTCTCTGTGTTGTCTCTCTCTCTGCTTGTGTGTCTGTCTTTGCGTCTCTGTGTCTTGTCTCTCTCTGTGTTGTCTCTCTCTCTCTGCTCGTGTGTCTGTCTTTGCGTCTCTGTGTCTTGTCTCTCTGAAAATTTCACAACTTAACTTCAATCTTTGGAGGAACGCTATGATTTAATTTATCATTTTCTCTTCTCTACTTGACTTTACCGAAAGAACCAAAGCGCAGGAGGGAGCAGGGCTGT
Organism: Lampetra fluviatilis; assembly: GCF_964198595.1. Taxonomy (NCBI): domain Eukaryota; kingdom Metazoa; phylum Chordata; class Hyperoartia; order Petromyzontiformes; family Petromyzontidae; genus Lampetra; species Lampetra fluviatilis. The sequence continues at coordinate 2,216,674 of NC_136337.1, read as the reverse complement.
TCGAGCCGGAACTGAGGCCACCTTCGATCCTCACTCTTCAGTCTCCGCACACGACGACTCGACGTGCAGAGGTCGCAACCGGGTACCCGATACCCGTACCCTACCCGATACCCGGCTACCCGTACCCGGCCGGGTACTGGTAGCCGTTTGCGACCCTGGTGCGGCCGGGTACGGGTAGGCCGTGAGTCACTGGTGAGTAGCCGTTTGTCACTCATTTCGGGTAGGGTACGGGTACGGGTAGGGAACGGCTACCCGTACCCGGCCGGGTACAGGTACGGGTAGCCGTTTGCTACCCTGGTGCGGCCGGGTACGGGTACGGGTAAGGCAGTGCTGGCTCAACCATTTCGTGATTCCGTTCAAGTGATTCGGTGGTTAGGAACGGTGGCCACCACCTTACGTAGTTAACCCGTAAGGGGTCGTCCATAAATGACGTCACGCACCTGGGGGGGGGGGGTCAGATATTTGTGACGATGTGTGACGAGGGGGGGGGGGGGTGAGAAATGTGACGTCATATCAAAATGCGCAACTTTAAATAAATATAGACAACACTTTCTACTTAATTAAAAAGACTTCTTAATAAATGTTTTCTCCTACAACATCAGAGTGCAGCGCCACATTAAATGCGCACTACAATGACAATAGTTTAAAGCGATTTGAAGCATGTTTTATTTTTTTTGGGGGGGGGCAGAGCTTTGTGACGTCATATTTGAGGGGGGGGGGGTCTGAATTTTTGTGACGCCGTGTGACGATGGGGGGGGGGGGGTCAGAAATCGTCCAAACTCGCGTGACGTCATTTATGGACGGCCCCTAACCCCCCCCCTTCCCAAAAAAAGAACTCCTTTGTGAATAATATTGGTCGCGAAAGCCGACATGTTAAACAAAACGAGTGTGTGTGTGAGAAAAGATAAAATGTTGTCAATTTGCCATCATAGTCGGTAGTTTGTGGTGTCTCTCTTCCAGTGCAGAGGAAGTGCAATATTTTGCTGGCTGTGATGCGATTTCCACAAATACATTTCTTCGTTTCACAACTTCGCTGAGGGCGTTAATGGGGACGATGACACATTTCAAACCACGAGACCAGACTCGGTACCTGGCAGAGGTGTGGACTCGAGTCATGTGACTTGGACTCGAGTCAGACTCGAGTCATGAATTTGATGACTTGCGACTCGACTTGGACTTGCATAACAATGACTTTGTCCCACCTATGAGATGTGGACTCGAGTCATGTGACTTGGACTCGAGTCAGACTCGAGTCATGAATTTGATGACTTGCGACTCGACTTGGACTTGCATAACAATGACTTTGTCCCACCTATGAGATGTGGACTCGAGTCATGTGACTTGGACTCGAGTCAGACTCGAGTCATGAATTTGATGACTTGCGACTCGACTTGGACTTGCATAACAATGACTTTGTCCCACCTATGAGATGTGGACTCGAGTCATGTGACTTGGACTCGAGTCAGACTCGAGTCATGAATTTGATGACTTGCGACTCGACTTGGACTTGCATAACAATGACTTTGTCCCACCTCTGGTACCTGGTTCAAGGATGATCTTCGCGTGCCTGGGTCCCAAGGGTAACTCAGCCACGCGCACTCCCATGAGCTCATCTCGCTGACGCTGCTCATCGAGTACAGCGCGTTGCGCAAGGCCGTAGCCACGGAGTCAACATTGGGGGGGACCAAATCTTCCAGGGCGTTTGGGGGTCCCCCCCCAGAAAAAAAAATCTAAATTTGAAAACTAATTTCCTGCCTAAAATAAAAAAAAAATCACTAACACCTGGGATGGACTTTTCATCGAATTTTTTACAATAATGTCTAATAGTGTATTGTATTACATTGCTCTGTTTTGACTTTTTTTACCATTTCTTGTTTCATCGTATGTAATGGCAGAGATGAGGGATGAATAAAGTACAACCATAACTACAATCATATAAACATAAATCTATGCATTGCTTTATATGAAGACAAGTCCAGATATTGTGGCCAAGGTTTAGAAAATTTTGTTTTTATTTACATAGCTAGCAAAATCATTTTTATAGCTATATATTAGGGGGGGGGACATTTTGAGCATATTTGAATATTGGGGGGGGGGATGTGTCCCCCCCCCCAATATTTATTATAATTATTATAATTGCGGCTTTGGTATGTACCAAAGCCGTATACCCCCAGCGAGTCCGCGTACTTTATGTATGAGAACCACTGTGACGAGACCATGGTCTGGGTTCGAGCCCTGGCTCTGGGCGCCTCCGTCTATTAAAATCCACAGTGGCCACGTCAAGAGACACAACGCCTGTGCCACTGGGAGACAGAGTTCGAATCCTGGCTCTGGGTGTTTCCCCTCGATTAAGATCCACAGTGGTCACGCCAAGAGAAACAGAGCCTGAGACACTGACAGACAGAGTTCGAGCCCTGGGTCTCGGTGTTTCCCCTCTATTGAGATTCAGAGTGGCCACGTCAAGAGACACAGAGCCTGAGACACTGAGAGACAGAGTCCGAGCCCTGGGTCTCGGTGTCTCCGTCTATTGAGATCCAGAGTGGCCACGCCAAGAGACACAAAGACTGAGACACTGAGAGACTGAGTTCGAGCCCTGGGTCTCAGTGTTTCCCCTCGATTGAGATCCAGAGTGGCCACGCCAAGAGAAACAGAGCCTGAGACACTGAGAGACAGAGTCCGAGCCCTGGGTCTCGGTGTCTCCGTCTATTGAGATTCACATTGGCCACGTCAAGAGACACAGAGCCTGAGATACTGAGAGACAGAGTTCGAATCCTGGCTCTGGGTGTCTCTTGTTTCAGTGCAAATGCGTATTCAAGTGTAAAGTTATATCCCTTCAATGACGGGTGACACGTGAAGAATGGGTTACATTTAAATAGCAACACTGTTCCAATGGAAGTACATTTAAATATGTAACCTTTTTATGACTTCTACTGAAGTTGCAACATCATGAAATTTCGAGAAATACAAAAACGCACGGGAGTTTTTTTTATTACGCGTGTGTTGTGGTCACAAACTTCTTAGAGGCAACGCGTTTATTCAGATCAACGATAGCAATAGCTGTGACACTACGGGGGTACGGCCCCTGTGACACTACGGGGGTAGGGCCCCTGTAACACTACGGGGGTAGGGCCCCTGTAACACTACGGGGGTAGGGCCCCTGTAACACTACGGGGGTACGGCCCCTGTAACACTACGGGGGTAGGGCCCCTGTAACACTACGGGGGTACGGCCCCTGTAACACTACGGGGGTAGGGCCCCTGTAACACTACGGGGGTACGGCCCCTGTGACACTACGGGGGTACGGCCCCTGTGACACTACGGGGGTACGGCCCCTGTAACACTACGGGGGTACGGCCCCTTCACTCGATAACCTTCTAGCTGGGATTCTAGATTTGAAGCTTTCGTGACTGCAAGGATTCATATTCTCAGGTTTTTTCGGTAAAGTCACGTAGGTAAAACATCAAAATGAATAAAAATAACCTACGTGACTTTACCGAAAAAACCTAAGAATATGACTTCTAGCGGGGCCCTACACACTCAAGCTACGTTCTCTCGGGTCCTCCGCTACTGGAGCTAGGGGAGGCCTAGCCTGACCCGACCTAGCCAGGGTACGGGTCTCACCGCTGGTCCGCTACAACCCGGCTCTTACAAGAGCCTCGGTTGAGGGTCCCCAGGGTGCTGGTCTCGTCTTATGATGTCTTCGGGTCTTGAGAAGACCGACTTTTATACACAATTCTAGATTTGAAGCGTTCGTGACTGCAAGGGTTCATACTATTAGTTTTATCGGTAAAGTCACGTAGGTAAAAATAAAATGAAATTGAAATTGATTTTAAAAGTGATTTTTATTATTTTATTTTTTATTAATTTTTATTTTATACGCAAGTTGGGGCTTCCTCGCCACAGCCATCTCTTAGACACACTTAAGCGGTGGTGCTTTCGCTACGTTGTCCCCCACCTGAAGGAGGGCGCTTGTGTTGCGCCCGAAACGTCGTGATTTAATTTCGTTTTCATTTTTTTTACCGACGTGACTTTACCGAAAAAAACAAAGAGTATGAATCTTTGCCGTCACGAAAGCTTCAAATCTAGAATTAAGTTGGGGCTTACCCCGCCCCTAGCCACACCTTCCATCGAACCTTCCAGACGGATCTCGAAGGGTCGGGAATGAACCTTTAGCCCACAGCCCCCACCCCTTGGGGGTCTGGGGTCTCTACCTCCTGTCACGTGGCTCGGGGGGGGGGGGGGTTACCTGAGGTTAACCACCTCCCACTCACTCTCCCTGCTGCTCCCTATCGGCCTGTGAGCGTGGCGACAAGTCAGAAGACACACAGCGCCTCAATAATGGCGCAACACGTGTTTCCTAGCCCAAACCTAGCCCAAACCTAGCCCTACCCTAGCACTAGCCCTAACCTAGCCCTAACACTATCCCTACCCTAGCACTATCCCTACCCTAGCACTAGCCCTAACCTAGCCCTAACACTATCCCTACCCTACACTAGCCCTAACCTAGCCCTAACACTATCCCTACCCTACACTAGCGCTAACCTAGCCCTAACACTATCCCTACCCTACACTAGCCCTAACCTAGCCCCAACACTATCCCTACCCTAGCACTAGCCCTAACCTAGCCCTAACACTATCCATCCCCTAGCACTAGCCCTAACCTAGCCCTAACACTATCCCTACCCTAGCCCTAACACTATCCCTACCCTACACTAGCCCTAACCTAGCCCTAACACTATCCCTACCCTAGCACTAGCGCTAGCATAGCCCTAACACTATCCCTACCCTACACTAGCCCTAACCTAGCCCTAACACTATCCCTACCCTAGCACTAGCCCTAACCTAGCCCTAACACTATCCCTACCCTACACTAGCCCTAACCTAGCCCCAACACTATCCCTACCCTAGCACTAGCCCTAACCTAGCCCTAACACTATCCATCCCCTAGCACTAGCCCTAACCTAGCCCCAACACTATCCCTACCCTAGCACTAGCCCTAACCTAGCCCTAACACTATCCCTACCCTAGCACTAGCCCTAACCTAGCCCCAACACTATCCCTACCCTAGCACTAGCCCTAACCTAGCCCTAACACTATCCATCCCCTAGCACTAGCCCTAACCTAGCCCTAACACTATCCATCCCCTAGCCCTAACACTATCCCTACCCTACACTAGCCCTAACCTAGCCCTAACACTATCCCTACCCTAGCACTAGCCCTAACCTAGCCCTAACACTATCCCTACCCTAGCACTAGCGCTAGCATAGCCCTAACACTATCCCTACCCTACACTAGCCCTAACCTAGCCCTAACACTATCCCTACCCTAGCACTAGCGCTAGCATAGCCCTAACACTATCCATCCCCTAGCACTAACACTAGCCCCACCCTACCACTAGCACTAGCCCGAGCATTGCCCCAACACTGGCTCCAACACCAACCCTCGACTAGCCCGAGCACGAGCCCCAATGCCAGCGGGAAGGAAAGAAATAAAGTCACAACTGTTGTTAAAACACCGTATATGAACGTTACCCCTAATACTCACACATCATGATAGCACAGACAGCACAAACACACACAGCACACACCATCAGAGCGCACAGTACACATCACAAATCATCACCGCAGCACACACAGCACACACACATCATCTGGCTCTGGAACAATCACCATCACCCCTCCTCCCCCTGGTCACTGCTGGTATGGTGCTGGCTCGTTGCTGATGCCGTGGCCACTGCTGCTGCCCGTGGCTCCCGAGTCGCCTCCACTCTTCCACTCGAGCCAGCCCAGGTAGGAGCCAGCCGCGTACAGCAACGTGCAGAGCAGGGCGAAGAACTGCGTGGCACGGGCGGGGTGGGTGAAAGAGCGTTAGAATGAATAGGCGGAGTGAATGAATGGGTCAGATGGTGGGTGGGTGGGTGAGTATGGTTCCCCTCCTACTGGTAGGAACTTCCTGGTTACACCAGCCCACAGGGGATTATTGTGTCCGTCCGTCCGTCGTGCAGGGAGGGGCTGGGTGGGGAGGGAGGGGCTGGGGAGGGAGGGGAGAGTGGGGAGGGGCTGGGTTGGGAGGGGCTGTGTGGGGAGGGTGGGGAGGGGCTGGGTTGGGAGGATGGCGGAGGGGCTGGGTGGGGAGGGTGGGGCTGGGTGGGGGGTGGGTGGGGAGGGGCTGGTCACCCCGTGGTGCCCTTATAAAACTCAACGTTTAACCTACTCACGCCGGCTTGTGCCCGCCCTCACAGTCGGGCATTTTTGCGGAATACACCACGCCGCCGTTGACCCTGGCCATTGACCGAGCAACCCAACGTTCCTACCAGCTCCCTCCGCAGGACAATGTGTTTTAGAATGACGGGAGGGAGGGGAGTGGGGGGGCGTTAGAATGAACGAGTGAATGAATGAGTGACGAATGGGTGAGTGAGTGGTCCACTCTTTTATTCTGATATCACGGGAGTGGGGGGCGCGTTGGAATGTGAATGAATGAATGAGTGAACGAATGAGTGAATGAATGAGTGACGAATGGATGAGTGAGTGGTCCACTTTTTAGGATGACGTCACGGGAGGGAGGGGGAACGTGAGAATGAATGAGTGGGAGTCCCGGTGGCTAGGAGATGTTAGCTACCTCGCCTGATATGTAGAAGGTCGTAGGTTCGATCCCGACCCTGACGATGCCTGCTGCTGTATATTCGGAGTCTGCGTCTCTCTCTCTTCCCGTGGTCGCGTGGATTTTTCTCTGGGCTCTCTTCCTTTTTTACACGCTTTTATTTAACTCTGTCTGTTGTTGTCGTTGTTGTTGTCGTTGTTGTTGTCGTTGTTGTTGTCGTTGTATCCTCAAATCTTGTAACTCCATTTTAACCCACTTCCCAATGTGGTATTGACTGCAAACTTGGTATACTTATGTCATACTGATGACAATACTATATTCTATCGTAAAAAATATATATATATTTTTTAAGCATTATTTTTTATATGTTATGTTTCGGCTTGGGTCTAATTTGTCCACGCTCAACTGACGTTGGCTGTAATTGGCCACAGTCCATTACGTTATGGCAAGCTTCGGGGCCACTTCCTGGAGTCGTGGAGTTCTGCCATTACTCGTACGGTACATTTCATGAAAGCGTGTTTAAAAAAACAGTATTTTTAAATATTACTTATTCAGTCCACATTTAGAATCGGCATTACGCGTTTCGAAAGTATTTGGCTGCTGCAATGAATGTCCACGTGATGATGACGATGATGATGATAAGCCACTTCGTTGAGCTTTCAATTGTGATGGGCCACGTCGCTTCTAAAAAAAGAACTACACACAGCTCAGTGGGGCCTTACGTGGGAATATTAAAATTGTTCAATTTAGTTTTAAGTGTTAGTTTTAATAACACATATTTGATACATGTTAACCTTCTCCAAGTCGTAAAAGCGGAAATTAAATAAATACCCAGACAACGCTCCAAATCAAGTTTGAACACTGTATCCTTCACATATCCGTCTGTCCACATAGCCAATAATACAACCCATTACCCCATGGCCTTCTGGGAGTGAATCATTTCACAGCACAACTATGGACCCGGTTTGACACGCGGTGCGTCATCCAGAGAGTTGCTCGCTTGAATCGTTGCTGGTGAACTGTCGATCTTACAGATGAGGACCCTTCCTATCTTTACGACATGGCGCTTATGCCGGCTCGATGCACTTTGAGGCCACGTGAAGTGTCGAAAGCCCGCTGGCAGGAGGTCACGGGACAGACCCAGCAGGTGCCATGGAGTTGACTGATTGAGATGACCGGCAGATGCACCACCAGCTGTCCTCCCCACTGTGCCAACTCCCTGCGTTTTATCCGCTCGGCGCCCCGCTCGTTGTTGTGAGCGGCGCGCTCTCTGCCCTCGGCTGTTGCCGGAGGGCGACTGCCTCCAACTGCCCAGTAGCGTCCTTCACGAGCCTCCTCCTCAACAGAGGCTCTTGACACGCTAGTTGTCAGCCAATCAGCTCCACATCATTCTCTACCGCATGAGTCAATCTCTTCCCCAGCACATGCCACTCACTCACCCATCAGATTCATCTCTTCTCCAGCCCATACCACTCACTCACTCACCCATCAGCTTAATCTCTTCCCCAGCACATGCCACTCACTCACCCATCAGATTCATCTCTTCTCCAGCCCATGCCACTCACTCACTCACTAACCCACTCACCCATCAGCTCCATCCAGCCCATGCCGTGCTCGTTTAGCACCCTCTATCCGACCAAACAGAAGCTGCTTGGACACTCACAGAGACCCATAGACCCAAAGAAACCCATACTCATAGAGACCCATAGACCCACAGAGACCCATACTCATAGAGACCCATAGACCCACAGAGACTCATACTCATAGAGACCCATAGACCCACAGAGACCCATACTCATAGAGACACATAGAACCACAGAGACCCATACTCATAGAGACCCATAGACCCACAGAGACCCATACTCATAGAGACCCATAGACCCACAGAGACCCATACTCATAGAGACCCATAGACCCACAGAGACCCATACTCATAGAGACCCATAGACCCACAGAGACCCATACTCATAGAGACCCATAGACCCACAGAGACTCATACTCATAGAGACCCATAGACCCACAGAGACCCATACACACAGAGACCCATAGACCCACAGAGACCCATACTCATAGAGACCCATAGACCCACAGAGACCCATACTCATAGAGACTCATAGACCCACAGAGACCCATACTCATAGAGACTCATAGACCCACAGAGACCCATACTCATACAGACCCATAGACCCACAGAGACCCATACTCATCGAGACCCATAAAACCACAGAGACCCACAACAACCCACAGAGAGCCATACTCACACAGACCCATAGACCCACAGAGACCCATACTCATACAGACCCATAGACCCACAGAGACCCACAACAACCCACAGAGACCCACAACAACCCACAGAGAGCCATGCTAAAACTAAACTATTGAAGGCCCACTTCCCACTCTTTTTCAGAAGCGACCTGGCCACAATAGTTCAACGAAGCGGCGTATCATCACGTGGACATTCATAGCAGCCAAACACTCTCTAAATGCATGATGTTGATTCTAAATGTGGAGTGAAAAAACCGGAGGACCCGGAGAAAAATCCACGCGACCACGGGGAGAGAGAGAGACGCAGACTCCAAATATACAGCAGCAGGCGTCAGGGTCGGGATCGAACCCACGGCCTCCTGTAGACCAGGCGAGGTAGTTAACATCTCTACTCTTTGGTTCTTTCGGTAAAGTCACGTGGGTATAAAATAAAATAAATCACGACGTTTCGGGCGCAACACAAGCGTCCATCATCAGGTGGGAAAGCATGGTCTGCTGCTGCTGAGGCAGACTGTTGTAAAATGTTTGAATAGGTGTAGCCCAAGGGTCGTAAAGAAGTGGCCGGGGCTAGTGATGTTAACGTGAGAAATTAGCATGATGTTAATGTGAGAGATTAGCATGATGTTAATGTGAGAGATTAGCATCATGTTAATGCGAGAGATTAGCATGATGTTAATGTGAGAGATTAGCATGATGTTAATGTGAGAGCTTAGCGTGATGTTAATGTGAGAGAATAGCATGATGTTAATGTGAGAGATTAGCATGATGTTAATGTGAGAGATTAGCATGATGTTAATGTGAGAGCTTAGCGTGATGTTAATGCGAGAGCTTAGCATGTAACTGTAAGAAAGAAAAGCGGCCTCCTAAACGAGGGCACGGAAGTGGCTATGTTAATGTGTCGCCACTAACAGCACTTGCCCCCCAACAGTCTGGCACAGGCTACACGTTGGGAGATCTTTGTCTTTGTCTCTGACGAGGGGACTGGTCCGTGTCGCCCGCGACATCTACCGTCGACGCTGCCCAACGGTTGTAGATGAAAGGAACGCCCGAAGCCAACTGCACCGAGGCTGCGTCCGTGATGAACGCCGTCAGATACATGACAGCCGACAGGGAATCCAGGCACAGGACCTGTACGAGCCACACACACAGGCACACGCGCACGCACAAAGATCCATCCCTGTAGCCTGTAACAGACTGTTTGGGCAAGTGCTGTTAGTTTATAGCACCACAGAGAGTGGGTGGTTTATTCCACTATTTCCCATGGCAAAACCTGAACATGCAGTAGACTATTGTTTGGGTCTTTCAGTAAAGTCACGTAGATAGGTTCAAATATATAAAAAAAAATATTGTCATTGTAGTGCGTGTTTAATGTGGCGCTGCACTCTGATGTTGTAGGAGAAAACATTTATTAAAAAGTAAATTTAATTAAGTAGAACGTGTTGTCTATATTTGTTTAAAGTTGCGCATTTTTACGTGACGTCACATTTCTCAAACCCCCCCCCCCCCCCATCGTCACACATCGTCACAAATGTCTGACCCCCCCACCCCCCCCCTAGGTGCGTGACGTCATTTATGGACGGCCCCTAAGTGTGTGTTGGCTTAAGATGACGCAAATCGGGGTATTGCTGTCCAAGTAGTCCTCGACTTATGAACGAGCTCCAATCATGAGACACCTCCGTTCGTAAGTCGAAAAGTTCGTAAGTCGGAACACAACAATAATACACGACTATAGTTTAATGTCCATAAAGTCAGTGTTATGAAATGTGTTACGGTTCAATGAAAAAGGGAAGCATTGTTAAACTCATAAACAATGAATATTGTACATTTCCATGTAATACTCCGATAAATACTATGTAGTAAATAACAAAAATAAATAAAGTGACGTGAAAACAAACTTACCTTGAGTCCCGATGCTGGTTTGCTTGTCGGAAGGGGGGCAATGAGTAACCACAATTGCACACACACACACAGAGACACACACACAGACACACACACAAAGAGACACATACACACACAGACACACACACACAGAGACACAGACACACACACAAAGAGACACACACACAGACACACACACAGACACACACACACAGACACACACACAAAGAGACACACACACAGACACACACACAGAGAGATACACACACAGACACACACACACACAAAGAGACACACACACAGACACACACACACAGACACACACACAGACACACACACACAGACACACACACACACACAGACACACACACAAAGAGAGACACACACAGATACAGACACACACACACAAAGAGACACACACACACAAAGAGACACACACACAGACACACACACACAAAGAGACACACACACAGACACACACACAAAGAGACACACACACAGACACACACACAAAGAGACACACACACAGACACACACACAAAGAGACACACACACAGACACACACACACAAAGAGACACACACACAGACACACACACACAAAGAGACACACACACACAGACATACACACACACAAAGAGACACACACACAGACACACATACACAGACACACACACACAAAGAGACACACACACAGACACACACACACAAGGAGACACACACACAGACACACACACAAAGAGACACACACACACACAGACACACACGCACACACAAAGAGACACACACACAGACACACACACACACAAAGAGACACACACACAGACACACACACAAAGAGACACACACACAGACACACACACACAAAGAGACACACAGACACACACACATACAAAGAGACACACACACACAGACACACACACACAGACACACACACAAAGAGACACACACACACAGACACACACACACACAAAGAGACACACACACACAGACACACACAAAGAGACACACACACAGACACACACACACAAAGAGACACACACACAGACACACACACACACGGGGACACGCCCACGTATACAAAGACAGGCAACAATGACAAAGATCCCCCGTATAGCCTTAACGGATTGTAGGGGCAGGCAATGAGTGAGGGTTGGGTGGCCAGCGCCACGCCAGTGGCGATGTTTATTAGTCACCACACCAGGCACACATTTGAAGCTGAGTCTACCTAGTGGAGGCCCAGGACACCACACACACACGGGGGCATGTGCGTGCATGCACACACGCACGCTCACTTTCAAACACAAACACACAAACGTGCGCACGAGCACACACACACATGAACACGCCCTGCAGGAGGCTGTGACTCATGAAATCTCACAGAGGATCGCTCCACTGAACAAAATAGTGACGTGGTTCAGTTTGCAGGAGCGAGTTCGCACAGTTGATGTAAATAAAATGTCTTGGAAGCTGGTTCATCAGTTGAGGGTTTTCATAAGTGTGGGTGTTCATATGTGCAGGTGTTCATAAGGACGGGTGTTCGTAAGTGTGGGTGGTGTTCATAAGTGTGGGTGGTGTTTGTAAGTGCAGGAATTCATAAGCATGGGTGTTCGTAAGCGCGGGTGGTGTTTTATTAAGCAAGGGTGTGCATAAGTGAGGGTGTTTGTAAGCGTGGGTGTTCGTAGGCGCGGGTGTTGTTCTTAAGTGCGAGTGGTGTTCGTAAGTGCAGGAATTCATAAGTGAGGGTGTTTGTAAGTATGGGTGTTCATAAGCATGGGTGTTCGTAGGCACGGGTGTTCATAAGCGCGGGTGTTGTTCGTAAGTGCAGGTGGTGTTCATAAGCGTGGGTGGTGTTCGTAAGTGCGGGGTGTTCGTAAGCGCGGTTGTTCGTAAGTGCGGATGGTGTTCGTAAGTGTGAAAGTTGTTCATAAACGCGAGTGGTGTTCGTAAACGCGAGTGGTGTTCGTAAGTGCGGGTGTTGTTGTTCGCAAGTCGAGGACTGCATGTAACTCACAAACAATGGCCAGGACACGCTGAGGCAGTGCACGGGCAAGGCGAACGACTGGTAGGCAACGAGGAGCAATGTCACGACCCAGCAGAAGACGGTCACGAACAGCACCCACTTGTACGCGGCGAAGACCGAGTAGGGGGTGGAGGCGACGAGGGACCATGCCAGCAGTCCGCAGATCTGGACGATAGCAGAGGACAAACAACACAAAGTTTTCCCCCACCGTTGTATAGCCTGTAACAGACTATCCATATTCTTGGTTCTTTCGGTAAAGTCACGTAGAATGAGTTTAACACGTAGGCTTTCGCGACCAATGTTATTCATAATCAACGTTTTTGGGTTTAGATCGCGTTACTTATAAATGTGTCGTAACCCTCCACCACCCGACACGGCCAATCAGTAAAAAAGTGTCACGTTGACAAAAGACAAATAGTTCACTGCTTTAGCCCACCGGTGTGTTGAAGCGTGAAACCACAACATTTACAATTTGAGTACGACGTTTCGCTGGTAATTGCATCCAGCAACGTGACACTTTTTTACTGATTGGCCGTGTCGGGTGGTGGAGGGTTACGACACATTTATAAGTAACGCGATCTAAACCCAAAAACGTTGATTATGAACACGTAGAATGACTTTACCGAAAGAACCAAGAAGATGAATCCCTGCAGTCACGAAAGCTTTAAATCGAAATTTAGACTATCCATAGTAAAGGTTTGTTTTTGCATTAGATCGTGTATATATGAATGTCGTTAAACCCGCCACCACCCGACACAGCCAATTGGTAAGGTTTGTCACATAAGCAAATCATGCCAATTATTTCTGAGTTCGGCACTAACCGGCGTGTTGGAGAGTAAACCCACAACATTACAATTCGAGTACGAGGTTTCGCCAGTAATTACTGTGTCGAGTGTTGGCGGGTTTAACGGCACATTGACATTTACGCGATCTAGCCCAAAAAAAATCTCTATTAGGATAACATTGCTTCGGAAAGCCTATGTGTTAATCTGTAAAATACTTTTGGGGGCAAGTGTTGTTAGCGAGCACCTATGAAGGCTGGAACGGTACATACACACACACACAAAAAGACAAAGAACCACGTACTCATATGAGGCTGAGTCGACCTAGGAGAGGCCTATGACCGGTTCAGATTATTGTCACTGGTGTTAGTGGCCATGAGCAGGGAATCGGTTCGCCCGGTTAGGAGCGCACCACTACACTTACTGCTCTGCTCTTTAATAACAACAACTGCCATTCCCTACTAATTGGTGGTGACATCAACACAGCGGCTGTGCCAAGCTATGCACACTTTAAGGCCACGTGAAGTGTCGAACGACCATTGGCAAAAGGTCACGGGACAGACCCAGCAGGTGCCATAGGTTGACCAAATGTACCAGCTGTGCCCCCTTACTGTGCCATCAACTTGCTCTGTTGTGAGCGTCGTTCCTCTGCCCTCCATTGTTGTTGGAGGGCGACTGCCTTCAACTGCCTTGTAGCATCCTTCACGCGCCTCCTCCATAGAGGCCGATCTTGACACCGCTGGTACTAGTCTTCAGCAAGTCCACTTAGCTCCACATCTTTCCATACTGCATCAGCTCCATCTCCTCTCCAGCCCGTGCAATGCCCGTTTAGCCTCCATCTATCTGGCCAACACTACTGGCTCCACTCCTATACACGCACACACACACACTCACTTTTACACGCTCGGTCCCATACACACGCGCATGCATCCACTTACTCACTCACTCGCACACACACAAACACACGCACAGGTGAAAAAAACCTCTCACCAATTCGCCCAGAGCAATTGTGCCGAGGAGTGAACGTAGGTAGGAGAAGTTCAGGCTCGGAAGGAACACGGAGCCTGCGCCCTGGTGCTCAGGCCGAGTGCTGCCGTCGCCATTGTTGTCGGCCATTTTTGTTTCAACCTTCCTGAAAATCAGACGAAAGTCTCCCCTTTCAAAGTGGGATTAGCACAATGAACGCAGATAATAACAAAAGTAATAATACTTTATAAATAGCCCTTAAGCAATGGTTTTCAGGGAGCTAGTGTTTAAAGGCATTGGTGTGGCTCCCCTCTCGTTTATAGCACCACAGAGAGTGTGTGGTTTATTCGACTATTTCCCATGGCAAAACCTGAACATACAGCAAACTATTTTTTGGGTCTTTCAGTAAAGTCACGTAGATAGGTTCAAATAAAAATAAATAAATAAAAAGCTACGACGTTTCCATCACAACACAAGCGATCGTCATGCATCCCCCCCCACCCTCCGCGTAGGCCGTGTATTAATCCAAGACAAGAATCCAAGTCTCGGGCGATGCCGGGTAGTAAAGCTAATCTTCTAACCTATAAAAGGCATGTTTTGTCTGTCTGTCTGTCCGTCTGTCTGTCTGTCTGTGTACGCGCACTTGCAAAGAATTTGGCTCGCGAACCGTGGGGTTTACATAAAAAAAAAAATTAGCCGGGTACCACGCCGTAAGCCCCGTGCTTGGCATAGGTTATTCCGTTTTGCAATCCGTCAACTTTAAATGAGTGAAATTAGCGTGTTTGTGCGATTTCTCTTTATTTATTTATTTCTCCGCCCAAGCTGCACGGGGGTTGCCGCTGGCAATGCACGCGTGTCATCGGTGGATGGTGGGGGGGATTTCTCCTTCGCGTTCAAAATGCAAAAAAAATACACGCAACACTGAGGTAAATTCATTCAAGTGTCATGTCCTCTTCTCTCTCCCCCCACGCCAATGTGTGCACTTACTACTATAAGGTCGGTAGATACTAATATTATAGCGCTTAGATAGTATTATTGTAGGCCGGGGGCTCTGCACGGGACTAGGCCTCACCACGGCACTCTGTCAGGTGAGTACTTTGTGCTTTAGAGTCGATATATACTGCTATAGAGTCAGCATGTACTACTGTAGTGATAGCAGGTACCACCATAGTCAGTATGTACTGCTGTAATCATACAGGTACCACCACAGTCGAAAAGCAATGCTGTAATGAAACCAGGTACCACCACAGTATGCACTGCTGTAATCATAGCAGGTCCCACCACACTCAGTATGCACTGCTGTTATCATAGCAGGCGCCACCACAGTCAGTATTCACTGCTGTAATCATAGCAGGTACCACCACACTCAGTATGCACTGCTGTAATGAAAGCAGGTACCACCAAAGTTGGTATGCACTGCTGTAGTGATAGCAGGTACCACCACAGTCGGTATGCACTACTGTAATGAAAGCAGGTACCACTAAAGTTGGTATGCACTGCTGTAGTGAAAGCAGGTACCACCACAGTATGCACTGCTGTAATCATAGCAGGTACCAACACAGTCGGTATGCAATAATGTAGTGATAGCAGGTACCACCACAGTCGGTATGCACTGCTGTAATCATAGCAGGTACCACCACAGTATGTACTGCTGTAATCATAGCAGGTACCAACACAGTCGGTATGCACTGCTGTAGTGATAGTAGATACTGCTATCGAGTTGGTAGATACTGCTATATAGAGTTAGTAGATACTAAAACAGTCAGTATATACCACTACAGTCAGTAAATACTGCTACAGTCAGTAGATACAGTCAGTAGATACTACTATGGTCAGTAGCTACTAGAGTCAGTAGATACTACTATAGAGTGAATATATACTGCTATAGAGTTAGTAGTTACTACTATAGAGTGGGTAGATACTGCTATAGAGTTAGTAGATAGTACTATAGTCAGTGGATACTACTATAGAGTCAGCAAATACTCCTATACAGTTAGTCAGTACTACTGTAATGCGGGCGTAAGCGACCTTCCGGAGGTGACGTCACGGGGGGTGGAGTCATGTGACGTGGGGGGAAGGTTCGGGGCTTTAAGCGGGTAAACCGGAAGGGGAAGTCAGTCGGGGTGTGAGCGGAAAAGAGTGAGGCCACGGGGGCGAGTGTGGAGAGGCCACGGGGGCGAGTGTGGAGAGGGGGGGCGCCGACGGCCATCGGGAGCCAACCCCGAAGATAAGAGGAAGCTGCGGAGTGGTGTGCAGCTGGGGAGGAGACAGCCAGGAGGGCTGCGTGTTAGAGGCAGCGGTGTGGCTGCCAGGAGGAGCTGCGGAGAGAGAGAGAGAGAGAGCAAGAAGCTGCGAGAGCTGCGGAGGGAGAAGAGCAGCAGCGAGTACAGCCGTTGGGGGGCTGTGTGAGAGAAACAGCAGCGGAGCTGCTGTTGTGGATCGGGCCGACATTGGAGTCAGCACCGTGGAGAAGCTACAGAGTAAAGACAGCCGTGTGGGTGTACAGCACGAACCGAATAATAAAGGACACTGAGCCAGACATCGTGGTCCAGAGTCGTTTATTACACTGGTGTCAGAAGTGAAACGGCTTGTCAAGACGGCTCGGAAGAAAGAATATTCCTGTGCCATCATCTGCTACATCATCCGACTTACGATTGAGACAGATGGCGCAGCTGGAGACCTGGAAAATCGTGCTGGCGAAACCGTGTGAGCTCACCACGCCGACGACGGCAGTGGGGAAAGCCGATGGTGGTCTGCAGGCCGACGCCTTGCCTGCGCTGCCAGCGCCATCTGCCACGTGGCACGAAGACGCCATCTTGGGCGTGGCAGGGGAGAAACGGCGGGAAGCCGCCATCTTGTCTTCACCGCGGCGGGGAGACGCCGCCATCTTCAACATCGCGGCGGAGAGGCAGCCTTGCGCTGCCATCTGGAGGTGCCGCGGGGAGAGCAGCCTGCTGTGAGCTGCTGTTTTGCGAGGGGGAGCTGCGAGGAGAGGACGACGACGCTACAGCTGCTGGGGCGGGAGCTCTCCCGTCCTGGCTCGGGTGCGTGACAACGGAGCAGTCAAGTCGCCGAACGAGTTCTGCGAGACGACTCAAGTTGCCGCCCTGCCATCCTCTTCTTGCTGCAGCCCCGGGCGGGTCGTAACGATACGCAACCGGCCTTTACACACACCTCACCCATCTTTCGAGGGCCGGGTGGGGGCGATTTTGTTCTCTCATGACTCGATTGTGCGGAGCGCGGTTCGGAAAGTGTGTATGTGTGTGTAATAACGATGAACGCGCTATCTGCTTGTTGCTCGGTGTCAATTAAAGTGTGTACGTGTGTTGAGAATGGACGGAGAGTATGCTGTGCTTGCTGAGTGTTAAATTGTGTGTGTGCGCTGCGGTGTGGAGTTGTTATATTGATGTCGAAGTTAATTATTAACTCGGGAGCGTCGGGTATCTTGCGCTGTATCATCTCGTGGGTTACCTTGTGCGATGGGCTTAATTGAAAAATATATATATTTTTTTTTTGTGTATTGTGCTGCGAGGTGCTATGTGCGATGTGGTTGTTGCAAGAGAGAGAATATTTGTGTTGTTGCTGCAATGTTACGACTGGATTAATGGTGTGTTGGTTACCTGCAGATCGGTTTGCTATTGTGCTTAAATGTGCGCGTGTGATCGCGATATGTTGACTGTATGTGCTGTTACACCGTTCTGTACGGTTATGGGGTGCGATGCATTGATTGACTATTGGGATTGGGATGTTATTAATTGTGCGTACCTGTTTGGAAATTGGTAACAAATTCGAGGGGGACCCTATTATTTGGTCGCATGCAGCCACGAGTTGCTTTGCGAGTTGGGTTGAGTAACCAATGTGGTTGGTAAAATATTGGTTAAAAATTCCCCGATATGACTGCTGCGCGCAGCAAGCTGGGGCTGTGCGTCTATCGTTGTTGGGATTGTTACAATAAGACGGGGGATGCAATTTGTGACCCCCAGCAAAGGGAAGCTGGGGTGCACGAATGGAGAAAACTGGCCACGTGTTCGCACGTTGGGCCGCCATTTTGCGCACACGCGGGGTATGGCGTCGATGCGCTTTGCGGAAAGGGCCGCCATTTTGAGTGCGCGCGAGATATTGCGCGAACGCGCTGGGCGAAGGGGGCCGCCATTTTGAGCGCGCGGGAAAAACCTCGGTGGGGCAAATATTCCATCTGTTATGCCTGCCATTGTTGATTGGGTGATGCACGAGTGGTGGTCACGTCGGCCTATGGCTGATGGCTGACCTGACAGCCCGGAGGCGAAACCTCCGTGGTATGTCTTAAACTAATGGGCCGTGTGCTCATATGGCTCGGGGAGTCATGGTTCAGTTGTGCGGTGGCAGACTGAACCTGGTGTGCCGGGGGCTCACGGGATTTGGGTTAGGGCGTTATTGTCTCTATAAGAGAACATTACCCCATGGGGGGGGTCGTTGATATCTGGCCTTGCCGAGGGATTGATCTTCCCTTGGCTATAAAGCGTCA
This sequence comes from Lampetra fluviatilis, assembly GCF_964198595.1. Taxonomy (NCBI): domain Eukaryota; kingdom Metazoa; phylum Chordata; class Hyperoartia; order Petromyzontiformes; family Petromyzontidae; genus Lampetra; species Lampetra fluviatilis. The sequence goes on along the minus strand of NC_136337.1, from coordinate 2,197,658 downwards.
GACTATAAGAGGCTGGTGTGTGTCCATCGCTGATGGGATAGTAAGGGAGGAGCATGGCCGAGTGCTGCTCATCCCCGAAATGGCACTAGCCGAGAGTATGGTAAATGGATGTTGCTGTGGGTTGACGACCACGGTGAGGGTTACGGCGAGTTAACGTTACCGCTGGGGAGCGTGGCTCTCCACGCGAGGGTGTGCGATTAGGGGTTGTTGGTTTGTTGAGAGTGACTGTGGGTACATGCTGTGTACGTCTGAGGTCTGTGCTGGTCCTCAAGGGAGGACTGCTGGTGGGTAAGAGCAGAAATTTTTTTGTTGTTGTTGTTTTCACGTGTAAATAATATTGCTGTTCAAATGTAAATACTGGGGCGTCCATCGCGGTTATTTGGGTAATTATTGGGGGTTTCTTAAGCGGCCCGGAATTACATCATCTCTATCCTGGGGCCGGGGGGCTGTCGTGTACGACATGCGGATGTGCGTTGTTGTGCTTTGTGCTGTTGTTGTTCTTGTTGTTATATAATATGCTTGGTGTCCTTTAGGGGGGGAAGCTCGGTTCGCCGCATTACGATTTGTTATTGGTCAGCCGAGGTCGGCTGGGATTTTTCTACGGGGGAGGGTGGTGTAATGCGGGCGTAAGCGACCTTCCGGAGGTGACGTCACGGGGGGTGGAGTCATGTGACGTGGGGGGAAGGTTCGGGGCTTTAAGCGGGTAAACCGGAAGGGGAAGTCAGTCGGGGTGTGAGCGGAAAAGAGTGAGGCCACGGGGGCGAGTGTGGAGAGGCCACGGGGGCGAGTGTGGAGAGGGGGGGCGCCGACGGCCATCGGGAGCCAACCCCGAAGATAAGAGGAAGCTGCGGAGTGGTGTGCAGCTGGGGAGGAGACAGCCAGGAGGGCTGCGTGTTAGAGGCAGCGGTGTGGCTGCCAGGAGGAGCTGCGGAGAGAGAGAGAGAGAGCAAGAAGCTGCGAGAGCTGCGGAGGGAGAAGAGCAGCAGCGAGTACAGCCGTTGGGGGGCTGTGTGAGAGAAACAGCAGCGGAGCTGCTGTTGTGGATCGGGCCGACATTGGAGTCAGCACCGTGGAGAAGCTACAGAGTAAAGACAGCCGTGTGGGTGTACAGCACGAACCGAATAATAAAGGACACTGAGCCAGACATCGTGGTCCAGAGTCGTTTATTACACTACTATAGAGTCGGTAGATACTACTACGGTCAGTAGCTACTGGAGTCAGTAGATACTACTATAGAATGAGTAGATACTGCTATAGAGTTAGTAGTTACTACTATATTCAGTGGATACTACTGTAATAACAGCCATAGAGGGTTCACGTGGGGATTGGCTTGCCGGTCCTGCTTGTAGCCAATAAGGGTTGAGATAGGGACCATGGCCCAGGCGTGATCACGGCATGTCATCAGGAGTGATTGGCCTAGCCATTCTGGGCCCCAGCTAATGGGGAGCCGGATGAGGGGCGTGGTCCCGGGATTGACAGGGAACCATCGAGAATGGTCGAAGCTGTCCATGGACGATTGGCTGGGGGGACCACGTGACGAAGGTATTAAGAGCGAGTGAGGGAGAACGATCGGGAGCAGACTGGAAACTGACAAGAGCAGGGTCACGCGCGGACGGGGGCTCTGGGTGCCACGTGCGCGGTGGGGACTTAGTGCGAAGTCTGTCCTCTCTCCGTTGTCTGCCAGCAACGGAGAGTGAGTGAGCAAAGTGTATTGTGGAGTGGAAATAAAGAGGACTGATTCCGAAGCCGTCTCAAGAAGGATTATTACACTACTATGGAGTCAGCAGATACTACTATACAGTTAGTCAGTACTACTATAGAGTCGGTAGATACTACTGTAGGGCCAGTAAATCATACTACGGTCGGTCGTTACTAAAGTCACTAAATACTACTACACAGTCAGTGGCTACTACTGGCTCAGTAGATACTACTGTACAGTCAGTAGATACTACTACAGAGTCAATAGATACTACTTACTCTGTTGTATGTAGGGTGTGTAGGTATGTATACCTACGCGTGGGTAAAGATATTTTTTGAGGAGGGGGGGTCGACAATTTTCGGATACCTTTTAGATCAACTATTTACCCTCCACTTTCTATAACTTTTTGGACTTGTGTAAGCCTCTTATGATTTTGTTGGTGGATAAATGGACAAACGGCCCACCGGGCTTTCACAGTAGCTTAGCGTCTGTGTATGTATATGTCAGGTTTTTAAGAGAGAAGTTTTGAAATATATTTTTCGCCCGGGCAACGCTGGGTACTTCCCGCTGGTATAGATATAATTATTTACAAAAAAATTTTATAACGCGGTTTTTTTTACTACTACAACCCCACCACCAGCGCATTATAGAAGAACAGACTTGTGCTTTATATTCACCTACAATTATACATTATTTATTATAACGCGATGTTTTACAGCAAAACGCGCTGTTCTTCAGGAACGCGACTACCACCACGACCAACATTACATGAGAACGGACTGCATAGACACGTAACGACATTACCATACATAATAACGTTGTCACATTTTATGAAGGTATCAAATGTTTGGACTTACCTCTTCTGCGAGTCGAGGAGAGAGAGAGAGAGTGAGACGAGAGAGGCAGGAGAGAGGGAGCGATGGAACGAGTTGTTTCCGCGTGAAGCTGTGAAACAGAACGTGACGGTGGTGGTGACGGCGGTGGTGGTGGTGGTGGTGACGGCGGTGGTGACGGCGGTGGTGCTGATGGTGGCGGTGATGAAACACGCAGAGTCATGGCAGTTCTGTCAGTCACAGGATGTTACGCCACGCACGCAGTTTGGCCAGTGCTCCGTGTAACCCCTTCCGACTTTCTTCCCGTGGCACCCTGCGAGTCTTTGAACGAATCAATTAACAAACTAAAACGAAACTTTTTTTGTTTTTAGCAGGTAAAGTTCCACTGAGCTACGTAGATTTTTTTTTAGAACCGCAACTGCCTGTCACACATGACAACTCAACTGAGTGGCTTATCATCATCAGCATCATCACGCGGACATTTAAAGCAGCCAAATACGTCTTCTTGGTTCTTTCGGTAAAGTCACGTAGAATGGAAATAATAAAATAATACAAATAAAACATAATAAAATAATTCTCACGACGTTTCGGCCACAACGCAAGCAGCCGTCCTCAGGTGAAACCAGGTCTGTCGAGGCGACAGCGTCTGAAGACAGAGGCTGCTTGCGTTGTGGCCGAAACGTCGTGAGAATTATTTTATTATGTTTTATTTTTATTATTTTATTACTTCCCTTCTACGTGACTTTACCGAAAGCACCAAGAAGATGAATCCCTGCAGTCACGAAAGCTTTAAATCAAAATTCAGCCAAATACGTTAAAGGCGTGGCGTTAATTCTCAATGTGGAGTGAAAAAACGGAGAACCCGGAGACAAATCCAAACTAACACGGGGAGAGAGAGACGCAGACTCCAAATATACAGCAGCAGACGGCGTTAGGGTCGGGATTAAACCCACGACCTCCTGTATACCGGGCGAAGTAGTTAACATCTCCTAGCCACCGTGATGATGATGATGATGAGAGAGAGACGCAGACTCCAAATATACAGCAGCAGACGGCGTTAGGGTCGGGATTAAACCCACGACCTCCTGTATACCGGGCGAAGTAGTTAACATCTCCTAGCCACCGTGATGATGATGAGAGAGACACGCAAACTTCAAATACACAGCAGGCGTCAGGGTCTGGATTAAACCCACGACCTCCTGTATACCGGGCGAGGTAGTTAACATCTCCTAGCCACCGTGATGATGATGATGAGAGAGACACGCAAACTTCAAATACACAGCAGGCGTCAGGGTCTGGATTAAACCCACGACCTCCTGTATACCGGGCGAGGTAGTTAACATCTCCTAGCCACCGTGATGATGATGATGAGAGAGACACGCAGCCTCCAAATATACAGCAGCTGGCGTCTGGGTCGGGATTAAACCCACGACCTCCTGTATACCAGGCGAGGTAGTTAACATCTCCTAGCCACCGTGATGATGATGATGAGAGAGACACGCAAACTTCAAATACACAGCAGGCGTCAGGGTCTGGATTAAACCCACGACCTCCTGTATACCGGGCGAGGTAGTTAACATCTCCTAGCCACCGTGATGATGATGAGAGAGACACGCAAACTTCAAATACACAGCAGGCGTCAGGGTCTGGATTAAACCCACGACCTCCTGTATACCGGGCGAGGTAGTTAACATCTCCTAGCCACCGTGATGATGATGATGATGAGAGAGAGAGACGCAGACTCCAAATATACAGCAGCAGACGGCGTTAGGGTCGGGATTAAACCCACGACCTCCTGTATACCGGGCGAAGTAGTTAACATCTCCTAGCCACCGTGATGATGATGAGAGAGACACGCAAACTCCAAATATACAGCAGCAGCAGGCGTCAGGGTCTGGATTAAACCCACGACCTCCTGTATACCGGGCGAAGTTGTTAACATCTCCTAGCCACCGTGATGATGATGATGAGAGAGAGACGCAGACTCCAAATATACAGCAGCAGACGGCGTTAGGGTCGGGATTAAACCCACGACCTCCTGTACACCAGGCGAGGTAGTTAACATCTCCTAGCCACCGTGATGATGATGAGAGAGACACGCAAACTCCAAATACACAGCAGGCGTCAGGGTCGGGATTAGACCCACGACCTCCTGTATACCGGGCGAGGTAGTTAACATCTCTTAAAAGGTTTTAACTTTCATGAGAGATAAAAACAGGTGTTGAAGATCTTTGCTTTGCATGTTTTGCCACAAGTACGAGTGTGTTGGTTAATGCAGCCTTGATGATGCCTTGTAAAAGGTGTTCATTTGGTGTTTGAACATCTTTAACACAGCTTCCCGTTGTATTGCCAGAGAAGGGTAAATCCCGCGTTATTGTTATCATTTTTCATCATACTGGATACTGGCCAAAAAGGTTCCCTTATATACATCCAGCGTTGTCGGTGTACCATGACGTCTATGGGGCCGTCCATAAATGACGTCACGCGATTTGGGACGATGTTTGACCCACCCCCTCCCTTCGTCACACGGCGTCACAAAAAGTCAGACCCCCCCTCAAATATGACCTCACAAAGCTCTGCGCTGCACTCTGATGTTGTAGGAAAAAACATTTATTTGAAAGTCTATTTAATTAAGTAAAACGTGTTGTCTATATGTATTTAAAGTTGCGCATTTTGATGTGACGTCACATTTTTCAAACCCCCCCCCCCCCCTCGTCACACATCGTCACAAATTTCTGACCCCCCCCCCTAGGTGCGTGACGTCATTTATGGACGGCCCCTATGGCGCTATGCAATGTCCTTTTTTATTTTATATATATATATTTTTTTTTCCGACCTCAACCTAACCGACAGGAAATAGATTTTTATTCATTTTATATTTGGTTTTATGTTTGCGCGGCGTTTTTTTTCTTCTCATAACGCGATTGTTGAATAGTTGTTTCGGTTTTTGTCGCAATGTATTTCCTTTATTGATGTCTTATCACATTATTTGTTTCCATACTAGAGGTTTTTATAGGGGTGAGATCGCGTAAATATATAAATGTGTCGTTTAAACCCGCCACTACCCAACACAGCCAACTAGTAAGGGTTGTCACATAAACAGAACGTGGCCAATTCGTCACTAGTACAGCACTAGTGTGTAGTGTAGTGTATAGTGTAGTGTATAGTGTAGTGTATAGTGTAGTGTATAGTAGTGTATAGTGTAGTGTATAGTGAAGTGTATAGTAGTGTACTGTATAGTGTAGTGTATAGTAGTGTATAGTGTAGTGTATAGTAGTGTATAGTAGTGTATAGTAGTGTAGTGTATAGTAGTGTATAGTAGTGTATAGTAGTGTAGTGTATAGTAGTGTAGTGTATAGTGTAGTATCCTAGTACAGCACACCGGTGTGGTGGAGAGCCAAGCCACAACATCTACAATCTGAGTTACGACGTTTCGCCAGTAATTACAACTAGCTTCATCAGGCGACAGCCAGATTCGTGGAGAAATCCACCTGTTTCGTTCCTTATACAGAGGCGTAGATGTGGTGACCACGCTTCTGCGCTCTTGCGTGTCTTGGTGTGGTCTGGGACTGTTGTTGTTGTTGTCTTGGTGTGGTCTGGGACTGTTGTTGTTGTCTTCGTGTGGTCTGGGAATGTTGTTGTTGTTGTCTTCGTGTGGTCTGGGAATGTTGTTGTTGTCTTGGTGTGGTCTGAGACTGTTGTTGTTGTTGTCTTGGTGTGGTCTGGGACTGTTGTTGTTGTCTTCGTGTGGTCTGGGACTGTTGTTGTTGTTGTCTTGGTGTGGTCTGGGACTCTTGTTGTTGTTGTTGTCTTGATGTGCTCTGGGACTGTTGTTGTTGTCTTTGCTGTGGTGTGGGACTGTTGTGGTTGTTGTTGTGTTTGCTGCCTTGCCTCAAGCTTGCGTTTACTGTTGAAAATATCTGCAGGAACTTATGTTCTTATGCAAATTTAACTGAAACACGTTATGTATGTATATATATATGCAGTGATGTATATTGAGTCACTATGGCGTCTAGCGCCGGCTATTGTAACAAGAGTGGCACTGTGCATGTCGGCGTCTCTCTCTGGCACCAGAGCGTGTGTGGCGTAGAAGCGAGCCCTAGGCGGCATGCTTCTAGTGACGGCCAGAGAGAGGGCACTTCAGGACGTGGCAGTCTGGGTGAACCCGAGAGGGCACGTGACCGGGAGAGGGTAGCGAGGGGGGCCAAGGGGTGGCGAGAGGGGCACGTGACAAGGCCCAGAACCCTCTGGTAGGATCTAGAAGAGGGCGTGGCCTAGGACGGGACCAGGCCACGCTCAGGGGCATAAAAGGGAAGTTCCGAGCGCCAATCAGGGCTGTCTTCTGGAATCTACCCGCCGTGATACGTCTTCTCGGTCTCCGGTCGTCACGTCCGGCGCTGTGGGTCAGGCAGCGCGTTGCTGACCTGACCCGGTTATGTAGTTGCCCGTTGTGGTTTAGTCGCTAGTGGAAGTTAACTACCACCTTTGTCGTTATCCCGTACGTTTATGTAGTTACCCTGTCGGGATGTGGTAATAAACGTGGCGCCTCCGCGTTCTGGTGTGTGTCTCCGCGGATGCCGCTTTATATTTATTAAGTGACTTTTCTTCGCTTTTCACTATTTTGCACTACCTATCGTTGTTGTTGTTGTATTATTCGTTTTTGTAACTCGCTGACAGCACACCTCACCCATACGGATGTCCACATCCGTGATAAATCGCTTCACAGCTCTTCAGATTTCTCCTCCTGCTGTCTAAATAGAGACTCTGATGCTGACGATGGCTCTGAGCCCACTCATTCAACACCAGAGCCAAGATAGAGAGCGAGCCGTGACTCACCATCAGTGCTGCCGTGGCTAGGAGTTGTTAACTACCTCGCCTGGTGTGCAGGAGGTCGTGGGTTCGATCCCGACCTTGACGCCTGCTGCTGTATATTTGGAGTCTGTGTGTCTCTCTCTATCATCATCATCACGGTGGCTAGGAGATGTTAACTACCTCGCCTGGTATACAGGAGGTCGTGGGTTTGATCCCGACCCTGACGCCTGCTGTGTATTTGGCGTTTTGAGTGCCTCTCTCATCATCACCACGGTGGCTAGGAGATCTTAACTACCTCGCCTGGTGTACAGGAGGTCGTGGGTTTGATCCCGACCCTGACGCCTGCTGCTGTATATTTGGAGTCTGTGTGTCTCTCTCTATCATCATCATCACGGTGGCTAGGAGATGTTAACTACCTCGCCTGGTATACAGGAGGTCGTGGGTTTGATCCCGACCCTGACGCCTGCTGCTGTATATTTGGAGTCTGCGTCTCTCTCTCTCTCCCCGTGGTCGCGTGTTTATTTTTCTTGGTCTTCCTGGTTTCACATCAACATTTAGATTATGTTGCTGCTGCTATACATGTTCACATGGTGATGATGATAAGCCACTTGGTTGGGCTATCATTTGTGATGGTCAGGTCGCTTCTGAAAAAGAACTACAATGCTCAATTGCGCCTTATCTGATGAAATAAAAACATGTTAACTTTTAGCATGGGACTCTGTGGGTTGTTGTGGTTCACTGTGGGTGTATGGGTCTATATGCGTATGGGTATCTGTGGGTCTATGAGTCTCTGTGAGTATGGGTGTCTGTGGGTCTATGAGTCTCTGTGAGTATGGGTGTCTGTGGGTCTATGAGTCTATGTGTGTATGGGTATATGTGGGTCTATGAGTCTCTGTGAGTATGGGTGTCTGTGGGTCTATGAGTCTTTGTGAGTATGGGTGTCTGTGGGTCTATGAGTCTCTGTGAGTATGGGTGTCTGTGGGTCTATGAGTCTCTGTGAGTATGGGTGTCTGTGGGTCTATGAGTCTCTGGGAGTATGGGTATCTGTGGGTCTATGAGTCTCTGTGAGTATGGGTGTCTGTGGGTCTATGAGTCTCTGTGAGTATGGGTGTCTGTGGGTCTATGAGTCTATGTGAGTATGGGTATATGTGGGTCTATGAGTCTCTGTGAGTATGGGTATCTGTGGGTCTATGAGTCTCTGTGAGTATGGGTGTCTGTGGGTCTATGAGTCTCTGTGAGTATGGGTGTCTGTGGGTCTATGAGTCTCTGTGAGTATGGGTGTCTGTGGGTCTATGAGTCTCTGTGAGTATGGGTATATGTGGGTCTATGAGTCTCTGTGAGTATGGGTGTCTGCGGGTCTATGAGTCTCTGTGAGTATGGGTGTCTGTGGGTCTATGAGTCTCTGTGAGTATGGGTATATGTGGGTCTATGAGTCTCTGTGAGTATGGGTGTCTGTGGGTCTATGAGTCTCTGTGAGTATGGGTGTCTGTGGGTCTATGAGTCTCTGTGAGTATGGGTGTCTGTGGGTCTATGAGTCTATGTGTGTATGGGTATATGTGGGTCTATGAGTCTCTGTGAGTATGGGTGTCTGTGGGTCTATGAGTCTATGTGTGTATGGGTGTCTGTGGGTCTATGAGTCTCTGTGAGTATGGGTGTCTGTGGGTCTATGAGTCTCTGTGAGTATGGGTGTCTGTGGGTCTATGAGTCTCTGTGAGTATGGGTATATGTGGGTCTATGAGTCTCTGTGAGTATGGGTGTCTGTGGGTCTATGAGTCTCTGTGAGTATGGGTATATGTGGGTCTATGAGTCTCTGTGAGTATGGGTGTCTGTGGGTCTATGAGTCTCTGTGAGTATGGGTGTCTGTGGGTCTATGAGTCTCTGTGAGTATGGGTGTCTGTGGGTCTATGAGTCTCTGTGAGTATGGGTGTCTGTGGGTCTATGAGTCTCTGTGAGTATGGGTATATGTGGGTCTATGAGTCTCTGTGAGTATGGGTGTCTGTGGGTCTATGAGTCTCTGTGAGTATGGGTATATGTGGGTCTATGAGTCTCTGTGAGTATGGGTGTCTGTGGGTCTATGAGTCTCTGTGAGTATGGGTGTCTGTGGGTTTATGAGTCTCTGTGAGTATGGGTGTCTGTGGGTCTATGAGTCTATGTGTGTATGGGTATATGTGGGTCTATGAGTCTCTGTGAGTATGGGTGTCTGTGGGTCTATGAGTCTCTGTGAGTATGGGTGTCTGTGGGTCTATGAGTCTCTGTGAGTATGGGTGTCTGTGGGTCTATGAGTCTCTGTGAGTATGGGTATCTGTGGGTCTATGAGTCTCTGTGAGTATGGGTGTCTGTGGGTCTATGAGTCTATGTGAGTATGGGTGTCTGTGGGTCTATGAGTCTCTGTGAGTATGGGTGTCTGTGGGTCTATGAGTCTCTGTGAGTATGGGTATATGTGGGTCTATGAGTCTCTGTGAGTATGGGTTTATGTGGGTCTATGAGTCTCTGTGAGTATGGGTGTCTGTGGGTCTATGAGTCTCTGTGAGTATGGGTGTCTGTGGGTCTATGAGTCTCTGTGAGTATGGGTGTCTGTGGGTCTATGAGTCTATGTGTGTATGGGTGTCTATGGGTCTATGAGTCTCTGGGAGTATGGGTGTCTGTGGGTCTATGAGTCTCTGTGAGTATGGGTATATGTGGGTCTATGAGTCTCTGTGAGTATGGGTGTCTGTGGGTTTATGAGTCTCTGGGAGTATGGGTATATGTGGGTCTATGAGTCTCTGTGAGTATGGGTGTCTGTGGGTCTATGAGTCTATGTGTGTATGGGTATCTGTGGGTCTATGAGTCTCTGTGAGTATGGGTGTCTGTGGGTCTATGAGTCTCTGTGAGTATGGGTATCTGTGGGTCTTTGAGTCTCTGTGAGTATGGGTGTCTGTGGGTCTATGAGTCTCTGTGAGTATGGGTGTCTGTGGGTCTATGAGTCTCTGTGAGTATGGGTGTCTGTGGGTCTATGAGTCTCTGTGAGTATGGATATCTGTGGGTCTATGAGTCTCTGTGAGTATGGGTATATGTGGGTCTATGAGTCTCTGTGAGTATGGGTGTCTGTGGGTCTATGAGTCTCTGTGAGTATGGGTATATGTGGGTCTATGAGTCTCTGTGAGTATGGGTGTCTGTGGGTCTATGAGTCTCTGTGAGTATGGGTATATGTGGGTCTATGAGTCTATGTGAGTATGGGTGTCTGTGGGTCTATGAGTCTCTGTGAGTATGGGTATATGTGGGTCTATGAGTCTCTGTGAGTATGGGTGTCTGTGGGTCTATGAGTCTCTGTGAGTATGGGTATATGTGGGTCTATGAGTCTCTGTGAGTATGGGTGTCTGTGGGTCTATGAGTCTCTGTGAGTATGGGTATATGTGGGTCTATGAGTCTCTGTGAGTATGGGTGTCTGTGGGTCTATGAGTCTCTGTGAGTATGGGTATATGTGGGTCTATGAGTCTCTGTGAGTATGGGTGTCTGTGGGTCTATGAGTCTCTGTGAGTATGGGTATATGTGGGTCTATGAGTCTCTGTGAGTATGGGTGTCTGTGGGTCTATGAGTCTATGTGAGTATGGGTATATGTGGGTCTATGAGTCTCTGTGAGTATGGGTGTCTGTGGGTCTATGAGTCTCTGGGAGTATGGGTATATGTGGGTCTATGAGTCTCTGTGAGTATGGGTGTCTGTGGTTCTATGAGTCTCTGGGAGTATGGGTATATGTGGGTCTATGAGTCTCTGTGAGTATGGGTGTCTGTGGGTCTATGAGTCTCTGGGAGTATGGGTGTCTGTGGGTCTATGAGTCTCTGTGAGTATGGGTGTCTGTGGGTCTATGAGTCTCTGTGAGTATGGGTGTCTGTTGGTCTATGAGTCTCTGGGAGTATGGGTATATGTGGGTCTATGAGTCTCTGTGAGTATGGGTGTCTGTGGGTCTATGAGTCTCTGGGAGTATGGGTATATGTGGGTCTATGAGTCTCTGGGAGTATGGGTGTCTGTGGGTCTATGAGTCTCTGTGAGTATGGGTGTCTGTGGGTCTATGAGTCTCTTTGAGTATGGGTATCTGTGGGTCTATGAGTCTCTGTGAGTATGGGTATATGTGGGTCTATGAGTCTCTGGGAGTATGGGTGTCTGTGGGTCTATGAGTCTCTGTGAGTATGGGTATATGTGGGTCTATGAGTCTCTGGGAGTATGGTTATCTGTGGGTCTATGAGTCTCTGTGAGTATGGGTGTCTGTGGGTCTATGAGTCTCTGTGTGTATGGGTATCTGTGGGTCTATGAGTCTTTGTGAGTATGGGTATCTGTGGGTCTCCACGAGTCTCTATAAGTCTGTAGAAACATGCATTTAGAGTGTTTGGCTGCTGCTTTAAATTTCCACGTGATGATGATGATGAGGAGCCACTACATTGAGCTGTCAATTGCGATCGCCAGGTGCGCTTCTGGAAAAGAGTTACAGAGCTCAGTTTACACACTGCGGCATAATATTTTTGCCGCTGTGCTAACCGCTGCGCCACCGCTCCTCACACGGTACACTCACAAACGTTCACACACGTTCACACACATAAAGACAAATATCCCCCCATATAGCCTGTAACAGGTTGTTCGGGTAAATGCTGTTAGCGAGTAGCACCAATAAAGCCAGGAATGATAGACACACACAACAAAGACAAAGATGCTAGTAAGCATTTGAGGCTGAGTCGACCTAGAGGAGGCCCAGGACCGGTACAGATAATCGTTACTGGAGTTGGTGGCCGTGAGCGGGACTCGAACTCGGGTCTCTCTGCCCCGGTGCATAGCCACTGAGTTGTGGCCAGCCTCCACCCTGTGTGTGTTGGCACACGTGTGTGTGCGTGTGCACACGTGTGTGTGTACACGTGTGTGTGTGTGTGTGTACACGTGTGTGTGTACACGTGTGTGTGCGTGTGCACACGTGTGTGTGTGTGTTGTCTGAGGTTCAGGAGATTAACTTCATCCGCCTTTAAATTCCAAAGGTTGAAGGTCCAACCTTAGCATACACACAGACACACCACACACACATACACCACACACACCACACACCCACTATACACACCATACACACACACCATACACACACACCACACACACACCCTACACACCCACACCATAAACACACACCCACCATACACACACACACACCACACACATACCATACACACCATACACACACCATACGCACCCACACCATAAACACACACCCACCATACACACACACACCCTACACACACACCATATACACCCACACCATACACACACCCAACATACACCCACCATACACACCCACCCTACACACACACCATACACACACCATACACACACCATACACACACACACCATACACACACACACCATACACACACACCATACACACACCCAACGTACACACACACACCATACACACACCCAGCATACACACACAACACACACACCCAACATACACACACCATACACACACCCAATATACACACACCATACACACACCCAACATACACACACCATACACACACCCAACGTACACACACACACCATACACACACCCAACATACACACACCATACACGCACCCAACATACACACACCATACACACACCCAACATACACACACCATACACACACACCATACACACACAACATACACACACCCAACATACACACACCATACACACACCCAACGTACACACACCCAACGTACACACACACACCATAAACACACACCATACACACCCAACATACACACAACATACACACACCCAACATACACACACCATACACACACCCTTCATCAGCCACTTCGTTGACAGCTCAAGCAAGTGGTTAAGCATCATTAGAACCATGTAGACATTTACAGCTGCACCTAAATACCCTAAACGCGTGGTGATGTTCATTCCAAATGTGAAGCTAAAACCGGACAGGACGCGGAGAAAAATCCACGCAACCACGGAGAGAGAGTGAGACGCAGTCTCCAAATTATACTGGTAGGAACCTCCTGGTTACACCAGCCCACAGGGGATTATTGTGTCCGGTCCGTCGTGCAGGGAGGGGCTGGGTGGGGAGGGAGGGGCTGGGTGGGGAGGGGAGGGTGGGGAGGGGCTGGGTGGGGAGGGTGGGGCTGGGTGGGGAGGGGAGGGTGGGGAGGGGCTGGGTGGGGAGGGTGGGGCTGGGTGGGGAGGGGAGGGGTGGGGAGGGGCTGGGTGGGGAGGATGGGGCTGGGTGTGGAGTGGGAGGGGTGGGGCTGGTGGGGAGGGGCTGGTCACCCCGTGGTGCCCTTATAAAACTCAACGTTTTAACCTACTCACGCCGGCTTGTGCCCGCCCTCACAATCGGGCATATTTGCGGAATACACCACGCCGCCGTTGACCCTGGCCATTGACCGAGCAACCCAACGTTCCTACCAGCTCCCTCCGCAGGACAATGTGTTACAGCAGGCGTCGTCATGGTCGGGATCGAACCCACGACCTCCCGTATAGCAGGCGCGCTAGTGAACATCTCCTAGCCACCGTGGGCATCCCTGTGCTGTTCTTAGCGAGCACCTATGAAGGCCGGCACTGTGGCACACGAGGGGGGTTGGTGGCCATCACCACGGCCGGCTTTGAATCTCCGCGTGGTGATGTTGATAAGCCACTTAATTGAACTATCGATTGTGATCGCCAGGTGCGCTTCTGAAAAAGAGCTACAGAACTCAATGGGTCCTTACCTGGTAAAATGAACAAAATTAATCTCGATTTGAAGTTGAATTTAGATTTGAAGTTTTCGTGACTGCAGGGATCCATACTCCTCGGTTCTTTCGGTAAAGTCACGTAGGGGTGTAAAAGAAAATTAATCAAATCACGACGTTTCGATTGCAACACAAGCAATCATCATCAGGTGGGAAAACCACGGCAACATTTTTTTAAAATTTTCTTGTTGGTGTTTTCCCACCTGGTAATGATTGTTTGTGTTGCAATCGATACGTGGTAGATTTAATTTATTTTATTTTACACCGACGTGACTTTACCCAAAGACCCAAAGAGTATGGACAAAATTAGTTTTTTTTGTAGCTTACACGCGAGGGTGTAATCGATCTGCCGCTGCGCTAACCGCTGCGCCACCGCTCCACCTACGGCCGTGACGTAATCTGTCATTACAACAGCCCTCGCCCACAGTCCCGCTTCCCCTGCGGTGGAGTTTGAACTGGACCCTTCGCTATCTGTGTCCGCCACACCCCAAGGAGTTGGTGGTGGTTTGCTCATGAATCTCGCTCCTTATAAGGAAGTGAGGGGGGGGAACACAGCCGTCAACGACTGCTCATCATACTCCTGCTGTTACTGGTAGGAACCACCTGGTTACACCAGCCACAGGGGATTATTGTGTCCGTCCGTCGTGCATCCAAAAATGGGGTGGGGTGGGGCTGGGTGGAGAGGGGAGGGTGGGGAGGGGCTGGGTGGGGAGGGGAGGGTGGGGAGGGGCTGGGTGGGGAGGGTGGGGAGGGGCTGGGAGGGTGGGACTGGGTGGGGGGGTGGGAGGGGAGGGGCTGGGTGGGGAGGGTGGGGAGGGGGCTGGGTGGGGAGGGTGGGGAGGGGCTGGGTGGGGAGGGGTGGGACTGGGTAGGGGGTGGGAGGGGTGGGCTGGGTGGGGAGGGGCTGGTCACCCCGTGGTGCCTTGTAAAACTCAACGTTTAACCTACTCACGCCGGCTTGTGGCCCGCCCTCACAGTCGGGCATATTTGCGGAATACACCACGCCGCCGTTGACCCTGCATGCCATTGACCGAGCAACCCAACGTTCCTCCGCAGGACAACGTGCTCGCTGTCTCTCTGTTCCTTCTTCTCCTCCTGGTGCTCAATCCGCGCTCTCTCTCTCTTCTCTCTCCTCTCGACCACCCACCTCACCGGAACAATGTTCTCCCTCCACATGAAGCAGTCATCTTCGCTCGCTATGTTTCCGCTCCTCACTCAAAACTCACACTTATTGTTCCCTAAAGGGGCCGTCCATAAATGACGTCACGCGATTTTGGACGCTTTTTGACCCCCCCCCCCCTCCACAAAAAGTCAGACCCCCCCCCCTCAAATATGACGTCACAAAGCTCTGCCCCTCCCCCCCCCAAAATAAAACATGCTTCAAATCGCTTTAAACTCTTGTCATTGTAGTGCGTATTTAATGTGGCGCTGCACTCTGATGTTGTAGGAGACAACATTTATTAAAAGTCTATTTCATTAAGTAGACCGTGTTATCTATATTTATTTAAAGTTGTGCATTTTGATGTGACGTCACATTTCTTAAACCCCCCCCCTCGTCACACATCATTACAAATGTCTGACCCCCCCCCCAGGTGCGTGACGTCATTTATGGACGGCCCCTAACTCACCCTCACAACCCCCCCCTTAATGTCCCCGTCATAACCACCTCTTAATATTCTCATTGCATGGCAATCACTCATGATCACCCATGCATTCAATCCATTCATCATCATTTACCGTCATCATTTCGATGTAATCGAATTCACGCATCATCACAGATTCGCCCCCATTCACCTCATCGCCACAATTACATTCATACGCAGATGTCGTACCGTTTTTCATTCTCGATAAACGGGCATTGGTAAAGGGCGCTATATAAATTACGTTAAGATAAGATGATGAGGGAAGCCTTAGATCTTCTTGGTTCTTTCGGTAAAGTCACGTAGAATGGATAATAATAAAGTAATAAAATCAAACATAATAATATTTTTATTACACGTAGAATGGAAATAATAAAATAATAAAAATAAAACATAATAATAAAATAATAAAAATAAAACATAATAATATTTTTATTATTCTACGTGACTTTACCGAAAGAACCAAGAAGATGAATCCCTGCAGTCACGAAAGCTTTAAATCGAAGCCTTAGATGTTGGTCGTTTATTGTGAAATTTCGGTCACAGTTCCTATGATCACTGTTACATTGATTATGGCTTTATTTTGGTGATTTCGAAAAGTGTTTTGGTTTGGCCATGTTTGTTTGTTGTAGTACGGAGTTAGAATGACGGCTTTAATCTAAGTTTTCATGTGGTTGTTGTTGTTGTTTGACTTGCATCCCACTGGATTTTTGCACAGCGTTGGTGCTTTTTTTATGAAAGACTTTGCAGTTTTTTCCTAGACTTTTCTGTCACTTGAAGATGTTTTCTTGTTCATGTTTTTTGTTTGTTGCGGTTAGCACCCGATTCAAGAGCCGAATGGCTCACAGGGCTACACCAAATAAATGAAACTGAAGAGTGAATTTACAGCCGACGCATGAACTAGGAAGGCAACGCACATCGAGTAGCGATATTCGAGTGGACTTGGTTGTCGGTACCTTTGAAAGAAGCGGTGTGCGTGGGACCTGAGTGGCTTCACAAACACGCACACGAAGAAAATATCGATCCCGTATCGGGTTGTCTTGTTGATAAGTTGCGAAAATCGATCTGAGAGAGGGTGTCTTTTCGATTTAAAGCGTTCGTGACTGCAGGGGTTAATATTCTTGGTTCTTTCCGTAAAGTCACGTAGAAGGGAATAAAAAAATAATAAATAATTAAACAAAACAATTCTCACGACGTTTCGATTGCAACCCAAGCAATCATCATCAGGTGTGAAAACCCACAGCGAGAACATTTGAAACCGCCACTTTATTTTTTTTGGAAGAGTAGGCCAATTTCACCAATCTAGAGTGGGCTCTCTCGACT